>NC_060077.1:49846424-50150855 GCF_922984935.1 Meles meles
ACTGGACAGGTATTTTCTTAGGACTCATTAAGGTGTCTGGAAGCCCAACACAAACATGACCATCCCCACCTTTTGGAGGGCCAAGTATTACTGGACCCGGTAGACAAAACCTACTGATCCAGCATTCCTTACAATTATATTCCACGGAAATTAATCAATTACATGGAAATGATGAGCGCTTGGCTTTCTTTCATTAAGCGCTACTGAGTAGAGTCAAAATTACTTTCTTTCTAAATAAATAGACATCAAAAATATACAAACTATCTAATACATATGATAAAGGCAACACAGATGCCAAAGAAAGAAAATGGTGTTTTCGTCTTTGATTTGCCAACACAAGAGAACATAATTAACAACTGAGAATTAAGTATGCTTAATTAGAAAACATTTTCTTGCTTAATAAAATTATTTGGGGGATAGCAAACCACTATATGCTCAGTTATTTATGTCCCAACTTTTAGCTATATTGTTCCATTCTTAAATCAAAACTAGAAATTAAGCTACAATCAAAATGTCATTCATGCAACAACAGTTTATTGAACACCACCATCCATCAAATTATGGTATCCACCAAGTAGTCTATGTAAAATTTCATAAACAAAGAGAAAAGATAAATATATAAAGCTTATGAGTTTTAAGTGTTGTGTACAGATAACTTGAATAATAGTATAATGTTTAAAACAAGAGAGAACCTCCATTATTCAGTCCCTTCATTAGGAACTTAAGCATCTATATAATTAAACTTCCCATGTCTTATTAATGCCTGATTTATTTAGTTTCCACCTTTTTTCTTACACTGACCCCATAGCATCCACTTCTAAGTTATTTTGCATTTTTTAAGAAAATCTTCTATCAGTGAAACAAATAAATTACCTGGGACTGAAAAACCTCATTTGAAAAAGATTAACTTTTTTTTTCAATTGCAAATTCCAACAATAAAGATATTGCTAAAGGAGGGATTAATGTTAAAGGAATTCTGTGTCTATGAAAACTGACATCAAAGGAATTAATTACATAAAACATATTAGGTACCAGTTCAAGTAAATCTTCACTTTAAAATGTCAATTGCAAAACATAAATCTCTTGGTAAGTTTTTAAGTCATGGTGTCAAAGTTGCAGTCTAGAGTCTAAACCAATTACAAAGAAAATAGTCTTTGTGATTTTCAAAAAATACCTTTAACATGCGTTTTACTTCCTTTTACTTATCTATACTATGTTACAATTTTATATAACATTTTCAGATTGTTCTAAAGACTGGTTCCAGGTTTTTTTTAAAGGTATTACAAGTTTACTTCAAATCTAAGTGTACTATCTGCCTGAGTAATATGCCCTCTTACTTCCCAGAAGCTTTCTAAGGAGGATCATTTACAAAGACCTTTAAATTCATATGAAGGGGCAAAGTTCCATCAAAACCCATCTGAGTCTTTGTGTGTGTGTGTGTGTAAACTATAAATGTGTTTTTATACATAAAATACATGTGTGTTATGTACACACATGTATGCTAGCATCCTAACATATTCACGTCAGAACAATGTAAAAGAGGCTTTTAAATTAACATTCGTTGACAGATGTTTATCGACATTTGTGCAAAATGTCAGTGATGCATATGGGAAGGCAATGTTTTTAGCACGCAGAAACTATTATTTGTTCCCAGTTCCTTTACTTGTCCACTGTGTCATCCTCCATAAATTACTTAATACCCATCCCCTACTCCCATAACCATCCCCCACCACTTTTCTTAATCTACAAAATGGGTAGTAATATTTGACTGCAAAATCGTTTAAGGACTTCACATGGGAAAGTCTGTACTAAATACATAACTATAGCAAATGTATTTTGCCATTATGAATAATAAATTCTGTTTTCAGTGTGTTTTTTTTCACTAAGTCTTATTAACTTGACATTTTTTCCCTTCATAAAATCTGAGTCCTTAAGTCCCCTTCTAAAATTCCAGATATATGTGCATAACCACTTTTCTATTTTGTGGTGAAATATATCAAGGAAGGAATGTTTTAAAATAGTATACATCATTTATGCTGTACTTAAATGACTCCCATAACTTGTATTTATGTTATGATTATATGTAATTCAGTGAAATTTTAAAATTTTAATTACATCATGTATAGTAACATTTAAGGCTCATAATTTGTCACAGTCATCTTTTCTTTCTGAGGCCTTCATAAGCACCCCAAAGGTCCTTGTTGATCACTGAAACAATAAAAAAGAGGGGAAATCCTTTCTTTACTGTAGAAGTTGTAAAGAGAAAACAGAGGTCTTATACTAGAATGACATTTGCAAGTAACAAAAGGTACTTCTGAAGGTATTTTTTAAAAGGCGAGGCATCATATCAAGAAAATAGATTATAACATATTGGAAAAACCAGATAGTATTCATTTGAAAAGTCTAAAGAATGTAAGGATATTTGTAGATTATCAACTAACAAAAAATGAGGATGTACCATCAAAAGAGACCATAAAGGAAAAAAAATTGATAAAAACTGAATTCATCTTTTGAAGTGCTACTAATATTAGATATTTGTAGAACTTATTGGCATGAACTAAAAATAATCACTGTAATTAGAACTATAAAATTTGTAGATAATGAAATAAAGAGGGAATAATCACATTTCCTAAAATGGCAAATTATGTTTCTCCCATTTGAAAAATCTATGATAAACAAAATTGTTCATGTTATGTCTACATAATGATGCCTATGGATAAATACTTTTAAAGTTTTAGATATTACACATGAATGAATTTTATACACTTAAAGTAGATCATGTCATTTGTTTTATACCTCAAATTTTTATATTTAAGTTCTTGTGCAAATGAGGACAAATAGGTTCTTTGATTGTGATAGTTTAACATAAGTATTAAAATACCAGAATATATGGTTAGCCCTACAGCATGCAAAAACCAAAATATTGGTCATTAAAATCTGGACATAAGTAAAAGAAACCCAATGATGACTCCATTTAAGAAAATGGCAACTCCATTTAAGAAAAAGGATAAGATGTAAATATAAAAGTTAGAAGCTATCCATAGCAAAGGAAAAATGTAACCATCCCTGATCATCAGTTATTTGGAAGTTAATTTTTAAAATTATGTAGATACATTTTTGCTGTGCTATATTGGTACTAGAATAAATATTTCTCTTCATTAAAAGAAATAATGATCTATATAATGGCTTTCTAACATCTTATTTTCAAGAAACTCAAACACTATAATTTGATCTCACCTGATCAAAAAATTTTGAGAATTTTTCTTTAGCCTTCTATGAAATTATAGCAAAGGTTCATATAAAGCTGGGGTTTCAGAAAAGGGGAGATGTTCATGTTATAGACTTCTTATGCTACAGTGAGCTGGATATATTATACACTAGAAGCATGGTATAAAAATATTTTGTATATTTTTAGGATTTTTAGGAATAGGGATTTTATATATGTCTGGGAATTGTTCAGAGTTCAATAGAATAAACAATTTGCAATCCTGAGGCCTGAAAATGGATGATCTGTATTACACGGATTAACACTTTTCAAAAAATTACAACACCGTCAATTCACTTATCTGTGAAGTTGGACTGAACAGCAACTAATCTGTCTTTGATGATTTAGAAGGTACTTCACAAATTTTTGGTACCTTTGAATTAATATTTATGAACCTTCATTACCACTATAATTAAGACATGCAGAGATATCAATTAATAGAGAATCCTAATGAGAGAATGTCAGATCCGACTAAGTTTCATCTGTGTACAGACATCCCATTCTTATCTGCCCCCCGTGCCAGTACTACTGTTTGTGATTTTGATAGCTCCGTGCTTCTAAATATAAAATCACCAAATTCAAAAGTAAGTAAATTTTTTGAACGTAAGCTTTTCTGACCTCTCTTTTTTCCTATTTCTGTTGCTAAGACCGTATAAGGTTAGCAGTATTCATAGTCATAACTCCTTATTTGGTAATTTCCAAAGAAATTTCTCAAGTTGGTCAAAATATAGATGGAGAAATAAGTGGATACCAATACAAAACAGAGAGTGATCATTCTTAGTCTCACCTTTGACACCATGTGGACACATGCCACTGATGGGATTTGACCCTCAACACCGGGACTCTTGTAGGCTCAATACATAATAGGTGGGAGTCGATATTCTTTTAAAGGGAAAATTCTAATCACACAATTCCTAATCAGAGGTTTTCAACTTTCTGTGTATAGTCCTTTGGTCTTTATACATGACTTGTCCCCTCTTTTTAGTTTTCATTGCTAATCTTTATTTATTTTAATTTTAATTTCGGTGTGGTTAACAGTGTTATATTAGTTTCAGGTGTTCACGATAATCATTCGGCAGCGCTATACATGCTTCAGTGCTCATCATGACAAGTGCACTCTTAATCCCCATCACCAGTTTCTCTGTCCTTCTACCCTCCCCACCCCCGTCACCATCAGTTTGCTCTTGTAGAGTTAAAAGTCTGTTTCTTGGTTTGTCTCTTTTTGCTTCCTTTGTTCATTTGTTTCTTAAATTCCACAAATGAGTGACATTGTGGGATATTTGGTCTTTCTCTGGGCTTGTCCCTCTTTAAAGGAAGATATCCTATTGCCTTTGGCCACTAGGTTTCCAATCCCGCATTTGTTCTTTCTGACTGGTATTACCAGGCCACTGCAAACCCTAGAAACTTCATATATTTGCAAAATATAGCAGTTTCTATTTCATATCATTATTCCCATAACATCCAGACTTTACATTATTTGAATGGCATTCTCTTAGGATATCTATCTGGTATTATCTGTTTGGGGTACTCACATCCCTCCTCTTTATGTCCCACATGATAATTTCTGTGTTGCTGTTTTGTTGTTTTCATATCCTGCCCCCTTCCAAGGGATCACATTTCTCTTCTTCTTACGGGGCACTGACCCCTCCCACTATCATTCAAAGTGAGGAAGATGAAACCTAAAATGTTTCCCCTAATCTTCATGCTCCTTTTCTTTATTTTTTATTAAAATTGTAACATAAAAATGTCACTCTGAAGAAAAACCTTGGCTTCATCATTCCCAGCTCCTCTTCCCTGGGAAGAGAATACATTGCCTTTTAATCATGTTGGCCTTGCTTTTCCATAAGGCAATAAAAAAACAGTCTCAACAGAGGTTGCCAGTTATAACTTATGTATAAAAAATGGAATTAAAAACGTTTGATGAGGCAGAATCAGTTCCATAGGGACCCCGCCCTCTGTATTTCCCAAGTTTTTATTTTCTCCTTGTCTTCCTCCAGCCTCTCTTCTTAATTTTGTCTTGCATGATTCTTTCTCCCAAACACACTCTTAGGATTTCAAAGGGGACTCCTTCCCTAATTCCACCCCCCCTTTTTTCTCCATTCTTACCAGCATGCTTCTGCATTTATTTTCTATTGATTCTGTACTCTGACCGTCTACAAATATTCATTATCATTGGAAGTTACAGTCTACCTTCTGATGCATCAACCGCATATGAACAGATTTCTGTGAGATAGTTTCCTTTTTCTTATTGACTAGATATATGGACTGGCTTTCAAGTCACTGCATAGTTTTCCAAATGGATTTATATTGCTGGTACAGACACATGCCCGCATCATCAATCTTACCGTTCCTCTTTAATGATTTTTACCTGCCTTCAAATTGGCCAGTTTCCCCAATCACATCGCGACCTCATGCATTTGGTTGTTAAACCCTGCGTTTTCATGGTTTAACACTAAATCATGCCCTTTTTTGTGGAATGCTTTCTTCTGGGTGTAACCTAGAAATTCTGCTTGTCTCCTTTCTGGTGGCTATAGTAAATTCCTTTCCCCTTTCTCCTATTTTTTACAGGCTAAGTGTTGTGTCAGTTATTAATGCCTTCTACTTGCAATCCAATGGTATAAACTCTGATGTAGGGGCGCTTGGGTGGCTCAGTGTGTTAAGCCGCTGCCTTCGGCTCAGGTCATGATCTCAGGGTCCTGAGATCGAGTCCCGCATCGGGCTCTCTGCTCAGCAGGGAGCCTGCTTCTCTCTCTCTCTCTCTCTCTCTCTCTCTCTGCCTGCCTCTCCATCTACTTGTGATCTCTCTCTGTCAAATAAATAAAATCTTTAAAAAAAACACAAAACTCTGATGTAACTTGTTGACCTAAGAGATTCGGGATGTAACTTGTTGACCTAAGAGGTTCAAATTTCCCATATCCTTCTCTGTTTATTCTTAAGAAATATTTGCAATAACCCATTTTGCATGGAATCCATCAAGTCTTACTTTTTCCTGAATTTCTTGTTTCCCACTTTTTTTACTGTGTTCTACCCTCACCTGGTTCCCAAGGGCCTAAATTACCCACAGAGATCATGTGTGTTGATCATGGTGTGATGGCAGCTTCCAAGATGGCTCCCAAAGAGCCTGCCTTCTTGTATTCATGCTTTCATGTCATTCCAACCCGAGTGTGGGCTGCACCTAGTGAGCTACTTCAAACAAATGAATATAGCAAAATGATAGGATGCTTTTTCTGAATTTAGATAACAGAAGTTCCTCTGTCTCTCTCTCTCTGCTTTTCTTGCTTGCTCCGAGACTTCACCTGACTTGCTGTGGAGATGCAGAAGCTCACACAACAAGGAAATGAGGGAGGCCTCCGACCAGCAATCAGCGTGAAACTGGTTTCCTCTGTCCAACACCCCACAAGAACCTGAAACCCACCGACAACTACATAAACGAGCTCGGATGGCTCCTCATCCAGTCAAGCCTTCAAATGAGGTCTTCTCACCCCTCCCTGTAGTCCTGGCTGACACTTTCATTGCAACCTTGTGAGAGTCCCATACCCAGAAGATCCAGCTAAGTTGCTCCCAGAAACCATGGCGTCACGTCTCCCCATTTCAGTTACACTCAGTCAATAAAGGCCCCAAAGCAAATGGGACCTCCTGACTTACCGTCAGAATGTCAGTAGTAACCTAATGTTATATCACAAAGCCGGTGCCATTCACCTCACTTCATTTCATTACACAGGCATTTTGTCGTCTCACATCATGGCAAGAAGAGGTAGGGTAAGTTCAGTACAATAAGATATTTTGAGAGAGAGAGACCACATTTACATAACTCTTATCATGGTATATTGTTACAATCATTCTATTTTATTATTAATTGTTGTTAATCTTATACTCTGCTTAATTTAGAAGTTAAACTTTATGATAGGCATGTATGTATAGGAAAAAACATAGTATGTATAGGGTTTGGTCCTATCTGAGATTTCAGGCATCCACTGGGAGTCTTAGAATATATCCCCCATGGAGAAAGGGGGACTACTGTATACACAGTTGAGTTTTGTCTTGGTCTTTCAGGCTTTGATAACACAATAACATACACTGGGTAACTTACAAACAACAGAAATTTGTAAAATTTCTGTAATTTGTAAAATATGAGATTAAAAATCTCATAGTTCTAGAGGCTGGAAGTTCAAGATCAAGGTGCCAGCAGATTCGGTGCCTGGTAAGTTTTTGCTCCCTGGTTCCTAGATGACTATCTTGTTACTATGTCCCCACACGGTAGAAGGAGCAGGGACCTCTCTGGGGTCTATGTTGTAAGGGCACTCATTCCATCCATGAGAGATCTACCATCACCTCCAGCGTCCCTCATCTCCAAATACCATCCCTTTGGACATTAAGATTTCACATACAAACTTGAGGGGGACACAAACATTCAGTCTGTAGGGGGATTTTGGGTAATTAATTTAGGCAAACTTAAACAGAAAAACAATCTCTTAAAAGGCTAACAGGTAGCTCAGAGGATTGAGGAAGACCAAAGAAGGATATTCAAGGAAGGCACAAGTACCAAGAGAAGCTGAAATCTGTCACAGCTCCATCAAGGTTCCACATCAGGGACATTGGTGAGGACAACATGTTGCAGGGTACCTGGGCTCTGCTAGACTTTGGATTTCACTGCAGCCACGATGCATGATCATGATCTGTTCTGTCTTTTACATCCTTCCCTAAAGACCCCAAGTTCGGAGTGAGGCATCTCTTGGCTGAGCCAGGGTCTCAGGCCTGCTTCACCTGCCAGAGCTCAGAGGCAAGGAGTTTCTGCCCACCTTTTAAGAGACAGAGATGAGTTCCTACTTCCCTCTGAAATCACGATAGGTGCTATTTCCTCAAAGGAAAAAGGAGTACGATGCTAAGAGGCCAAAACTGACATGTTCTTCTAAAGAACTTTAGTATTCTCTTTTAAGTGATTCTGTTTTTCTTTTTAAGTTTTCTCACCAAACGGATTCCCTTGTTATACAAACTCTCTAAAATAATAGTCCAAGCTTAGATATTAACAGCTATTCTTTCCTCGCCTCTCACTTGCCAGTTATTATAGTCCATTTGAGAGTCAGGTGTGTGGAGAACTAAAAGAGTAGGTTGACATCCTTTTGCTTCTCAGAAACAAATTTGCAAAGCACCCAGTGCTGGACCGGGTACCACCCACCGTAAAGGCAATGCCTGGCATTTTCCTTTTCTGCCGCATTGTGTTTTCCAAGAGCAATTCGAGTTTTTCCTCTTGCAAGGTCTCACGATGATACTCTACACTTGGAACTGATTATTTTGAATATTAATCTTCCCCGCCCTTCCCTATATTTTTAATTATTTATTTTCATCCCCAAGAAAAAATGACCTACTAATCTCAATCCCTATAATCTGGATTCTTCTCTCTCTATGCACACACATACACACATACACATACACACACACACACACACATACACACACATACATTTTACCTGGGCCTGCCTTCTTTCTTCTTTCCCCATTTCTCCAATCTTGTGGTGGAAATAATGATCTGCTTTGGCTTGTTTTCCTGGGATTTTTCTTGAGTTCCTCCCCCTACTCCCATCTTTGCTGGTGTTCTGAACATCTTTATCTTTTAAGTTGCTGGCTTTCTCTATTTGCCATCTTTCCTTCTGCACAGTCTCTTTCTTTTGGCCTTGATTATTCTTCCCACCTAAGTACTTAAAGCTCTTCCTCGGAATCTTCTCCTACTAAACCTTACATTTGTACCTCTCTCTTGACGGAAGACTTTCTCTCCTTCATCTTTTCCCCACCTGTTTTGCTTCTTATCGACAATAATTTTTAACCACACATCATTAATTCAACACCCATGTATTTTGCATTTCTTCTCTGGTTAGAACTACATGAGGTGCGAAGTGAGGAAAAAGTAAATGAGAATCCTGCCCTGAGGGCTTCAAGATCCGGTAAAGAAGGAAAACTTCTTAAAACAAACAAACAAACAAACAAACAAAACAACCAAAACTGTAATTAAAGATGATAGGCACAATCCTAAGAGGATAACCCAAATGCTTAAGAGCAAAACTGGAGAGATCAATCCAGCCTGAGAAGGCTGAAGCAGGCTTCACGGACGTGGTGGCATTGGTGGCATTCGCCCTGGCTCTTGAAGGATGGGGAGGGGTTTGCCACAGAGAAATGGGGAATGCTGTTTGAGGCACACAGCTAAGCAAAGTCATGGGTTTTATGGTCGTTCACAGAGATGAATAGGGGCTGAAATCCAACCGACGTTCTGTATGTTACTACCGATAGCCCAGCGCAGAGTTTTATCAGCGAGAGGAAGGCGCGCGGAAACATCACGTGGGTTAGTGGAATGAAAGCGCAGAGTTTGTAAGAAGCAAATACCACGCAGCCTTTCATTTCCGTCCTATTGCTCCTATTTTCTGTCCTTCATCGTGAGCCTTTCCAAAGTGAAATTCTTCTTGGATCAATACACACAGTAAATATGTGGCCATCCTCAGAACCTGCAGTGTTTCCAGTGAAATGAGTTATCCCAATCTTTGCTTTCTTGCATATATAATGTTTCTCAATATGTACAATGGTACAGAGCCTCTTTAGCTATACAAATATCTCATCTCCTGCTCCTGTTTCCAGCTACTGTTACTGACTTTGATTTAATTAAAGCTATTAACACAAAGTTCTGTCACAAAATTTTTCTTTCTTTTCTTCTTTTCTAACTTTCTATATTATTCTTCCAAAAGGAACTTCCTGGAATTTCAATAAACCATCTCCATCTTAGACCTGAGGGAGATCTCAGAGGCATAAGAACGAACCTTAAGCCTCCTATTCTCAGATGCGGAGGGATTTGCTCTAAGTCACAGAGTTAGTAAACAGAAAAATCATCTTCTATTTTTTTTTTAAAAGAGGGATACAACATAGTTTTGACAGAGGGCATTATCGGAATTCCCATATTATTGAAGACTCATTCACTCGTCCTCATATCAGAAACTCATCTTGGGATCTATTTTTCCCTTGCTAACATTTTTTTTTTTCTTTTTAACTCTGGATCCTAGAGTAACACACCTAGAGAATTGCCACGTATTCCAAAGTGTTGCCCTCTCTTGCCTTTCCTTTTTTGATATATTAAATTTCTCTATTACCAGCTCCTTCCACACCTTTGACTTTGCTCCTCTCTTTTTGTGCTGGTTTATGATTTGCTACCTGGCTGTTCGGCCAGTGTCCCGTTTAGAACTTTCTCAGGCCCTTCCAGAAGGATGTCGCTCCTCTGACTGGACCAAGCTCCCGTGTTCCGTGATTGATCCACTTGCGGGTGCTCCGTCACCCCCGCAGAGGGCAGAGAAAAAGGACCTCCTAGGAGACAGAACTCTGAGCCCCACCTTAGCTGCAGTCCTGCTCTTCTTTCTTAGACAGAATTTGTATTCATCTTTTCTGACAGGTCCACGCGAAGTTTCCGTTTTCAGAAGTGATTTAAGGATAGTATACAATTACGGCACTAAGGAATACACAATTTAAAATATACACATATATTCCTTTATCATAACAGTTTTATATCTATCCCCTTATCTTTCCAGTCCTGGAAATTCACCTTTATAAGACCTGCTTCAAGTGGCCAGAACAGTCTTTTAAAAACACAAATCAGGTCACGTCACTCCTTGTTTAAGATTCTCCAGTGTTTTTCCATTGCAATTAGACCAAAATCCAGGCCCCTTACCACAGCAAATATGGCCCTGCAGGTTATGGCCCCTGAACCTCTCTGACTTGCTATCTTTCCACTTGCCTCCCCTGCTGCACTGAGTCCACACAACACTGACCTTTCCATTTCTCAAATATGCCAAACTCCTTCTCACCTCAGGGCCTTTGCACTCACTGTGCTCTCTGCCTGGGAGGATCAGCCCCCAGAGCTTTGCCTGGCTGCTGCTTTCTAGCATTCAGCATCCTGTGTGCTTAGTCTGCACTTCATCACATCTATTCTGTTTCCTTCTTTCTACTTACCACTATCTGAAATTACCTTGTTCACTTGTTTGTTTATTATCGTTGTTCTAGTCCCTCTAGGATAGCACTGTCCAGTGGAACTTTCTGCAATAATGGAAATGTTTTCCCTGCTGCACATTATGGTAGTCAATAGCTACATGTGGCTATGAGCACTTGAAATGTGGCCGATGAGAAACAAGTATGTTTTGTGTGGCTTCATCAAGAAGTCAACAAAATACTGGGAAATCGCAGCAAACTCTTAAATAAAGTCATTGGGCATCTGTCGCTGAAATATTGCTGTAATTCGGGTTGCTTCGCTTTAATAAAAAACTAACAGAGTAGGGAAAGGTCAGGGGAAAGGCAAATAAAATAAAATGATGATGGAGGCATTTCTGCAGGGCAATATTAGCCCAAACAGTGCCTTGTTGTGAACTGGGTGGATGTAGCCTCTTTGGTGGACATAGTCCCTGGTCTCAGTCCCCTTTTTGGGAAGTAGAATGTCAGCTGCATTTGAGCCAGCACTTACTTTCCCAGCGGCCTTTGTGCAGGGCAGGTCTGCAGCGCCCTAAAAGTTGGCCCCAAGTTTCTGCAAAGGGTTGAAATTATTTGTATTCTTCAGCCTCGAATAGTGAGTAACTAGTCATATGATAACACATTATAATTATAAAGTATATGATAAAATATAGTGAGAGAAAGGGAGAGGAGGGGAGGGAAAGGTTGAGAGGGAGAGAGAGGAGGATAAAGGGAGAGTTTTGTTTATCTACTTTGGAACACTAGAAGTAGGGGCACACTTCGAAATTGAATCTCAGGTGTTACCACCCCCCCCCCAAAATTAAAGCAATCATTACTTGTTACAAATAAGCTTCTGAAATTTATACTCCTAGATTATAGACTGAAATGTATATCTTTCAAAGACCTCTAATAGTCAATTACAGATAAAAAGGAATAATTTAAAAGTAATTTAACATTTCAAAATTCAGATCTGCATGATCTTAAGCCTCTATTCCAGAATCCTGATGATCCATTCCTGTTTCATGCCCTTGACTATCTCTCCAGGACTCTGTGCCTGGGAGGTAATCAATGACCCCTATCTTTCCAGAATCATCAGTTTTTCTCTGCCTTCTCCCGTCTTGACTCATCTGTGACTTTCAGCTCTGATGACCACCCACTCCTTAGAATTCAACAAACATTTTATAGAGAGTTTATATGCCAGACACTGTATAAAATCACAAGGAAATAAAAATATTTTCCCTTGAGGAATTCATAGTTTATTGGGAGAGGCAGGCATGTAAATAAGTAATTTCATTATAGTATGATGAATGCAAAAAAAAAAAAAATGGTCTAGACCCTGAAGTAGCAAAGAGAATGGGATGTTTAATACCATTTGTAGTTGGGGAAGCAGGGATTTTTTTTCCTAAGAAAGAATCAAAGTTTAAAGGATGACCAAAGTTTCCTTGACAGATATGTAGAAGACTTGGCATTCCAAAGAGAAAGTACACAATATGGCACCTGGGTGGCTCAGTCCGTTAAGTGTCCGCCTTCTACTCAGGTCATGATCCCAGGGTCCTGGGATCAAGCATCTTGTTGGGCTCCCTGCTCATGGGGAGTCTGCTTCTCCCTCTCCCTCTGCGCCTGCTTCTGCACTCACTCCCTCTCCCTCCCTCTCTCTCTCAAATAAAAAAAATCTTTTAAAAAGAGAGAGAGTACACACTATGCAAAGGGTGGAAATGCAGATGAGCAGAGACCTACAAAGAGTCTGGAACATCTAGAGTGAAAAGTGGGAAGACTGCATTGGGAGGCGTGGTAGGAACTGGAACAGGGAGTCCTTGAAGGCTTTAAGCAGAGGAATAATAGGATCAGATTTGTGCTCTGGAAAGATCCTTAGGGTAGGGTGCAGGGAAGGGGAAAAGCGAAAGGCAAAGACAATTAGGGGGGTTTATGGTGAGCCAGGCATGTTGAAATTCAGAACTCAAATTAGGGGCGTTGATAGTGGGCACAACAGATGTAGATCATTCAGGGATAATCTATGGATTGAACCATAGCCTTGGTGATTGGGGGAGTGGTCAATGAGGAAGAAATGAAGTCTCCCAGACCTGTGGCTTGGGTAGATCAGGGAATAGGAATGCATCAGCCATATTAGGATGTAGCAAGGGCAGAACAATTGTTGAAGAGGATAGAAGGCTCGGTCTTGAACTTGCTAATTTGGATAATGTCACACATTGGACACTGATAGAAGAAGGTAAAGCAGGCTTAACTTTGCCACTGAATTACTTATCTTACCCTACACAAGTTATATAACTTCTCTGGCCTTTGGTTTCCATACTCTCAAGCTGTTGACTCATCGCCTGGCATATAATAATTCCATATAAGCAGATTTCCCCAACAACCCTGTGAGTTATGGGAAAGGTATTAGTATTCTTGAAAAATTGAAGCCCCAATAACTTGCAGAAATTATAATCGTGTGGGGTTCCTGGGTAGCTCAGTTGGTTAAGCATCTGACTCTTGGTTTTGGCTCTCATGGTCATGAGGGCCAAGGGTCATGATCTCAAGGTCATGGGATCCAGCCCCCCGTCAGGCTTATGTTCCGTGTGAAGTCTGCTTGAGGTTCTTTCCCTCTGCCTCTACCACCATCCCCCACCCCTTCTCTCTCTCTGTCTCTCAAGTAAATAAAATCTTAAAAAAAAAAGAAAGAAATTATAATGCTGTATGTAAGAGCACCTTGTAAAGTGATATTATTTATTTACTATTGTTGCTTTTCCCTTTTGTTGTACTCATAGTCCTTCCTACTCCTACAGTTCACAGATGATTGGTCTTTAATTGTCCCATGATGGCGACGGTTTTCACAGATTTTGTGATATTCTGAGGGCAAAGACTGGTCCTGGTTATCATTTCCATGGAGCTAAGAATGAGGCACACTCTCAGTCCATGCTTACAGGAGTCAGAGAGCCTACAGAAAATGGACTAGTTCAACAGCTGGCGCTTTCTTTGGTAGTTTGTTCTACCTCCAGCGGCCTCCGAGTGGCGTTTACCCCTAGGGGAAAAGAACCAGAATCCTCTGGGCAATACAGCATATTAAATATTAGAGAATTCATGCATAGGCTGTGTTCTACATTCACAGCAATCACAGTGTTCTGGATTTACTGTTTCCAAAATGGAACATTATAATGCTAAAAATTAAGAAATATTTATTTTAATTTATGTTGGCAGTTAAAGTAAGTAATATGATCGTGCCGAAAATGTCCTGGGTCTGTTGCAGAATAAAAGGTTGTTTTTAAAAAACTAACAACTTTGAGCACAAGGCAGTTTCTGTTTTCACTTCACCCTCAAGAACTCGTTGCACCCGTGAGTCTGAACCCATGAGAATAATAAAATAATTATAGTTTTATTTTATTGTATTCTGACACTGAATTTGATCCACTGATGTCTGCATATTTGGGGCAGGAAAAAAAGGGAAACTGGATAGATAAAGCTGATTTTTTTTCATAATTTTAAATTCTCTGTGAGGAGATCTTGCCATCGTTTACATATTTCTTACTAAAAGTTTACTTGTAATGATCTTAGCACTCTGAGCACATCAGAAAACCCAGTCATCACACACACACACACACACACACACACACACATCCCAAACAATATTTTTTAAAAGAATTTATCAATTAATCAAGCAACGCTGTATTCTGAATCTCTTGCCTTTGTGTGTGCAGCTGCCAGGAAAGACAATTATAAGAGTAATACAAATAGTATTTGTTTTTGGATTTCCCTATCACAGTGCTTTTAAGAATTGATAATTTTTTTTTGAGGGAAATACAGAGATGAGAAAGAATGTTAAGCTTATACTCTGCACAGAAATTTCATTTTGAAATGCATTCAGTTCAAGGGTTAAATGAAAGCAAAGCGAGTCACTTCAACCATGTTTTTGAAGAAAATAAAACAGCTTGATGTGAGTTAAATGAAGGGAGTCTCTGACTTAAAAGAAATGGACAGATAGAGAAAAAGGTCACAAGATTCAATTTTCCCTGAGGGGAAAGTCCTTCTTTGGAATCATTAACCTCCTTCTAGGTCACTCCTGGAAAAACAGCGGGAAATCCTCCTGCCCCTGGAAAGATGGGTGCACCCCAGCCATCCACTGACCTGGCGGCTGGAAGAGAGACCTGATTGTGCCCCCAGTTCCCCTTCAGGCAGGCTTGATTTTAAGACCTCTATTTTAAAGAAACAAGATCTCCCCTTTTTGAACTCTGAAAAACAAAATATAAAGTGTGTTCTTAACATGAAAAGCCTAATGCTATTTCCTGTAGACAAAGGAGATACGTAAAAGTGATAGCAGTTGTCACTGAACTGAGATGATGTGGTGAGTTTACCCCCTACTTTCTTACACTTTCTATGAGATTTTCTTACAGTTCTTAAATTTAAAAAAAAGGTCAGTTGTTTCTGCCCTAAAAATATGTAATTGTTCTATATCAGTATAGAATTTTTTTGCCGTTTCATTCCCTAGTATTAAGGCAATGTCCTTGGATGGAACATGAGAGCTTTTCTCTCAGTGTGCATTCACTGCTTTTACAATATATCTTCTGCAACTTCTGTTATTTACATACTGATTTATGAGTATGCTGATTTCCGATTTATAAGTATATTAGTAAAAAACTTTTGAGGCTAAAATGAAATTATTTTTAAGCCTCAAAATGAAATATGCATACGTCCTAGCAAAATTATTTTTAAATATCTCCCTTCAATTTCTTCTTTCCAGCACCAATTTAAGAGGGAAGCGTGACTATCCACGCAGGACCGCTAAACATTTAGTTATAATGAGTCCGATTCCTACCCTACAAAATAATAGTTATTCCAGCCCTGCACCCCAAACTCTCCTAACATAATGCACCACAAAGCAAAACTCAATGTTAAAAATAGAATCTGACTACTTACCACCAGGCATGAAAAAGAACAATAAGCCAAAGTTAAGACAAAACTAGAAACTCCGCAGCAGAGTGCAAGAGCCCACTGTGAGGTTTCTACCCCGCCCCTTTGATGTCTTTAAATTGATACTAAGAAAAGGGACAAAATATGTTTAAGAGTTTCAAAGAAAAGAAAGATGCATAAACCACTCACCGTGATAGAAAGAAACACGAAAAGTGCTCTGTTCTGGTTGTGCAGGTGGTTTGTGCATTCTTTTCCAAATTGGTTCTAAAGCAAGAGAGAATGTTAAAGATTTTAAAAGACAATGAGGCAATTTCGCAGTCCCTGGAGAATAAAGAGAAAGTGAGGCATCCAGGAGAAAGGAAGGGAAAATGCACTTTGTGAAGCCTAACGCAGCCTAGGTGTGGGCACCGGCTGAACTCACGCGCCTCACAGTCCTCACCTTTGCGCTCCTGTTCGCACAAGGATCGAATAACCCAGAAGTAACCATCTCAAATGGCCTGTAGGTAACTTATGATGTAATATAAATTGGGTACAAAGGTAACAATTTCCTGACTGTGGCATGTTAAGAACAAGAATTGTGTGCCTCGCTGTTTTCTAGCCAAAATGCATTTCTGAAGCAGGAAATCAAAAACACATCACAAAGCTCACAACTAGACTAAACACATTAAATCTGCTGATATTAGTAACTGTCACGAGGCTGCCAGGCTCAGGGAGCAGCGGCTACTGACAGCTTCCCGCTCCCTACCTCTAAACACACTTTCCTCAGATACTTCGTGGAAGCAAAGTGAACAACTGCTCCATTGTGGCCGCGGTTTATTAAATGGTCCCTCAGAATTCCCCGCAGACCCTGCTAAAACAAAAATAACGGATGGGACACCCATTTGATGCACAACACAGATCCGAACTGAGAAGCAAAATAAAAGGTTTCAAGTGACATAGGCCAGAACATGTCTGAGCCCCCCCCAACACCCAAATAAATTACGAAAGTGTCCATTTTCTAGGCTTTCTTTGTGTCCATTGGCTTGAAAATACATCGTATTAACTCTTCACTCCTTTTAACTTAATTTCACCTCTCAATAGCAAGATAGTATTTTAAATTTCTGAGGATCTAAAACATACCTAGGTAAATGTCCTATATATCCTATATATATGTAGGATTCGGCTTCAGACAGGCTTCTGTTGACCACAATGCCTGTTTATTGCTGAGGCTTCGTGAAGGTTTATACCCGGCTTTTAAAATATTTCTTTTCTGTCAATTTCATCTGAAGGGCAGATGTCTTCCTAGAGTCAGCTAATTGTTGGCACAACGTCTGATCCATTCATTCACATAGCCAGACTTACTCCTTCTAAGCCAACTCCTTTGTTTCCACTGATTTCTTTCCCACTGCCCACCAACCCGAAGCCCATTTTTCTGCCTGGCACAAGATTAAGGAAAAGGTAGGAACTAGTCTGATGAGAAGACATACTGTACTCTCAGGCAGATTTCTCCAGAAGCCAACCTTTCTCCAGAAACCACCCTCAGGAAAAATGCTACATGAAGTAAAACAATTAGAAAGGTGCCAATTGTCACCTCCTGAAAAACCTCGAGAATTGAAAACTAAGTGGTATGTACCTCCCAGATTACCTGTATCTTTTCTTTGTTTCCATTCACCCCCAACTCTGCCCCCCCCAGCAGCCTTTTGTTTTTATCATGAAGATCCAGAAGGTAACTGATATTAAAGAAGTATACATGAATAAATTTCTGACATTATAAAATCAATGATGTCTGATCATTGCTACTAGTTTTATAGAAATTATAGTTTCAAAATTAAAAGATCTGATGATTCTGCTCTGATATAAAATTTCAAAAATGAGTCAGCTACAATGAAGGAAAGACAAAGGCAGGGAAAAAAAAAAGAAAAAAAAAAAACCCAGTGGAAAACCTTGGAATAAAATGTTTTATTTCCATTTGTTTCCAGTGCCTTGCTGATGTGAGGGGCAAGAAGGAGGCTAATACATCTCACTTTGGCAGTACTAATTGTTTGCATTATCACAATAATCAAATGCAGCCATATTAATCTCTCTGGTTATTAACTTGATTTTTACACATTAAGATTTAGATTTAATCCCCTGAGACCATCTATTAATGCTTTTAAAGTTGAAGGGTTTCAACAGTTTTAAGTTCTTTCCCTTCTTTTAGCTGCAGGCAGTAAAATTTGAACGTGTGTGGAGTTTTGTATTCTGCATTCCTGGGGGATTTTCAGACACAGTGCTGTCAAGGACCATGAATCATGTTAATACATAGCAACCTCTACAGCTATTAAAATGTCTGCAATAATGTGATTATTTTAAAATGGAAAAACTAATATCACATGTGTTACTTAAAGATCAACTATTCTTTTAAAGTCACAGAGAGAATGCATTTAGGGAAAGAAAAAAAAAGGAAGTTGTTTTTTGCATGCAGCCAAAATGTGAAATGTCTCATCTACCGAGAAAGAAAACTTTCAGCTCCTTTTACGAAATACATCCTTACTGAGCTTCAGGTCAACAGAGCATAAAAATGGCAAAAAGTCCAAGATCAATAAGCATGGAAAGCTGTTTCATTTCTGTTTGAGCAAGTTGTAGTGACAATGACCTGCTGAAACAGTCTCCAGTTTTATGCTTTCATAGTCACAGAATGATGACATCCAAGCAGAAAAGGGAGCTTGGCCTGTTCTGATGAATTGTCAGTATGGACCCGGCATTACAGCTTGCTTCCGTTGGCTCAGGGCTTGGTCTTTAGAAACGTATTAAAATAAGGAGACATGTAGGTAAACATTATCCAGGAAATTACATGGAGCATAAAAGACAAAAAGAATAAGAACATGGCTTTTTTTTTTCACTGCTTAAAGGGATTTAAATTATATTAGCTCCCTGATTTTTATGTTGATTTTTAAAAATTATAGATACAACTGGGATGCCTGGGTGGTTCAGTCGGTTAAGCATCTACTTTCAGCTCAGGTCCTGATTCCAGGGTTCTGGGATTGAGCCCCACATTAGGCTCCCTACTCAGTGGGGAGACTGTTTTTCCCTCTCCCGCTTCCCCTGCTTGTGCTCTCTCCCTCTGTCTCTCTGACAAATATAATCTTTAAATATATATATATATATATATATGTGTGTGTGTGTGTATGTATACACACACACACATATGTATATATTTAACTAATGTATGCTTGTTCCAGGTATCTCATTCAATCAACAGATCATACCAGAGCCCAGGAATAATCTATCCCATAAATGATCAATATTTCTGAGATTGGCATGACATCTTTTGTCTTATTTTTTGAGATGTCTTTCTCAATAAAAGAAACATAACCTGCATCATGTCATTATGAATATTTCCAGTGGGTAGGTATACTCTGTAATGTTCTTATTTTAGTATTTCTTATCTGAGAATAGAAAACAAAGAATCAGGTTTAGTATTTGAAAGCAATGACTTATCGAAGGGCATAAGGAGATATATATGGTAATTTTCTCTTGAAAAGGCAGAAACGCTTCAGAGTGTCAAATGATCCCAAACCCTAAGGTACATGGCCCATTTTGACATTTCCTTGAAGCAGGTGGACATATCCTGAAAGATATGATCAAGAATTCTCATTTCTTCTTTTTCCTTAAGTTTTTATTTGTTCATTTAAGTAGTCTCTACACGCCCTATGGGGCTTAAACTCACAACCCCAAGATCAAGAGTCGCACATTCTTCCTGCTGAGCCAGGCCTCGCTTCTTCTTACTGGGCAAAAGCTTGCCACACTTCCCAAACGCTTTCATTGGACTGATGACATTGGCACACATTAACTGTCCAATGGATAAAAAGTGTCGCATCCCATCCAGTATCTTGTTACCTAGGGGTCAGTATATCTGCAGCATGTATGAAGTTAAAGTCAACTACCTGGAAACTTCTTCCCTAGTTCTTTTTGAATCTTAGAACAATATTGACGGTAGGGATAAGGAAGGATGAAAGATATTCTCCAATATTTCATCAGTTACCTGGAGACATACACACAAAGAATTCTACAGGAATAAAAATGTAACACCTCTCCAAAATAGTTTGGTGTTATCTTCAGCTCTGACTGAGCAAGAACCTTCCTTCAGAGTATGGTCCACTCCTTGTAGGGAGAAGTCAGCAGAAGCCTGAACAGAAGTTTCTGCATGAATCTGACAAAGGCAAGAGAAGACTATCACTTGCTGGACCAGATTCTGCATAGACAGAACCTCAGGTGTCGTCACCCCAGCTCCGTGGGGCTGTAGGCCGTTTTGCAGAAAGGGAAAGTCCTGGGAAAGTTCAACATCTTGCTCAAAATCACACTACTTACAAGTGATGTGATGGAGACTCAAGCTTAGAGCTGTCACATTGCAAAAGTCATTCTCTTTTTAGGAAATCAGCTGCCTCGGACCCGGGGTTGAGGTTTATCACAAATGTCACACGTTAGCTCTTAACAGATAGCTGAAGACCAGAGCAGGAACACGCATGCGCTTTGAACAGGCAGGACTTCTGGAATCTACAGAAACTTTGGTCTAAATCACAGCTCTAACTGTTATTGCATGACCCTAGGCAAGTTAATAATAATAAGAGAAGAAGAAGCCACAGAAGAATAGCTACTATTCCCTGAACGTGAACGTGATGCCAGATAAGGGACTAGATGCTTCACAAAACAGCTAATGTCACAACAACACTCTGAGGTAGATTTTGTTTTCTCAATTGTCAGGTAAAGAAACAGAAGCACAGAAAGGTAAGAAACTTGCTTAGGCTTCTTAGCTTTTTCTACCAGGAAAGCTAGTAAAGCTTTGGTTCCTCTGACTTTCTATAAATCTGGAACATCTTAGACTCTCCGCAGCTTTAAGATGGATTCACGGAATCGCTGAGTTTCGTTAGTGGAACAACATGAAAGACTCTAAGTACTAGTCTACATGAATCATAGATCATCGAGAAAGGTTGATTTTTCTACCACCACCCTCCAAAGTGCCGGGGGGACATACATTCCTTTAATTCCTTGCCATAGTTCAGGCTGTTTTTCTCCTGTACCTATCTGTAGAATTTCCTGTCTTTCTTTAAGCTTCCCCTCCAAATCAACTCTTCCCTCCTCTCTCTTGGCATGTGGCTTTTTTGCACATATTTCTATTGTATCTTGTGTCCTCTGTGACACTGAGCTGTTGCAAGGCAGAGATGGACCTTATTTCTACTTCCCCCTCAATACTAATCTTCTTGTTCATCAAATACTGGCAGAATGATCACATACAAAAAATGTCCATTAAGCACCAAGGCAGAAGCATCTCTCTACTAGGCCCACACTACTGCTGACCAAGGGCTTTGGGAAATTTCCAGAGGGGTCCCAGAGGTGCACTGCTCCGTGAACCTCACTTTAACTGCTGTAGAGTCTGACCTCTTACATTTTGCTGACGACCAGCACACCAAGCCTGCATGTCTGCTCAGGCTCTCAGCCTCAACTTCATGTAGGGGTGCCCATATGGGGGTGATGACAACAAATGCGTGTTTAGACCCGCCCTTGTTCCTGGGTCTATAGGTTAAAGTGAGTTAATCGCTTTGTCAGGTGATGTTCTCTCATCTCCTTTTGAGTGGATGAGTGAAAAAGTAATGGCCAAGTGAATATCTCAACTCAGCAGCAAGCAGATCTTATTTCTATGTATTAGTCAAGATTCTCCAGAACCAGTAGCATCTATCTATACATATATATATAGGCATATATATATACTATATATTAGTATGCATATACTAATATATATACTCCAGTCATGGAGGCCAAGAAATACCACAATCTGCCATATTTGAGCTGGAGAACCAGGAAAGCCTGTGGTATATAATTCAGTCCCAGTCCCGAGGCCAGAAAACCAGAAGCTCTCACAGCTGAGAACCGGAAAAGTTAGACACCCTAACTCTAGGAAAGAGAAAGAGGATTCACTTCCTTGTCTTTTTTATTCATCAGGGTCCACAGGATACCTACTCACATTGGTGAAGGTGTACCTTTTTACTCAGTCTACTGATTCAAATGTTAATCTCTTCCAGAAACACCTTTACACACACATTCAGAAATAATGTTTTCTCAGCTAACCGGCAGTCCCCTAGCCAGTGCAGCTGATGTGTAAAATGAACCATACCTTCACACCCTATTGTAATTTACATGGAATAATTAGGGTTGCCTGGGTGGCTCAGCGGGTTAAGCATCTGACTTGTGATTTTGGCCTAGGTCATGATCTCTTGGGTCATGGGATGGAGCCCCCATGTTGGGCTCCTCGCTGAGCTCGGAGTCTGCTTGAGATTCTCTCCTTCTGCCCACTCTCCCCAAGAAATAAACAAATCTTTTAAAAGAAATCTTAAATAAAAATAAATAGAATAATTAATGCACCTTTTTCTCATGGCTGGGAACGGGACGTTCAGAGGAAAGAAGGCACACAAGGTGATTCCTTGAACTTCAACCAGCCCTCCACTGATGTTCTGTGGTCATCCAAGTACCACTGTGTGACGTCTGAGCCTTCCCAACTCTCTGCAGGAGTGCTACCCAATTTGGGAAACAACTTTATCTTGCCTAAAATCAACAAATAAAAACAACCAACCAAACCAAAATATAACAATGTGGGTGACCACATTTCCTCTCCACGCCAACCCTTTCTCTGGCTTGACATTCTCGTCTTCTCCTTTCCCTTCTTTGCTAGGTGAATGGGTCTTACTCCTCTTTGCTTAGCTGACTTCCTCAACAGAAGCTCTTCTGGCCTCTCCCACAGCCTCTGTTCTCTCAAGAGAGTCCCCAGCCCAGATAACCCTGTGATCCTTTAACTGTGCATTTACTCACTTACTTCAGTCCCTCAGACATGCAAATATTCCATTTTAAAAGCAGCAGTTCTTAAAGGGAGGTCTCTGGATCGGCAGCATTAACGTCTTCGGGAAACCTGTTACAAATGTACGTTACTGAGCTCTACTCCCGACCTATCCTTTGGATATTCCTGAGTGGAGTCCGGACATCCTGTTTCACGAGACTTCTAGGTGATTCTGGTGTGCTAATGTTGGAGAACCGCCATCCTTAACAAAAATCTCCTCAGGTTGCTGTTCTCTGGAGTTACTTTCAAATTCTCTTCCTCTTTGAAGTGTCAAAGCTCTTTACAAAGCAATCTTCACTTACTCTTTTCCCACTTCCAGTTTTTTATAGACTCATCTGAAATCCTGCTTTCTGAAATGACCAAATTACTGATATTATATGAGCTATGTGGAGGACTTTACAATGAAACTGGAGATAGAAAACCTGACTTTGAAGACTGCTTCATTGCTTTCAATCTACGTGACTTGGGCAAATTACTTAAATTACCTAATCCTCTGAGTTTCCTCTTACAAAGTGGGAATAATAATACCTTCTTTACTGGATAATTGTGGAGATGAAATGAGATAATCATCTGTAAGTATTACGCACAGTATGACGAAGACGCTTAATAAATGTTTACCAAGTGCAAATTAAAATGGTATACACAAACTTGGTGTGTACTTGAGAAACAAAACATTTCAGAAATTTCATGGGCCGTGTAGTGAAAGATGTGTTGAAAAAGACCTTATTAAATGCTCGTTTTCATGACACATCTTAATGACTGTTGAGGAACCGCAATGTTCACTAGGTTAATTAACTATACTTTCAAAAATTGTTACCTATATTTTTATATGATACTGAATAATTTGTATTCTTTCCCACACAGGGTTTTCATCTTTCTTTTTTTTTTTTTATTGTTGTTGTTGGCCTCAATGTTGTTTGAATGTTGTTATTTTCGACTCTCTAGAAAATGAGCAGAAACAAACAAAGAAACACTGCTTGGTACTGCTTTTCTCATTTTCATGGAACTGAAACCAAATAAAATAGACAGAGATTACGAGAGATTTAAAGTCTATACAAGAATAATCTAAGTTCTTTAATTTCCATAAATCTGGCTTCTCTCTTTGTCAGTCTACTGTAAAATGTGCTTTCGTTGTTGCTATCCATGAACAGAAAGAAATCTGGAGATCTTGGAGGGCACTCATCTTTTTACCCTCCCTGTCTCATTTACTGTGTTAGCCGCCCCCTCCTGGAAATGCGGGAAGGGGTATTATTTTTGAAAGAGTAGAGTAGCCAGTGTTTTCTTTTGTGTCATTTTCCTCCAAGTTTTCCCTTTACCCTCCCCAGTCTGCCCTCACACCACTGTCCAGCAGGTTATTGGCCGGGGTTCACGGGCTCCCTAGAGGAGTATGACAGGGTATAAAGCAGGAAGAAGAATGTGAGTCTCTGATCTTTTTTTTTCTTCCCTTTTTAATTCCAGAGCCTAAACTCGGGGAATTTAGAGGATTAAGACAGAGCTAAAACATCTGATTCAAAGAAATAGGTATTTTCCCTTGAGTCTAGGTAGGGACTCCCTCAGCCTGGGGTAGCAAGGAAAGCTGGAAGGCAGCAGAAGAGAGGAGAGCTCCATGAAGGTCAGAGAGAGAACTTAAACAAGTGTGGAGGCCCTATGAAAAGCTTCCTGCCAGAGCCCCCTTCCCTACAGGCACAGAAAGACCCAGAGAGGGAGTCACTCCCAGAGAAGGAGTCACTGCCTGCCATCTCCAGATTGCTGGGGGCTAGAAGGTGCCCGATGGAGATTCTCAGGCTCTCCCATTGAGCAAAAGTCCATGGTGGAAGCTTCCCCATTGCAATGAGAGCTACCAGCAGGAATGAAGATGTGACATGATGACCATTGTGGCACAATGGCCTGTAACCAAACAACGAAGGGTACACATAGATCTCTCAAGGGTCACATGAGCCCGGTCACAGAGGCTCCTTGGAGCTCACCAAACTCCGGGAGAAGGTGAGAACCCCAAGGAGGGCCAAATGAAGTTCCTGTCTCCTCTTACGGAATGGAGATGATCACAGGAAGTTTGTTTGAATTGTGTAGTAATAAAATCCCCTCTTTCACACCTTGGTAGTGGACTACAGACAACACCTACTTTATAAGAGTGTATAGTCTTAGTGCCCAGACGATTCTGCACCCATCATTACTACACAGGCTCAGAGGCACTCAGTGAAGGGTCAGGCTCACAGTGAAGGTTCGAGAATAGTTTTCGAGGGAAAAATTTCTACAGCCCTTGCATACAGATTTCAGCATTCCCCGCCCCCTCCCCAAATCTCGGCTTCCCTCAGTCCTCACTGCTCTGGCTGGATGGTTCATGTTTCTGGAATGTGCTGCTCCTGGTACTGCACTGAGCATGGACGTTCTGGTCCCCGTGGCAGAGACTGAGATTTAAAAAAACAACTGTGCAAACATGACGCTGCGCATTCGTTCGGTGCAATGACTATGCATTATTAAGTCCCATGGCAGCATGTACAAAGGAGAACCCAAATAGACCAGGAGTCCAGAGGAGGCTCCTAGGCGAGTGGTATTTAAGGTGAAGTATGAAGAACAGGTTGCAGTCCGGCAGGCTAAGACAGAATGGGGCTGGGGTGGGTGGGGGGAGAAGGTCAGTGTCTCAAGCATAGAGAATAATTCCATGAGCAAGGACACCAAAGGTGAAAGGATGACCGTTTCCTATTTAAATAGAGGAGGTCAGTGTGTCCAGGATGGAGAGAACTGCTGGAAAAGTCGCATGGGATAAAAATGGAGGCATCAGCACTGGCCAAATCAAGCAGCCACACATGGCCACACAACAAACCTGGATGCTAGGAGCAAAGGAAAACTATCGAACGGTTCTACCCAGTGGAGCGATATGAGCAGATTTGAAATTTACATCAAACACAACTATAGTAAGATACCATTGTCATCTGCTGTATCGAGAAAAATTAAACGCTTATATATTGTGCAGAGCTAATGAAGATGTAGCAAAGAAACAACCTCTTATAGTGTTGGATCGAATGTAAATTGATGCCTCCTGTTTGAAGATCGGTTTAGAAATATTTATATTTATCAAAAATTTAAATGACCAAGTGGTTCTATCATAAGAAAGTTGCACTATGAATATATCCTAAAAATATAACCAGGGGCGCCTGGGTGGCTCAGTGGGTTAAAGCCTCTGCATTCGGCTCAGGTCATGATCCCAGGGTCCTGGGATCGAGCCCCGCATCAGGCTCTCTGCTTGGCTGGGAGCCTGCTTCCTCCTCTCTCTCTCTCTGCCTGCCTCTCTGCCTACTTGTAATCTCTATCTGTCAAAAAAAAATAAAAATAAATCTTTAAAAAAAAATATATAACCAGTTAATTATACAACAAATTTCAATAAAGCATTATCCCTAATATTAAAAATTTCAAAAGCAAAAACTAGAAATAATCTATATGTCCATTAGTAGGGGGCTGGCTACATAAATCACAATTCAATTATATAATGAAATATTATGACATATTAATACTATGTTTCGGATCTGTTTGGACTCATATGGAAGTACTTAGAGATATGTAAGTCTGTGTATATGATTGCATTTATGTACATACTTAATGAAGACTTTTTTTAAAGTTTTTTGGGTTTTTTTGGTTTTTTAAAATATTTTATTTATTTGACAGAGAGAAATCACAACTAGGCAGAGAGGCAGGCAGAGAGAGAGGAGGAAGCAGGCTCCCCACAGAGCAGAGAGCCCGATGTGGGGCTCGATCCCAGGACCCTGAGATCATGACCTGAGCCGAAGGCAGAGGTTTTAACCCACTGAGCCACCCAGGCGCCCCTTAATGAAGATTTTTTTATTGGAAGGATACATACACAAAAAAAACTGCTAACGTGGCTACCTTTGGGGAGAAGAACCACAGATGATTGATGGAAGAATTTGACTTTTGATTTTGTTTGGTTTGATTCCTTTTACAGTATGCTTGTATAACAGATATAGTTTGTTTTCTGTATCCATTACCGACATCATTCCCACCCACCCACCCCCACATCATCTTTATTAACGGAAGCCTAATGTTCAGCTGCCATCTTGCAGGACTGGTGAATCAGTCCCCAGATCAGGAATAAATTGTGTGCAGTCCCGTGGTCTAAAGACAATCTCATTTGCATTGCCAATTTGAGGGTGAACTGTGATTCAAGTCTCCCCTAGGAGATGGGAGGTAAGATTTGATGGGTGCCCCCAGGAGATCTTGCTTCACTCTTAAGAAGACACCAGAAGGTAATGGGACCACAGTATCTTGTCTCCAGGCTGCTGCAGGCATTTTGTGACAATGAGGAAAACCAGTTGGAGGGTGACACCAAAGCCAAGAATATCAGACAGAAGAGTTGATCAAAGATAAAGATCTATATCACTGGTGAGTTTTTTGAGTTTCTGATTATGCCAGCCATGCAGCCCTTCTCTGGACCTCTTGTACTAAGAAAAGATGTATTTTCTTATAGTTTAAACCATTGAATTAAGGGCATCACCATTTGGAATCAAATGTGTCTTATTTGATATGGCATTTTCAGTGCACTGATGTACTGAGAATGCAGCCCACAGAGTAAGGATTGGAAGGGGTAGGTGGGAGGCTGGGGCAGGCCAGGTAGGAGGAACCTGTTGAGTGGCTCAGGCTCATGATAGAAAAACAGCAACGATGCAGGGTGAAGAGGAGAGCCCCGGGTGAGATCTAAGTTCTCTCCACTTCCCTTCTACTTTCCACATTTCTTTCTTTTTTTTTTTTTAAGATTTTATTTATTTATTTGCGAGAGAGTATGTGTGAGAGAAAGAGCACAAGCAGGGGAAGCTGCAGAGGGAAGGGGAGAAGCAGGTTCCTGGCTGAGCAGGGAGTCCAATGCGAGGCTCTATCCCGGGACACTGAGATCATGACCTGAGATGGAGGCAGATGCATAACCAACTAAGCCATGCAGGTGACCCCACCTTTCCACTTTTCTAAATTAATTAGTTTATACTGTCAAGTATTTGTACCTTCCTCCATTAATGGATCTGAAATGACTTATGATAAAAAAAAACAAAAAACAAAGGGGCAATAAACCCAGTTACCCACTTCAAAATAAAAGCAGAAACCAAGACATAAAAAGGAAGACAAAAAATTTAAGAAATCCTAGCAGAATAAACCCTAAAAATCAGGAAGATATCCTAGCTCTGCCTACAAATTTATCTATACATTCACCTATTCACACTTCCTCCTAGCCTATTAAGGAGCAAGGCAAATCCTTAATCTTTCTCACAACCAGCATCTCTAGCTCTTGTTACAAATCCTGAAGCTTCGACAGAGCTATGACTTCAACTAAAAGGATCAGAGAAGACAGGGGCGCCTGGGTGGCTCAGTGGGTTAAGCCGCTGCCTTCAGCTCAGGTCATGATCTCAGGGTCCTGGGATCGAGTCCCGCATCGGGCTCTCTGCTCAGTGGAGAGCCTGCTTCCCTTCCTCTCTCTCTGCCTGCCTCTCTTGTGATTTCTCTCTGTCAAATAAATAAATAAATAAATCTTAAAAAAAAAAAAAAAGGGATCAGAGAAGACAGAGCTGCTGGTATTAGTGAGACTGGAGAAGTTCCAAACTTCGAAAGTAGGAAGAATGGGAAGTGGAAAGTGACTGGTCTTATTCCAACAGAGCTCGGTAGAGCCAAAGAAAGGAGTCACCAGCATCAAAATGACAGAACCATTTATTCCTTTTAGGAACCAAGGCAGTATCTGTTTTTAAACAAATCTCTGTGCAAAGTGAACCCACAAAGGAAATAGCTATGTCTCTCCTACTCTGATTTGTCAAACACAGGAATATCATCTGAGCAAAAAAGAGGAAGGGTGTTTCTTTGTCTCCTACAAACCGCCCCCCACCAGGAAGCATACCTGTAGCATGTCTTTCTTTTTTTTTTTAATAAGATTTTATTTATTTATTTGTCAGAGAGAGAGGGAGAGAGAGATCACAAGTAGGTAGAGAGGCAGGCAGAGGCAGAGGGAGAAGCAGGCTCCCTGCCGAGCAAGGAGCCCGATATGGGACTCATCCCAGGACGCTGGGATCAGGACCTGAGCCAAAGGTAGCCGTTTAACCAACTGAGCCACCCAGGTGTCCCTGTAGCACGTCTTTCTAAGCATATCAGCGGTAGACTCGAATTTTCCCATATTTTATCAAACCACATGTAAGTAGAGAGAAAGTGGAGAGGAGGAGGAAATAGAGAATTGACTGATGGTCCCAGAAATTTACTTTTACTTCCAGATTCATGTTATAGTCTACAAGCTCCATGCATTTGGGGCTCCTGTTTGACAACACTGTTCCTCTGCGGATGATGGGAAATTCTTTGTCATCACAGACACCATATGATAACCCCCTGGAACGTGTTTCAGTAGGATTTCACATGAGTAATACATGGCTATCCAACTTTTATCTAGAAAAGCAAATTCCTAATCAGTGACCTACACTTAAAGCCCTTCGTTTCCTCCATAGGCTTCCAAAAGACTTAACTGTCAGCTACCTTATGGGGCAATTTCCTAGCTTTTTAGTATTTTTCTTTCCTCTCTGGTAACATGATTTTTTTTTAATGAGTGCTCTCCCTGGGGAATTAATTACTACCTTGAAAGGTATATTCACATAGCTCCATCAAGATATCTTAAAAATTACTGAATTCCTGACAGACATACTATGCAGCTTTTAAAAATTATATAACGTACGTGTGGATTTTTTTCCAACTGCATTGAATCAGAAATTTTTTATTTTGGACTACAAGACCTTCTCACTTTCTTCTCTGTTAAATGCAGAAATCCAGCTCGCTGGCTGCTGCTGCCCACGTGCATGTGCCAGGGTCCACCGACTTATTATGGTTCTGTGTAAGAAGGAATCTAGGCCACAGGAAGAAAGGAGCTCGGTGGATATGGACAGTCATCACTGCACGGACATTTGTTTTGCAGAGAGGAGGCTCATTAGAGCACTGCTTGTTTGCAGTTTACAGAGTTTTTAGAAAGCTGATAATCATTTGGTCCTTCATTGAGAAACAAGGGCACCACCCCAGTTGCCATATTCCCATGAGGCAACACAGTTAAATAATGGAAAGGTTGCAACCTCTAAGAGAGCAATAGCACAGCCCGGATGGAGGCTACTTTTCATCTTTATCTCATAACAGATCAGACCTTGTTGTGGTACAAACTGTGTAAAATGCCGTGACTCCTAACACTGGGCACGTTGAATTACACACAGTGTCAGGGTTTAAGGAGAGAGCAACAGGGACCTCAACCTCACACTCCGCCACTTAAAATTCGGGGTTGTGTGAATACGTTTGAGAAAGGTGGGGAAGGAATCTCAACAGCCATGCTATGCTCTGAGACGAAAGGCGGTGACACACAGTGATGCGGCGTGGGGTTGCTGTGGGAGATGTCTTGAGGCTGAGCTGCAGGACATCGTGTAATAACGGTGTGAGTTCGGGCCAGCAGTCCAACCTCTGGCTCTCGGTTTCCATGACCGTCACCATCTGGACATGGTAGCCAAGCCAGAACTGGGATCCAGCATCGGGGGGCCATGACATTGAGTTGGGGGGCTGGACCCCCTTCTTCTCAGACTTCTGTTTGCATGGGTTAATCTGCATGAAGGAAAGGACACCTGTAAGAAAGAAGTTTCATGCCTACTAACACGATATTGGAAGAACAGAAAAAGGAATAAATTTCTGTCCTCCGTCAACACAAGGTGAGAAAGGCCATGGGCAGAAGCTAAGGAAGTTGTTTACAAAAGGGATTTTTTTTTTTCTTAAACTTGGAGTACAAGCAGCAGAGTTCAGAGCCTGAAGCACCAAATGCCAATTGCAAGCTGAGGAGAAAAATATCCTCTCATTTCTGCAAGGGTGTAATGGGTCTTTAACAGAGTAGAAGACTATAGGAGACCTGATACCATTTAGCAGCATGGAGGTGTTTAACATCAGAGCACCAGGAAAGGCACTAGAGCTATAGAAACCAAGTTCCCAAGAAGGGTCCTGGCAGCAGAGCTGTTCCCGCTGGTGGCTGGCTGGCAGAGGGTCCCTTTGGGATGCTGAAGAAGGTGCATATGAAGGAACTAATTGTAAACATGGTGAGATGTCTCCAGATAGTCCCAGGGTCCAGTGAAAGGGGAGCACCAAGGACTTCAGTAATGTAGGAGGAGCCTCTGAAACAACAACTTGTATGTATTACCATCAACACGATCTCATTCACTCCTATAGGCTGGTAGAATCTTGGGACATTCCAATGATGTATAGTGAAGAGGATGATACTGTTCTTCGCTCTAGCAGTGCTAGTAAGGATTAATGAGACAACATAATACTAGCACAGTGCCTGGTATGTACTAACCACTCTGCTCATTTCCCTTTCAACCTGACCTTTATAAGAAACTATTTTAAAGATCAGTCTAGAATATTTATCCTTTCAATGATTCTATACCATAGAAGACAATACATACTTCATTTTTTCATATTAGGGAAAGTAAACAGAAATAAATGAACTACTTTCTAATTTAGAAGGTGCTTGTTATTTTACATAGGCATCCAATAGCTTGGAAATAAATAAGTGAAACATTTGGGGCTTTGGAGGATTTTTCAGTTCAATAAGACAGTAATGTATGAAAGAAATACTTCAGTGGTCCTAGAAATGCTGACTTCGCATGGGTTACTATATGAGCCCTAAGGAAGACAGTTAAAAGGTAAAGTGGGAACAAAAAGGAATACTCTCTAAGGTCACAACACACACTTAAGGATTTGTATAAAAGACCTCGATGGCATTATATTCTATTTATGATATTTCACCAGATTCTTGTTACACTTAGGAAAAGCACTCTCAACTTTTTATGTGATGCCATACAACAGCCCTATTTGGGCTGATTGCAAGGTCATTAATGAGTTTCAATTGTCCCCAGAAGTCTTTTTTATACTTGATTTCTAGTGCTTGGAAATTTTCCAATAGAATGAACACTTCTAGATTAGAGCCAGGATGGCAAATTTCTCACTTCCTGTGCTTGTATGTGCAGACATCACTAATCAATCACTGTTCTTTTCTGCTGAGTCATCCTCTCAATACAGCTACAAGGAGCCACTTCCAATCAAAGCTGTTAAAACCCATTTTCTCTATCTGCCTTAATGTTTTGCTCCCTGTGAAAATGCAAATATTTGATGAAGAGTAAAAATTTAAGTTATCAGTCACTGACAACTACATGTCAAAAAAAGAAACTGAAAGCAGCCCTTGCTCTAGCATTAGAGGAGAGAACTCCAAGGGCTCTGGAAGAAAGGGAGGATAGACGGCAGAATCTAGGAGTTCCCTGAAGATATACTTCACCTACTTAACAGTTTTGCCTAAGGCCAGTGCTGCCAAAAGGACCAGTTCTCTCCAGGGCATCTATTTCAGCCATTTACCATCAAATAAAACTTATAACTGGCATATGAATTCTCAGGCCAAGGGCATTTTATTTTTTGAAATTTTAAAGTACTTGTTGGATAAACTACTTAAAAAATTCAAGACCCATAAAAGAATCCAAGAAGTAGAAAGAACAGTGCAGAAGAAGGTGAGCGAGATGCAGCCTATACTCACAAGTGGTGTGGGTCTATATATGTGTGCACAGAAACTCGGGTACACGTACTTGCAAATTGTTATATACTTTCATAGTTACCAGTACTCTGTGGCACACTGGTAGGCCAACAGGTAAGGCAAGGCAAGATGAAATACATTTTCTTTAAAGATTTAAAATTTTTTAAAATTAATTTTGAGAGAAAGAGAGAGAGAGAGAAGGGGTGCCCACAGGGGGGAGGGGTAGAGACAGAGGGAGAAGCAGGTTTCCCGCTATGCAGGGAGCCCACTGTACAGGGAGCCTGATGTGGGATTCAATCCCAGGACCCTGGGATCCTGATCTGAGCTGAAGGCAGGCACTTAACTGACTGAGCCACCCAGGCACCCAAGAGGAAATACATTTAAAAAGAGGTTATGGGATTTGAGCTTATAGCCAAGATAGAATAATAGGGACCAGATTCATTCTCCCACCAGAAACCAACCAAAAGATAAACTCAATATATGAAACAATACTATGTGAGATACTGGACATCAAGCCACGAAAGATGGTAATTCTGACAAATGGGCAACAAATGAAGTGAGCCTAAGGTCTCCCCACCTGACTGCCCTGAATAAGTTTTTCAGCCATGGTGCAGGGAGAGTGAACCCAGGCCAATCAAGAAATCTACCCACACTGAGGAGGCAGACCTGAGATCCAGAGAAAACAAGGTAGTTATAGTTTATAAGAGCAACAGAGAGGAGAGAGCCACACAGAGGAGAGCTCCCAAGACCAACAGAGGAGCCCCCTCAAGGATGCAGCTGTGTGTGAGCAACACAGGAATGCGAAGTAACTCCAGGAAACCCGGCAAAGAATCACCTGAAAGGATGAGAGTGTGGTTTCTCAATCCTAGCACTATACACATTTTTGGCTGCATAGTTCTTTATGATGGGGGCTATTGTCTGTAGGGCAGGATATCAGCATCTCTGGCCTCTACTCATTAGATGCTGGTAGCTCTCCCTTCCCATCCATCCTCCAAGTGTGACAACCAAAAATGTCTCTAGACATTGCCAAATGCCCCTTGCAAGGCAAAATTACTCCAATTAACAGCTGTTAGATTAAAGCAATCAGTGCCCAGTGCACACGGGGCTAGGAATAGAGTTTGTTCCCACCAGCCAGACTGGAAAACCTCAATATCCACAAGATATTGGGTTGGGTGCACAAAAGGGTCTTGCCCCAGTAGGGAGGAATAATGATTCCTCCTAGGTGGAACACTGTTTCAGAGCCACCTAACAAATCTTAAAAGCAAGAACTGACAGAATCTAACTATTCACAAGCAACTTAGTTGCATTCCAGATCAAAGCTCAAGAATATTTTAGGAAGGGGCACCTGGGTGGCTCAGGGGGTTAAAGCCTCTGCCTTCGGCTCAGGTCATGATCCCAGGGTCCTGGGATCGAGCCCCACATTAGGCTGTCTGCTCAGTGGGGAGCCTGCTTCCTTCTCTCTGCCTGCCTCTCTTCCTACTTGCAATCTCTGTCAAATAAATAAATAAAATCTTAAAAAAAAAAAGAATATTTTAGGAATACAAAAATACCTAGCACCCAACCAAACAAAATCCACAGTGTCTGGAATCAAGTGGAAAATTACCAGGCATGCAAAGAAGCAAGAAAATACAATCCATAATGAGGAAATCAATTAGTCAATCAAAACGGACTCAGAACTGACACAGATATGAAAACAAGCAGATAGAAATCATAAGTAGTTCTTGCATTTGTATTCTGTATGGTCAAAAAGTTAAGTAGAGACATGGAAGATATATAAAAGACCCAGCTCAAACTTCAAAAGATGAATGTTATAAAGTGTGAGATGAGATTAAAAACTATGGTGGGTGGTATTTGTGGCAGATGACAGAAGAAATGATTAGTGAATTTAAAGGCAGTAATAGAAACAGAGAAAAAGAACATTTTAAAAAACGAACAGAGCATGTATGAATTATGGACGGCCTCAAGTGATCTCACATCCACTCCATGTCATTAGAGTCTCCACAGGATAGGAGACAGTGTAGACTGCTGAAAAATATTCTAAGATATACCTGCTGAAAGCATTCAGACTTCACAAAACCCATAAGCACATGGATCAGGAATCTCAGCAAATGCCATGCACAAGGAAAAAAAAATCCATGAAGGTACATCATAATCCAATTGCTCAGAACCGATAATAAAGAGAAAGTCATACAGACAAACAAATACAGATAAAAGCAGGTTTCACATTAGAAATAACATGAACGAGAATGTAGTATGTGTTTCATACTAGAACAACACCTTTAGTGTACTGAAAGAAAAAGCTGTCAGCCTAGGATTCTATACGAGGCAAAAATAGCTCCCAAAAGCAAAGGTGAACTAATGAGTTCCAGAAATACAAAAACTGTAAGAATTTATCACCAGCACACCCACATTATAAGAAATATTGAAAGAAGTCTTTTAGCAGAAGGAAAATGTTGTTAGAAATAGAAATACGGATCTAAACAAATGGAATGAAGAACACTGTAAGTAATAACTACATGGTAAACATATAACCTTTTTTCTTACTATTTGAATCTCCTTAGAATGTGAGGTTTTATAGTATATATAAAAGTAAAATGTATAGGGGAGCTTGGGTGGCTCAGTCAGTTAGGCATCTAACTCTTGATTTCAGAGTCGTGGGATCAAGCTTCTCATCAGGCTCTGTGTTCACTAGGAAGTCTGCTTAGGAGTCTCTCTCTTATGCTTAGCAAAATAAGTCAATCAGAGAAAGACAATTATCATATGATCTCCCTAATATGAGGAAGTTGAGAGGCAACGTGAGGGGTTTGGGGGAGAGGCAACGTGAAGGGTTTGGGGGTTAGGAAAGGAATAAATGAAACAAGGTGGGATTGGCGGGGAGACAAACCATAAGAGACTCTTAATCTCACAAAACAAACTGAGGGTTGCTGTGTGGAGGGGGGGAGGGAGAGGGGGGTGGGGTTATGGACATTGGGGAAGGTATGTGCTATGGTGAGTGCTGTGAAGTGTAAACCTAGTGATTCACAGACCTGTACCCCTGGGGCTAATAATACATTATATGTTAATAAAACAATTTAAAAAAATAAAAAATAAAATCCATCAAAAAAAAAAAAAAAGGAATCTCTCTCTCTCCCTCTCCCACTGCCCCTGCACTGTTTGCTATCTCTCTAAAATAAATAAATAAAATCTTTAACCAAAAAAAAGTAAAATGTATAACATCAATAGCATAAGTGTCAAGAGGGGAGAACTAGGAATATGCTGTTGCTGGGTTCTTATACATAAAGTGGTAGAATATCACATAAGAGAAGATGATATATGATAAATCCCAAAGCAATAACTAAAGTAATGAAATGAGAGTTGTAACTGATTAGCCAATAGAGAAGATAAAATGGAATTTAAAAATTAATAATTACATATGAAGCCAGAAAAAAGAAAAATGAACACCAGTGGGATGGAATGAATAAAAACAAATAGCAAAATGATTGTATCAGTTATGGATTTATTGCTTCTCAATTTTAAGAATGGGCAAAAAATTTGAATAGATTTTTTAATTAAAAACATGTAAAAGGAATTTAAAAATGAAAAAAATCAACATTATTAATTATTAGAGAACTGTATATTAAAATCAAAATGAGATCACTTCACATATATTAAAATAGCTAAAATTAAAAAAGAATGACTATCGTAAGTGTTGATGAGGATGTGTAAAAACACTGAAACTCACACTGCTGGTAGGAATGGCATAACCACTTTGGGAAACAGTTTGGCAGCATCTTACAAAATTAAACTTACATCTGTTATATGACCCAGCTGTTTCATTTGTAGGCATTATGCTGATATGTATTTTAATGTTCATGGAAACTTTTGTAATATGAAACAACTGGAAATAACTATTGTCTATCAACCAGTGAATGGATAAAAAAGACAAAACTGTGGTTTATCCACATATGTAGAAGTATATTCAGGAATAAAAGTATACTCAGGAATAAAAATGAGTATTCAGGAATAAAAGTATACTCAGGAATAAAAATGAATATTCAGGAATAAAAGTATATTCAGGAATAAAAACAAAAGGCCTATCTATGCACACAACATTAATGGTCTCAAAATAAGTATACAGACTGTAAGAAGCCTGGCAATATTAAAGTACACTGTATGATTCTGTTTATTTATAATTCTAGACAATAAAATGGAATCTATAGTGATAGAAAGCAGATCACTGGTTGTTGGAGACTGAAGGAGGGTAAGGAGGTATTGAGGGAAGAAGGAAATTTGGAGGGGTATGAATCTGTTCATTATCTTGATTGTTGCTCATTATCTTGATTATGAGTGTATAATCATGTTAGAACATGTCAATTTGTATACTTTGAACATGTGTAGTTTATTGTAATCAATTTGATTTACTCTCAATAAAACTGTTAAATAATTGAAATCGTACGAAGAGTTTCTTGTAAAAGGTTATACTCAACCTTGCTACTGGAATGGAGGTCAAGAGATCTGAGTTCTAGTCCAAGTTCTGCCTCACATTTGTTGTGTGATCTTGTCAGAGACATGTAAAATCTCTTGGTTTCAATTTCTAACTTAAAAGTCAAATAGCTGATTTGGTGACCTCTAGCGTCCTTTATAGCTCCAAAATCTGATCATAGATAAAAGCTAATCGAAGAGATGTTGTATGGTGAAATGGAACAGTTTGACCTGGGCTCAAATTTCAGCTCTATTACTTATGACTTGTGTAATTACCTCAGATTAATTATTCAACCTCCCCTAAACCATTGAGAATAAGTTCCATGAAGAAAGGACTGTGTTGGGGGTGCCTGGGTGGCTCAGTGGGTTAAAGCCTCTCAGGTCGTGATCCTGGGGTCCAGGGATCGAGCCCAGCGTTGGGCTCTCTGCTCAGCAGGGAGCCTGCTTCCTCCTCTCTCTTTCTACCTGCCTCGCTGCCTACTTGTGATCTCTGTCTGTCAAATGAATAAATAAAATCTTAAAAAAAAAAAAAAGAAAGAAAAAAAGGACTGTGTTGGTTATTCACTCCTGTGACCCAGAGCCTGGTATAGATATCAGCATATAAATAAATGTCTTCCTTTTCCAAAAAATGAAAATAATAATACACCTACTTGCTGTAGAGGGTGTTGATTCCCCTGCCCCCATACCCTGTTGTACCAATTCTACATTTATTTCAGCACAGGGAGGCAGTTTCTGACATGATTTCTACCTCAAGCATCAGAAAGGAACCCTAAGTAGGGAAACAGTGCTATCAAGAAGGGCTCTGGCCTGAGGAGAAGCTAATACCCTGAGGACCACCTTTAAACAGTAAGGGTGGGAGGCAGGAGACCAGTGTACCAGCCCACACCTTGATCATGGACTTCAAGCGTCTAGAACTAGAAGAAATACTGGGATGTTTTGTCATGGTAGCCGAAGCGGATGAATATGGAAAGGTACCTTAAACACCATAAAGTCAAATGTAAACTCAACTCCAGAGAAATGGGAATTTTCTGAAGCTGAACTTTTGATTCTGTTGTTGCACTCCAAGTGAAAAAGAAAAGTTGAAACTATTTAAAACCAAATAAAAGAGAATCAATATGCAGGGTTGCCAGATTTAGCCAATAAATTACAGAATGCTCAGTGAAATTTGGACTTCAGGAAAATGCTGTTCTTGTTTTGTTTTGGTTTGGTTTTTTAGTATAAGTACACCCCAAGAACTGTATACACTACAAATTATTTGCTATTTATCTGAAATTCAAATTTAACTGGACATCCTGTATTTTATCTGACAAGCTTATCAATGTAATTATATCGTCAGCTCTCTGAGGAGCTCAACTTTTTATAAAAAGTTGTGCACAAAAGATAAAAAAAAATGAAAGATTGATTTTTAAAGCCAAGTGGCTCAACTTAAGGGAATTTTATGAGGAAGTCTAAAACCCAGGCTGAGCTGAGGCTCACAAAACAAACTAAAGACAAGAACAAATTCTTTAAAGCTCAAGAAAAACAGGGAAGTCATTGGCCCATCGCATGGAAGAGATGGCATAAAGTTAACAGATGACAGGAAGAGCAACTGAACTTTCCTTCGGCCTTATATTGTTCCCCACCCCCCCAACCCCAGGGAAATAGACCCACCCCACCCTCCAGAAAAATAACTAGCTGACCTCAAGCAGGCCAGGAATTAGAGATAATCTACCTCACTGCATTCACTGAGCTTAGAATACTTCTATCCCAAATTGCTAAGACATTGAAGATGTGATCTTAGATTCCTCTGAGAAATCATCAACAATGGGACAGGAGCCAGAAAACAAGTAAATATTCCTATTTTCAGGAAGAGAAGGCAAGTGGACACTACTGGACACTATGGAGTGGGAAGTCCAGTGTCTAGAAGAATTTCTCAGATAGTTTCCTAAGGAACAAGTCAGGTCAAATGAACCTTTCTTGCTTGCTATTTTTATATAGACTACTATAATGACAATGCTTCAATTTCAACAAAGCATTTGGTGAATATTTTCCATGATAACCTTGTGGACAACAGAGAAATGTGAGAACCAGTTTTGTTTTGTTTTGTTTTGTTTTGTTTTTTTGTGACTCTGAACTTAAATCCCATTTAACTGTGTTCATAATGTCTTAAATAAAGTTATGCTTATTAGATTTTCTACCAACATAAAGCTAAGAGGAATAGTAGATTAATTGGATTAATTGGAGTCTTAATTAGTACAAAGGTACTAAGCATATAGCTGAGCCTCAGACACGTAAGAACGAAGGCTTCTGGAAAGGCTATAAATTGGAGTGGTTTTCAGTGCAGACTGGTTTGAATCCCAGCTCTACATGATGTTGGGCAAGTCACTTCCCTGTGCCCCAGTTTCCTCGACCACCAATTAGTACCTGATGTATAGTAAGCACTGTGTCTTCAATTTTATATTATATACGGTGTGACTATTTCCTCTTTCTCAAAGAGCAGCTTCCTGTTTCCAAAATCCACATGACAGAGACAAACATGGCTCCAGTTAGCACTTGAGTCTGTTATCTTACAAATCACGCACAACTGTCTTAATCCCTGGGAAGAGAATGTTATTTTGTTTGTACCTGATACCTTCTCAAGACCAAACTATTGTGGTCAAGAGATGAATGCATCAATTTATTGGTTCATTCATTCAACACACCTGAATTGAGTTCTTAGCCTGTGCCAAGCCCTGTTCTAGGCACTGAAAGTACAGGAGTGGGGAAATTAAAAAAAAAGACAAAGTCTGGGGCACCTGGGTGGCTCAGTGGTTTGGGCTGCTGCCTTCAGCTCGGGTCATGGTCTCGGGGTCCTGGGATTGAGTCCCGCATCGGGCTCTCTGCTCGGCGGGGAGCCTGCTTCCCTCTCACTCTTTCTGCCTGCCTCTCTGCCTACTTGTGATCTCTGTCTGTCAAATAAATAAATAAAATCCTTAAAAAAAAAAAAAGACAAAGTCTCTGCTCTCACAGAGCACATATCTGCAAAAGGGAGATGGAAAAGGTCAATAAAGAAATAATTTAAAATAGTATACCAAGATGATGACAAGTATAATATAGAAGAAAAATATGTGGTAAGTTGATAGAATGGCCCAGAAAAGAAGGGAAACACTATTTTATAGAGGTGGTCAGGGAAGCTTCCTCTGGTGAGGTGACATTTGAGCAGACACCTGAGAAGTGAGGATACCTGGAAGGTGGTTCTAGGCAGAGGCAACAGGAAGTGAAGAGCATGAAGGTGGGAACATGCTTGGATTCAAGAAGAACAAGGCCAGTGGGATTGGAATGGGAGGAGTTAGGGTGACACGGTGTAAGAGAGGTCACTGGACTGGGGTCATGAGCTCAGGCAGAGCCTGATAAAGAATGTGGATTATTATTTTGAGTGAGGTGGGAGCCATTGCAATGTTTGGAGCAGAGGAATAGCATGGACTGACCAGGTTTTAGAAGGCTCACTCGGGCTGCTATGTGGAAAAAGACCATCAGTGGCAAAGTGAAAGCAGGGAGGGGACCAGAAGGTTGTGACAATAACCCATGTAAGATATAACAGTGTTTTAGACTCTGGTAGGAAAGACAGTTAGCAGTGGTCAGTCTTACTGTGCCTTCAGTAATCTATTATTACATGTAGGGTGTGAGAGAAAGTGATGAAAGGTGACCCCAAATTTTTCCCAGAGAGAATGGGAATATGCAGTGAACTTTTTGTAAAATGAGGAAGAATCTGGAAGCAGCAGATTTGGGGGGAAATATCAAGAACATGCTTTTGGACATATTAGTTTGAAATGTCCTTCGTCATCCAGGAGATGTCAAGTAGGCAGTAGGATGGGTAGGGTTCAGGACGGAAAGGGAACTAGAGAAACAAACACGGGATTCATTGTGCGTAGATGGCCTTTCCAAGCTGTGGGATTTGACAAGCTTACCTAGAGAGGAGAACTTGGTAGAACACAGAGGAGAAGGGAAATTGAACTTGGAGGCATTTGAAAATACCCGAAAGAAGGTAAAGGAGACTGAGAAGTTGTGACCAGTGAAGTCAAATAAGGACCAGGAGGGAAGTGATCAAGAGACCAGCTGGGAATGTCTTGAGCAGGTAACTATAGTCAATTATGTCAAGGCAGGTAAGACCTGGGAGGTGAGGCCATCACAAGATGACAAGACCTATAAAAGGTGGCTGAAGGGACAGTGCCACAGGTTCCTGCTACATGTAGCTAACCAAATAGATGAAAGCAAGAGAATTCAAACTTACTTTGATAAACTGTAGTGACAAGCTTAAATCCTCAAATAAAACTTAAATATGATAAATGCTCAGTCTGTCACTTAGTTTCAGACTAGAAACTGTAAAATCCGTGTAGACCTACATACAAAATACTGAAAGAATATGTCCCCAAATGTTAACAATTATTAGCCATAATTAGATCCATAATTGGAGCTAGAGACAGTATTTTTCTTTATATTTTTCATAATTTCAAATTTTGTCTATATTAAATATGCATTATTTAGTAGTCAGAAATGTATAACAAGTGTTACAAAGTATCAGTTGTGTATAAATAGGGATGGGAAGAACTTGTTTTAATTTATGCAAAAAAATCCCAAAACCTGTTGCAAAAGATCTTGGGTTGCATTAATAATAAATGTATAACATGCATTCCTGTATTAATTCAACTGGAAGTCAGCAAACTAGACAGCCACACTACTGGAAAATATGCAGAAAGGGTAGGGATGGCAAGAGATTTGGAATGTATATTGTGGGGAAAAGTTGAGGAAAATAGAAATGTGAATCCTAGAGGGAAAATTTAAACCAGAGGGAACACGAGACGAGTTGCCATGCGGTAAAACGTATCAGACTCAGCTCCACATATAACCTTGAAAAGTCGCTTAATTTCTCTGACTCCCGGGACCCTCACTGATAAAGTAGCAATAACATCTTCCAGATAACACTGTGATTTCGATCACCCTCTTTTCTGACTCCTGGGTCAGTCTCTCCATGGTCTGGTCCAGAATCCCCTGAGTGCAGATCTCAGGAGCTCCTCTTCAGATTCCTCTAAAATGTCCCCTCAGAAGCCTTGGTGAGCTATGTAGATTTCATTGAAGATGTTATCCCTTTCAGCAAGGAGATAAACATTGCACACTTCCCAGAGGAGAAAGCTGAATTCTCCCCCTGCCCCCTTACTGCTATGTTTTGCAAAGTCTTTGCCACAGTGGCAAGGTTAAGAGGGAGGGGGCGCATGGGAACGTGTATGCGGAGAGCGGATCCTTCCACCATCAGACTCACTGCCTCCTTTCTATCTCCCCAGGTTAGTGGGGTCTTCAAATTCCTTCACCCTCTTCTGTGAAAGCAAGTCATCCTCTTCCAATTCTCATCCTTAATTTGAAACCAAACATTATTATTCTTAGCAGAACAAAGATCCACTCATGTAGCAGAATCCACCTCCCGTAGGAAACATATTTGTGTCCTGAGTGTGACCTTTGTAATCTCCAGATCCCCTTCCCACCTCCCCACTGCAAGCGCTATCAAGTTCTCCTTGCAGCATATCCAGTGCTCAACCCATGAGGAAATTGGGTGAAGGACGTCTCTTCACCCACTTACGTACAGAAAATATCGGTACTCTGCAGTCACCCAGTAAATGATTAGGAAATGATCATTTTTTTAATTATTATCATGACTGCCTTTAAATATTTAAACAGCCACGTGGCAGCTGAACCTGGAGATGTATTTCCTATAGTTCCCAAGGACCCAATAGGACCCACAGATAAAAATCATTGGGAGCAGAATTTGGCTCGATATAAAGCAGATATTTCTAGCAATTAGAACTAGTCCATCACAGGAGAGAAGCTCCTTGATGTGGCATGTCTTCTACTGTTTGCGTTGTCTGATCCAAGACAGAGAACAGAGGACGGTGTATGGGAATTGAATTCATTGACCCAAACCCTCTCCCTTATGCCCAACGTTGTGCTACGATGAAAAGTGCCCACATGGTTTCTTCTGTCTTTTCTTCTTCTTTCCAGTGCCACCCAAATCTAAGGTGATAGAATGTAACCATAAACCTGATCCCTTTTGGGTCTGGTAGTGTTTAAAACACTCAGGGACAGAAAACTTTCTTGGAAGGGGTGGAGCCGACGTCGCTGCTGGTTTCCTGTCACCACTTCAAAAGCCCTGGGGGGAGGGGGAGGGCTAATGCAGCTGCTGAGGCCACGGAAATTGTAGGATACAGAGCTGTGCTGTGTCCGGGGGCCTTCGTGGCTGGAGTCATCAACCCCAGGGAAGGGGGAAATGGTAACCAGATTCCGGGACACCCCAGGGGCTTTCAAGATATACATACATTTGCCATTTCCCTGATCTTTTCAGAGCCCAGAATTAACTTAAAGTCCTCCACATGCCAGTGTGGCTTTGCCTGTAATATAATCTTTTTAAAAGGTTAAGTTAATCTTGACTTTTACTGTTGCAGCATTTCAACCTAATGGTGCTCCATGCACAATCTAATTGGATTTTTATGGGCCTTTATTTAAAGAAATTTGTTTAGTGACAATGACAATTTGAGTATTATAGGTAGGTCCCTTTTGTATAATATCAAAGCGACATAGTGTACATACTGCTAGACCACGATAACAGGTTTCTAATAGGTGGTTATTATCTAAAACCTACCTCGGTTTAAGAACAAGCCATACAAGAATTTATGTGCTCAATGATGTTATTACCGACCCTGCAGAATCAGAGCAAATGGGTAGGTGGGCCAGAGATCACGCTAATGAAAGGTTTCATGCTATACAATGAGTAGGTCACGTGACTTCAATAGAAAATTCCACTCGCTTCAATGGTGAATTGACTAAGAGGTTGAATTTTTTTAAAGGCTATTTGTCCTAAGAGATTATGAATTTGTACCGCCTTGGGTTGTATTCCATCATTATTAAAGTCCAGGAGTCCTCCGTAAAGTTTGTTTTACCAGCCATAACTGGCAGTTACATCTCTTGCAATAAATTCCTTCACATTGGCTGTTTGACATTTCAGGGCTAACCCCTGGCTTAACTGACTGCAGGTAAAAATTAGAGGCATATCTGGTTTTAACGATGGTCTCTGGGTCTACTTATTCCCAAGTACTCAACCAATTACATCTTTCTTTATGGAACATTTTTTATATTCCACGAGGTACAAACCTAACTGGTTTTCTCAATTATTTAATGGTTTCATTTGCTTTTGTTTTAGCTTTAGTTTGTAAAATTCAACGCGGGCCTTTCCTTAAGAATGTGGTAAATGGACATATTGTGAAAAAATAATCTTACTGATGTTTTTCAGATGCTCAAGAATATGGGTTTTGCTGGGAAGCCTTTCGTTCCGGAAGCCAAGAGAATTGTGCTGTATGTGGATTTGGAGTTAAATATTTTTTCCTAGGTGATTTAGGTATTGTTCATATTTGTTTACCAAAATGGAAGAAGTATAAGTTTTCTTCTGGGAATTTTAGGGATCCGGGTGTTAAGGAAAACAGAAGTTTGCAGGATGTGGGAAAGAGTAGGAGGAAAAGTATAGCTAAGGAGAGCAGAAAGTGGTGATGACTGAGTTTTAATCATCTCTGATGATAGGGATAGGAGTAGGGATAGATCAACTTATAATTGGGAAGAAAAATGTGGTTGTTAGTGAAGTATCTTTTCCAAAACGAAGAGCTGTGACAGGCAAGGGAGGGTCTGACAGATATAACTTTCATACGCCATTGAAAATTCAACTTTTGCCTGCCTCTTCAAAGGCTTAGAAGACATCCCTAATCCATTAACATGTTTTAGAGATCTTTTTATTTTAGAATGGTTTTATATTTAAAGAAAAATTGCGAAGACAGTACAGAGTTCCCATATACCCAATACCTAATTCCCCATTATTAGAAGTGTACATTTGAGTGGTATTTTTGTTGCAATTAACAAACCAAAATTGATACATTAAAGCCTATACCTTATTTTGATTTCCTTAGCTTTACCAAATGTCCCTTTTCTATTCCAGAATTCCATCCAGGACACCATATACATTTAGTCACCATGTCTCCTTGGGCCCCTCTTGGCTGTGAGAGTTTCTCACACTTTTCTTGCTTTCAATGACCTTGAGAGTTTTGAGGAGTACTGATCATTTATAAAATGTCCTTCGACTTGAGTTTATCTGTTTTTTTTTTTTTCATGATTATTTGGGATTGTGAATTTGGAGAAGACCATAAAGGTAAAACGCCACTCTTATCACATGACATCACATCACAGGTCCATACCGTCAACATGTCCACCTTGTTAATGTGTTGATGTTAGCCCTGATTACCTGACTGGGGTATTTGTCAGGTTTCCTCCATGCAAACTTACTCTTTTTTCTCATTTCCCATACTGCATTCCTTCGAAAGAAATTACAATATGCAGCTCATATTAAAGGAGTGGGTACTTATGTTCCACCTTCTTTTTTTTTTTTTAAGATTTTATTTATTTATTTGACAGAGAGAGAGATCACAACTAGACAGAGAGGCAGGCAGAGAGAGAGGAGGAAGCAGGCTCCCTGCGGAGCAGAGAGCCCGATGCGGGGCTCGATCCCAGGACCCTGAGATCATGACCTGAGCTGAAGGCAGCGGCTTAATCCACTGAGCCACCCAGGCACCCCTATGTTCCACCTTCTTAAAGGCCGGGTATCTATATAAATTATGCAGAACTCTGCTGATTCATCGCATATTTACTCAATCATATATTTACATCAGTATGGACTTAGGGATATTATTTTATATTTTAGGTTGTATATTTATTTTATTGCTCTAACTGTTCCAACTTTGGCTCCCAGGGGCTCCTGCAGTTTGACATATCCCTATCATTGCGGGTTTTTTTCTTTTCCCATCCATTCTCTTCAGTTTCTTTCTGATCCTACAAGATCCTCTCATCTCATCTTGTACATTTCCTGCTCTCGCTTCTAGAATCAGCCATGTTTCTCAAGGGAAGTCTGGTTCCTCTTTTGGGAAGATTGCAGAAACAAAGATCTGGACAAAGTATGCTTGTTGCTATTGGAACATGGTTGATTGCAGGCCCTCCCAGCCAACAGAGCAAAGAGTATATGTGTGTACACTGACCCACATACATACACAACTCCCTAAATACTTCTCTTTGTAACCATGTGCCTTTTATAGGAAGCTAACCCTAAGTCCATGGTAATTAATCCATTACCACCTGGATCATTCTTTCTTCCTCCCTTGCGCATCAGCATAGCCCCACTCCAACACTGAAAAACCCGAGTCCTACCAATGATTGTTCATGGATTTAATTGTTCAGTTCCAGGATATACGTATAATAGCATCAGAATTATTAATCCATATCCTCATGTGAAATGATTTCATCAGCTGGAGTACAGTACTTATGTCCAACTCCTTCTGCCTTTATTCTTACAGATTCTACTTATTTCTAAATCTACTTAGGTCAGTACCCCCCCACTTTCACTAAGGTTGTTTCATACATTTGTAATTCAGTTGGATTCTCATATCATAGTTTGCATTCCATTCTGGGATCCCTCAACCTTCTAAATGATTTTTAAAAATTTGCATATAATAACATTCAGACTTTATGTTTTAAAGTTCCATGTGTTTTGACAAATTCATGGTATCATATATCCACTATGACTGTATCATACACAAGTTGTAATGCCTAAAAAATCCACCAGACTTCACCTTTACAGCTATAACCTCCCCAACATCACCTCCCTAGGACCCCTGGCAACCACTGATCTGTTAACCATCTCTATAGTTCTGCCCTTCCAAGAACATCATATAAATGGAATAATATACTGTGTAGCTTTAAGTTCTTTTTAATGGTGGTAAAGTATAGATAACATAAATTTTATCATCCTAACCATTTTTGAGTTTATAATTCAGTGGCATTAAGTATATTCACACTGTTTTGCAATCATCACCATTCTCCAATTCTAGAACTTTCATCTGGCAAAACTGAAACTGTGTACTCATTAAACAATAATTCTTCATTCAGTTTCTCTCTCTAACCCCTGCAACCAGCATCCTACCTTCTGTCTCATGAATCTATGAATTCACAAAGTGGGATTATACGGTATTTGTCCTTTTGTGAATGGCTTACTTCACTTAACAAAATGTCTTCAAAGTTCTTCCATATTATTGCATGTGTCAGAATTTCCTTCTTTTTTAAGGCTAATATTCCACTGTCTGGATATACCACCTTTTGCTTATCCATTAAGTGATGGTTATGTAGGTTCTTTCTGCTTCTTGCTAGTTTGCATAATGCTGCTGGCATTCTATAAACATTGTAAATATTTACCAATGTTGTAATCAATATGTAATCAATCATGTAATTAATAAACATTGATATAGAAGTACTGATTTAAACACATGTTTTCAGTTCTTTTGGATATATACCTAGGAGGGGAATTGCTAACAGGCCCACATTTACATTTTTGAGGAACTTACAAATAGTTTTCCAAGGTAGTTGCACCATTCTACATTCCTTCCAGCAATGTGTGAATGTTCCAACTTTTCTACCTTGTTACCAACATTTGTTATTTGATTTGTGATTTGTTTTCGATTATAGCCATGATAGTGTGTGTGAAATGGTATCTCACTGTGTTTGATTGGCTCTTCCTGGGTAATTTTTATTATCTTTCCGTGAGCTTGGCTAGTTGTATATATTTTGTCCTGGGGAAAAATGTCTGTTCAAATCTTTGTCCATTTTAAAACTGGATTATCTGTCTTTTTTATTGTGGAGTTTTAAGATTTTTTTACATGTTTTATGTACAAGTCCCTTACCGTTTATATTATTTGCAAACATTTTCTCTCAGCTCGATTGTTTCTTCACTTTCTTGATGGTATTCTTTGAGGAGCAAATGTTTTTAATTTCAATGAAGGCAAACCTATATATTCCACTTCTGTGGCTTTTGCTGCTAGTGTCATATCTAAGAAATTATTGCCTAATTCATGGTCATGGAGATGTACTTCCTCTTTCTTCTAAGCATTTTGTATTTTGAGATCTTACATTTAGATCTATGACCCACTGTTAGTTATTTCTGTATAAGGAGTAAAGTATCGTTGTTTACATTTCATTCACCTGCTGATGAATGAAGCCTAGTGTCTTTTCGTATGCTTACTTGCCGTCTGTGGATCTTCTTTGGTATGGCTTATATTCAGAGCTCATGCCCATTTTTTAATTGGGGTTTTACTTTCATATTGTGTAGTTTTAATGGTTCTTTGTATATTTTAGTTGCAAATCCTTTATCAGATGTAGTTTGCAAATATTTCTTCCAGCCCATGACTTGTCTTTTCATTCTCTTAAACTGTCTTTCACAGAGCATTGTTGGTTTGTTTTTTCCTTATTCTTCATAAAGTTCCACTTACAATTGTTTTTCTTTCATGAGTTATGCTTTTGGTGTTGTAGCTGAAAAATAATCATCAAACCCAAAATGATGTAAATTTACCCTCTTTTCTTTTAGAAGTTTTATAGTTTTTCATCTTACACTCATGTCTACCATCAATTTTGAGTTCATTTTTGTGAGAGTTATAATGTCAGTGTCTAGGTTAATTTTTTTAATGTATGAACATTCCATTGTTCCCTCATCATATGTTGAAAGATTATTCTTTTCCATTGAATTGCCTTCGTACCTTTGTCAAAAATCAGTACAGACAAAAGGTTGATATCCAGGATCTATAAAGAACTTCTCAAACGCAACAGACACAAAACATAATCATATCAAAAAATGGATAGAAGATATGAACAGACACTTATCCGATGAAGACATACAAATGGCTATCAGACACATGAAAAAATGTTCATCATCACTAGCCATCAGGGAGATTCAAATTAAAACCATATTGAGATACCACCTTACACCAGTTAGAATGGCCCAAGTTGGCAAGACAGGAAACAACATGTGTTGGAGAGGATGTGGAGAAAGGGGAACCCTCTTACACTGTTGGTGGGAATGCAAGTTGGTGCAGCCACTTTGGAGAACAGTGTGGAGATTCCTTAAGAAATTAAAAATAAAGCTTCCCTATGACCCTGCAATTGCACTACTTGGTATTTACCCCAAAGATACAGATGTAGTGAAAAGAAGGGCCATCTGTACCCCAATGTTTATAGCAGCAATGGCCACGGTCGCCAAACTGTGGAAAGAACCAAGATGCCCTTCAACAGATGAATGGATAAGGAGGATGTGGTCCATATACACGATGGAGTATTATGCCTCCATCAGAAAGGATGAATACCCAACTTTTGTAGCAACGTGGACAGGACTGGAAGAGATTATGCTGAGTGAAATAAGTCAAGCAGAGAGAGTCAAGTATCATATGGTTTCACTTATTTGTGGAGCATAACAAATAACATGGAGGACATTGGGAGATGGAGAGGAGAAGGAAGTTGAGGGAAATTGGAAGGGGAGATGAACCATGAGAGACTGTGGACTCTGAAAAAGAACCTGAGGGTTTTGAAGGGGCGGGGGGTGGGAGGTTGGGGGAAACAGGTGGTGGTTAATAGGGAGGGCACGTATTGCATGAAACACTGGGTGTCGTGCAAAAACAATAAATACTGTTATGCTGAAAAAAATAAATAAAAATTTTAAAAAATCAGTTGACTCTATTTGTGTGTTTTATTTATGGGCTCTCTATCCTGTTCCATTAAGCTCTGTTTATACTCTTTTTTTTTTTAAGATTTTATTTATTTATTTATTTATTTGAGAGAAAGAGAGAGAGAAACAGGGAAATGGAGAGAGTGTGAGAGTTGGGGGGAGGGGGTGAGGGAGAGAATGACAATTAGATGCTGCACTGAACTTGGAGCCAAATGCAGGGCTCAGTCTCACAATCCTGAAATCATGACCTGAGCCAAAAATCAAGAGTTGGTCACTCAACTGGCAAAGTCACCCTGATGTACCTCATCTGTGTATCTGGGTTTTTTTGCCAACACAACACTGTTTAATTCATACATCCATTTCTTCATTCATGCATTTATCCATCCATCCATTTATTATTCCCCTAATAAATATTTATTGACTATCTTCCTTGTGCAAGAATGGTGCTTGGACACGGTGGAAAATATCAATCATGGATACCATGATTCAGACACGGTAGTTGCCCTCTAGGAGCTGTAATATAGCCCCTGGGGAAATGGAGTGAAGCATATTACAATGTACACACAGATAGTGTAAAACAAATCACATCGTGACAAATGCTTTAGGAGATGTACAGCGTCAAAGAGGTTTTCCAAAGAGAAGGATATTATTACTGACCAAGAGGACTTAAGATTAGAGCAGAGGCTTGCGGGACAGATAACATTTAAATGAGAAAACGATCGCAAAGATGACTGTAATATGTGGAAAGCATGGTGTGGGCAGTGCAGGGGCAAAGTTCAAAGTCTAACAGCCCCAAGAGAAATATAACCAAAACCATGTGAAATTTAAATTTTCTACTAGCTGTATGAATGAGAAACACTTGAAATTAATTTGGCAACTTATTCTCTGTGGCCCAGTGTATCCAAAATATCATCATTTCAGTGTGTAGCCAACTTAAAAATACTGAAATAGTTTACAGCTTTTTACTTTTGGTGCTGAGCCTTCAAAATCTGGCATGTAGATTGCAGTTCACATGTCAGCATGGAGGAGCCACATTTCAGTTGCTTAAGAGCCATGTATAAACTGTGCCCACCGTATGAGATGGCACAGGCCTAGGAGGTCGGGAATGAGAGAAAAGGCTGCAAGGGTAGGTGGGGGCCACATTCCGGGGAAACTTGCATACTGAGCAAGAGTCTGAACTTCATTCTATAACCATTGACTAAACACTGACACTCTTGAGCCACTAAGTGACTCCCAGTAACGCGATGCTCCTTCCTGGGGCGTGTCCCAGGTTGTTAATCCATGTGTGCGGGATGGTGGATCCATCAGACCCATGTTTTATGGGGATTAATTGGTCCTTCCACAGGGAGACAGAATTGAAAAATAGGAAGACAAACGCTTTGGTTCTTTTATTTAAACCACACGATTAATGGAAGCTTTTTGATATGATATAGATACTTTTCTTTTGCCCTCTTCATGAGGGAAATTAGTGCCTAAAATATTAGCTATTTAGTGCCGGACAGCCATTTCCAATGCTTTGTCCCTAATTGTGTTGAAGTATGAATGGGACAGGCTTATGCTAGGACCCTTTGGGTGGCCTTCAGGAATGGGTCTTCTCATACATTACAATTGCTACATAAAGAAATGAGATGCTTTTCTGAAAAGATATGGCTGGGGGTGATTAGTTGCAAATAAACTTGTTGTACAAATTCATTTTTTTTATTTGAGAATGCTCCCATGATAAATCTAGAAACCTTCTAAAATGAGAGTGATAGTGGCATTAAAATCCCCGTCCTTAGTGGGCTGTGGAAAGAAACCAAGCAGGTTCCTTGGGTTTGTTCCTTTGGTCATTTTGAGTGCCATTCTTCTTGCCAAACCAAGTCTCACAAACTAGCAGGAAATTAAAGCTGAAAAGCTGTCTTTCTTTATATATTTTTGACTTGAGATCATTTCTAAATAGTGAGAGTGAAAAATCTATCAAGAGGCCATTTTTTTTTTTTAAATAGAAAATGTACCATTTGCATGCAGGGGTGTGTGTGGGTGCTGTGTTTTAGGCCTGTCAAACTTGATGGCGTCCTTTTAGGTTTTTTAAGAGAAAACTGTGAAATATCAGAGTCCTATTCTCCACCAGCTATGACAGATTTCAACATGTTCATATTGAGATTTGGTTGTATTTTCTTCTTTGTAATGAGCTAACTCGGTTTCTACAGACTTGTTTTAATATCTCTTTAGTAAAATTCGAACAGCACCAATTTGGACTTTTAACTCTCGGGGAACAATTAGATTTTAATGGATGTCATAGACATGTGGGCGTACCTGATGTCACTGATTAATACCAGTGTTGGGGAGCTTTGCAAAATTTTTACTGTTGCTTTTGTTTCTTAGCACAGTAAGCATCGGGGAGACTGGGTCTTTGCTGCCAGGTCCTGGTTAGAGTATGTGAGCCTTTGAGAAACTCTCCTTACCTCAGAGCTTGAATAAACAAAGATTTTATTTTGGTTCTTCAGAAAATGTAGGGACCTAGTGAGCAGGAGCAGAGCGGCTTCCCAAGCCAATTTTTTGGGTGAGCGCAAAGTCCTAGGTGATTTTAGGAGAGGTTTCTACTCTAGTCATAGGCTATATGAAAATAACACGACTTTAGTACTTAGCAGTAATTAACTACATTATAGACCACTCGGATCAAGAAGTGATTTCAGTGGGAATGCACGTAATGGCTTTGGAATGGAGAGTCAGCCTTGAATTCTGGCAATACCAACAGTTGCTGTGTGACCGTAATTGTTCTAAGACTTAATTTTCTGTCTGTAAAACAGGTTAGTAAGACTGGCCTCGTAGGATTTCTGGGACGTCTAACCTGGTAACAATAGCCAGTCGCTGGCACATGCATGCATGCGAGCTGCTGGTATAAAACCACGCTAAAAGCCGTGCTTGGCTTGCGGGTCAACACCTCTCTGCCCTACTCGCCCTTGACTGCTTCTCTGGAATGAAGTCAAGTAAGGCAGTTGTGACCAAAATGCGCAGCTCAAGGCTCCTGGCAAGCGGTGCGTCACGGGCTGCTGGGCCGAGCTGTTCCCCTTCTGGACTCAGCACTATGTCTGCACCCCTCTAGCGGGCAGCATCCATGCAATGATGGCCAGGCGGCTCAAGGCAGGCTCAAGACTCAAGACTCAAGACGCTCCTCCCTGGAGCAACACGGGCTCAAGGACTCCACGGAAACCTGGTGAAACCTTCTCGAAAGCTCCTCTCTGTTGGACCTCCTTCTACCCAAATCTTCCTTCCGCTTCTCCCCGCCACAGATGTCAGCTCTCCCAGCTCTGCACGACCCGCAGGTGCAGCGGTGGATCTTACCCCATTTGGTGCCTCCTCCTGGTTTTCAAGGACTTGTCGTTCAGGGTTTGGTTTAGTTTAAGAAAGAACGTACAAGGAATGTTCCAGTATCAAACTATCGTAGGTCCTGGAATCAAAAAAGAGGAACGACTTGAGAGGATAATGTACCTAGCAGGGGAAGAGGAAAGCGGGAAGAGCTGTCCCTCTTTGCTTAAACTGCAAGGCCTTTCCCACTGCTCTGGAGCTACCTGCGCTCCAGGTGCGCGCCCCAGCAGGAGGCCCTTCCCTCTGGTCCCTGCGCGCCTGAATCATTTGTCATGTTTGCCACTCATTTAGCCCTGGGAAGAGACTACTTATTTTTTCCAATGGAAGAAGTCTTAGGTTTGCTTTGAGTTCCTTGAAGGATGAGGATACGTTTTTGCTGGACCTGTGTCTTAGCTCCCATCCAAGGGGACTCTTGGTTTTTATTTGCTGTTTAACTGTTAAAGAGAGAAAACCAAGTAGCCCGCTAAAGCTAAGAATGTGAGAACTCTGGGCTACTGGCTGGGCTCCTCTCCTCTCCTGGGAGAGCCTCTCTCTCGGCAGCCTATGGACAACTTCTATGGACAAGAGGCTCCAGAAGTGTCGTCACTTAAAATATATTCTTTTCAGAGGAGCAGGGGGTAGGGGAAGGAGGCAACATGCAAAATGCCTTTCTGGATTAAGAGGTCCAAACTTCCAGTTATAAAATAAATGTTTAAAAATTTATTTTTTGCCTTCTTTCATTAAACTGTTCAATTATTGATTCCTCTCTAATTATGTTGAATCTACTTGACTTCACGCTTAACTATTTCCCTGCACCGCTAGAGAGGTTCACTCGCCACCCTCAAGTTCTAAGAAGTAAATACTTGCCATAAAAATAAGGAACAGGAGGAAGAGGGACCATTTTGGAGAGCCAGGAAGAATGGCAAGATCGAAATTGTTCTCAGGGGCGACCCTGGACTTAACAGAATGGGCTGCTTACCTGTGGGGGCGGGGGGGGGGGGGTGTTTCGGGAGGCTGGGGCGGACCGGGGCACTGACCCCGTGGAGGGGAAACAGAATGCATAGTGGGCTCCAGAGATCAAAGATGCTTCCAGGGGTGGCCTTTAGACTCACCGCATGTCTGTCATGGAATTAGACATGCCGGCTGCCCCACACTTCATTCCCTTGCCTCCCTGCTGTTCTCTGAGTTCAAACCAAAAGTGCATGGGGAGGGGGTGGGGGAGTGGGGGGCGGAGGGGGGAAAGCTCAGAGAGCAGATTTAGAAAAATTCTCTTCGCAAGAAGGTGCTTTCCACAAATTCTCTGGCAGAAATGGAGGGGGGGGGGGGACAAAACAAAAAACAAAAAACCAAACCCTGGTATTTCACACAATCCCTTTAGGGGCAATTTTATATCACTTTGCGAAAAATCGGATATGTCTTCCTAAGTCTTCCACGGCCATTGGCTCAGCAAGAGTTTGAAGTGTTGTGGCAGCGACCCTGACTTTTTCCCTTGCCTCATCCACTTCCCACTCACCCCCTGCCTCTCTTTTTCTCTTTTATGTGGATCTATCTGTGTCTAATTTAGATGGCAAGATCCTCACCACTGTATGTTAGAGTGTCTAGCATACTGTGCGCACTTATAAATGTTAAATGATAATAATGATAATATGAGAGCCCTAAAGGTGCCAGCTGCTTCATTTCACTTGAGAGAAGAGGGTTTTCACTACAGACCGTAGTTAAATAAAATAAGGGCAGTGGGGGAGGGAGGGTGTTTGGGCTTTCTGAGGCAAGGAAGGGGTGGAGAAGCTGATAGGAATTCGCAGTAGAAAAGAAAATGTGTTTGGGGGAAAAAAAGAAAAAATCAGCCAAGACCTTGGGATGTCAAACAGAATTCAGTGCCTGGCCTTGAGTTTTACAACTTTTCAAGCAATGTATTGGTTGCCTAAGATTTCAGACAAATTTGAAGGACGGAGTCCTTAATGGGGACAGAACAAATACGTTCAGCCATGAGCAAGAAAACCGCAGGGGTAGAAGAGCCCGCGCCTGGGTCGCAGAGCCCCAGGGTCCCAGACCTGATTGTACAGCTCACTGGCTCCCTACTGTCTGCTGAATCTCAATGTTTCCATGATGTGGTTTCTCACCCACAAAATGAAGGGGGAGGTTTACTAGATAATCTCCAAGAATCTTTCAGGCTCTGAAATTCTGGGGGTTAGTGACTGCGTGAAACCTACCATTTCATTGAACCTTTACTGTGTGCTCGTCAAAATGCGTTGCTTTCATGCACCTTACCTCATTCAGCACTCCCAACTCCATCACCCTCCTAAGTTTTCAGATGATAAGATGGAGGGGAGGAAGAACCACCCCTTGTCCAAGGTGCCCCGACTAGGGGTAGGAGAAGGAGTCAGTGCCATCCCTGTCTGAGCCCGAGGCCTGCGTGCTGACTTAGGACAGCGTACCCCATACCGGCGCCATCAGCCAGGCCCAAGTTCATGGAAGGAACACACAGTGATGTTCTGGGAGCACTGGGAGAGTCTCAGAAATGACTGAGGGTAACAAGTGTGTTTGGAATATTTACTTTAGTCAAATCACAATGACCTAAAGTTACCTCCCTTCCAGGACTGAGATTACTTCATGATAGACTTCTTAAGCACCAGCCAGCTCTCCATTTCACTTTATTTCATCCTCTTAGCAACCCTATAATGCTCACTGGAATTTTATAGATGAGCAGACTGAGGCACGGAGGATAAATGCATCCAGAGTAGCAGATGATGGAGATAAGGTTCTGATCCCCCTCTTCCCCCAAGCCCTGTCCCTAGCCTCTGCCACTGACTGCTTGCTGGTCATCTTCTGATGGCCGATGGTTGGCTTCATACTGCTCAGTGGGGAATGGCTCAACGCGGTGGAGAAAACACCCACTGCAGAGCAATAGAGCTCCTACGGTCAAGGCCCCAGGATGGAGAACCACCCAGGCCACATATCGGGTAACGTAAAGTGTCTGCAAGTCTTAGCTCTAGCGCTCCCTATCTGCCCACACTTCCTGTGTGAATGCGCGTCCTATGGCTGGGATGCCAAATAGAGCCCCATGACCTGGGTCTCACTTTTGTCCTGCTGGTGCCTCTTCAGAACACGAGCGTGTTGCCCTCTCTTCCCTTCCCCTTGTGATGATGCTCATGGGCCGGGAAATCAGAACAAGCTACACTTTTCACGGTGGGCTCTTGATTCCCATTGGTCTCTGCTGGCATGGAGAGAAAGATGGACAGAAAGTTTCCTTTCATGACAGAGGACGGGAAGGAAACAACACGCACCTGCTCCTGCATCCTGAGCTGGAGACTGACCCCTTCGCCCAGCGAGAGCCCTGGATGTGGGGTCGCAAAAGCAGCCACAGCAAGCCACTCGTCCTAGCATGTGGCCTTCTTGAGTAGTGAAGCGGAGTGAAGCGGCTCCACGTCTCCTTCGAGGGGATGCTGGAGGCTGCCCTGGACCTCGCGTGCCCTTAATACAGAAAGCAACGGATGAAACTGGGTTTGGAAACCATAAATTTAGGTTTTGCAGCAAAGACAAACCCACTGTCACAGTCCTCTGTCCACAAGAGAGAAATGATAGATGTTCCCTCACAAAGAAAGATGCTTTGACAAATAGCGACCATAAATAGTTGGGGTGCTAATTTTTCCCTCCTTCATTTCTCCTTCCCTCCTTCTTTCCTACCTTCCTTCCTCCCTCCCTTCCTTCTTTCCTTCTTCCCTTTCTTCCTTCTTCCCTCCCAGTCTTGTCATTTGGAAAGCCATAATGACAATATGTCCATCATATGTGATATTTCTAAATACACGGATATCAAATGAACTTCAAGTTATTTTGTTCTGTGAAAAAAAAAAAAGCAAGACAAGTAGTATATATGCAGGCATTCACTCCTGTTACTCAAATAAATATATTTGTAAACACATACCCTGCCCCCCCCCCCAGACTTTGTTTTCTAAACAGGAACAGCAAAAGCAGTGCTTATCCCACAGGGGTAATGCCTGCAGCCCCTGCCTCTGGGCTGTCCCACCAGCTACATAAAACCATAATAAGGGGCAGGACCCTTGGCTTCCCTTCCCCTAATCACCCCAGTAGCCTGACCTAAGGAAAGGCGTGTAAATTTAGACGTGCACACACACAATATCTTAGATATAAATATGTACTCACAAAGACTATTTCTGGAAGAATAAACAATTGGTAATCATAGTTGTTTCTGGGTAGGGCAGATGAGACCAGGACCCTTCTCATTATATATCCTTTTGTCCTCTTTCGGTATTTTTAAATTTGGGGCATTTGTTTTCTAAAAAGATGATTACAAAGGCAAAAATAATCCAAATAAATTATGAGAGGTAAATAAATCAGTAGAGAAAAATGTATGTGTTTTCTCATGGCAAGGGCTGGGTACTGGGGCTTGGAACTTTTTCTTGCCTGTAGAAGCACATTAACAGGAAGAAAAACCTGTATGAAGAAAAGAGAAGAAAAATCGTATTTTCCAACAGCCACCTGTGTTCTCATCGTGCTCCTGCTGCTTCATATCTGGGAAGAAGGTTGCTGCTAGACTCTGCAGAGAGCAGTCTCCCTTCCCTCCTCCTCCTGGTCACCATGGGTTACCAAGGCAGACACAGGCAGAAAGCCTACAGGTGACGGAAATAGGAAAAGGATGCTAAGTAGAACGTGGACCTGCAGAAGGGAAGAGAGATGCTACAGATGTGCATCATGTCAGGTCTATCCTGGAAGCCCTTGACCCTCAGCTGTCTGATCTTGCCCCGCTGGCTCTGGTTGTTCCCCACAATCCACAGAGAATCCACACTCCTTACACCATTATTACCGGTTGGCTGGGAATCCAGCTGGGTGACTGGCAAAAAGAAAACAACATCCTAGAGAGAACTTGTATGCATTTTCCTGAGGTTCTGCTTTATGTCCTCGAGAGTTATGTGGACAATCTGAACTTATTAAGAATAACGAGTATTTTGGTACTTTTGGAACAAGCTCTATCTTCCTCTTTATGACATCCTTGAAAAGCAAGTTGCCTGTCTTCTGGAGAGAGGTAAACGTGATTTATATTCAGGGGACAGCTAAATAAATTACACTTCTCAAGCAAAAGAAGGCCTTTATCAGCATTGGACGTGTAAAGCAGGAGAATGCGGTGAGGGTGGCCACCAGCAGCTACACACATACGTGTGTGTGTGCGTGTGTGTGTGGTGTGCAATCAGAGACTTCCAGGTTTTCAGGGAGTCTCCCTGACATGAGTCTGTCCCCTCTCTTTTTTATCCTGATGGAAATTCCAGAAACAAACACAGTGTTGGGTTCTGAATAAAGATGTTTGGCAAAGGCCAAGAAAGACAGAGTAGTGGAAGGGGGAAGAGCCAGTGCAGGAAGAGAGCGTGTAATAAATGGGAGCGTGTGGAATGTGCTCCACCTGACTTAGCCAGATGCCTCCAGAGGGAAAGAAAGGAAACAGCTAAATGTCTTATATCCCCTGGAGTCTTCAAAGGAAGCCTGCAAAGCAGGGCATCGGGGTAATCCTCACTTGTTTAATATCTGACGCGTTTGCATCTGTGATGCGAAGAGTAAATTAGAATTCCTGTTACAAGGACAGAATTTTAACTGCCAGGAGTTAACACCAAGGTCAGACCATCTTATCACTGCCTTATCTTATTTTGCATGGTATCCGGATGAATATTTTGGGGACAAGGATGGACTTTCTTCCTCTAGGATCATGAGGAAAAGTCATAAAGAAAATGATTCTAAACCCAACAGTCTGCTATGTGAAAGGAAGTTTAATTCTATCCTTGGCGGTCATCCGTGCCTTCCACGGACTGTCCTGATTCCCACTATTAAGACAGTTTAGCTGGAGTCTCAGTGCAGGTGCATTGTTATGTTAATTATTTAGGATGTAATTTCTGGGTCTGAGGAAGATGGATAGCACATCTTAGAGAAAGCGGACATTTCCCCCCAACACACCACAACTAAATTCTTCTATAAACCAGTGACAATGGATTAAATCGTATGTTTGTTAGATATTGTTAACTTTGTTTTCAGAGAAAACACTAATATTTTTGCTGCCTGGGCTTTGGGGATCAACTTACCATGGAGACCTGGTCTAGAGTTATTAAAATCATGTGGTGTGAAGTCCACACAATATTACTTTTCTTGTACTGGGCTGAATGCTTTGATTATTATTCACTCTCAAGTTACCCCTGAGACATAAAACCTTCTGTATTATCATGTTTATGCTACTGGTCAAGGAACTCTCATCTCTGCCATTATTGCCCATTTTATAGCTTAATAAGACGAGGCAAAACAAATACATTATTGATGGAGGGAGAAAGAGAAAAGTCCTTAAAGCTTCATCCTTAAAGTCTTAAAAATAAAGTTCATTGGGCACCTGGGTGGCTCAGTTGGTTAAGCATTTGTCTTCAGCTCAGGTCATGATCTTGGGGTCCGGGGATCAAGCCCCTCATTGCTCAAGCTCCTTGCTCAGCGGGGAGTCTGCTCCTCCCTCTCCCCGGCCCCAATCATGCTCTCTCACTTTCACTCACTCACTCTAAAATAAATAAATAAAATCTTTTTTAAAAAAAGTTAATCATCTTACAGAAATATGTTTTCGCAGACAAGTGTGAGCACAGCAAGCTAGTCTACAATTAACTATAGGTCATGCGGTGATAGAGTTTTATTTTTCTAATATAGTTCTACTTTATCTTTTTGAAAGTAATGATGGAGTTTCCTATTTAAAATAAGGAATTCTTGAATAGATGTAGGCTATGACACAATTAAGAAATTGTAAATGCATAAAAAAAAATCCCAGAGTGGTCCGCAATGCCATTTGATTGAACTCTAGACTGGGAAGGAGCCCAAAACAGTATTCCATTCCAACTGGCCTTCTTTCTTATACAATATGCATCTTTAGAAATTAGCCAGAGCTGGTTTCTATCCTGTATCTCAGCACTTCTTTGGTAGAAGTTGTGAATACTTTTCTAGATTACGGACCTCTGCCTCATTCTGGATTCTTCAGAGCCTTCACGATTCCTGTCTCTCTCTCTAGAATAATTTATAGAAAGAAGAAAATGGGTTCAAAAAGAGATGGAGAGTGTTCCACCCAAGTACCCCTGCTAGAAAACGTATTCTTCATGCCTTTAGCTAAGTCCATGCTAATTTATACGGTCCTACAACATAATATAGGGTCCTGGCTGAGTAAGAAGGTACAGCCGCTTCTACATACTTGAGAACGTTCAGGTCCCTCTGAAGTGGTTGGACACTTGCCTTTAGCCTTTAAAGACACGGAGGGGACAGCAGGACTTTCTCTAGGTGACCCCGGTATACTGGCAATAGACTGAGTCAGGCAGAGTCCTCCCAGCTTGACCAAGAGGAAGAGAAGTTTCTTGGAAGCCTGAAGGAAGAGAAAGAAAAGTACATTTGGCTGTCTGTCATCTGTTTGGAGGGTAATGACCAGGCTTTTCTCTCTTGCCTGCTACTGCTTACCTTTTGACCACTTCACTGTTCATTAACACCTCTGACAGAGGGTGAACAGAAAAAGGGAGAAAAGATGAAACTCGAAGTCATCCATTTGAGGTGCTAATTCCCGACTTCCACACCACGCTAAATTGCTTGGGCAGGTTATTGGACAATTTAGAGTTGTTTTTCTCAACGCTTTGTCTATCAGTGAAATTTGTATTGTACACTCTTCCAAGTGAAGCATTTTCGTCCCACTTCCTTAATAGCTCAATGAAACATTTGTGAAAATGACAAGACCTGAATACCATAATTCTGCAAGAGCGCTAAAGCTAACTCTAGTTTTTCCGTGTTAATGAAGGAAAGGGGTAAGGTTGGAAATTTAATTTAAAATAAAAAGAAAAAATACTATATTTTTGACCTCCTTCTTGCATTATAGCTTACATCAAAAGCCACTACCATAGTGAAAAAGATTAGTTTGAGTTTAATTTAACTTAAATATTCTCTGGTGGAGATGCTAATAAGCAACCAAATGACCTAAAGCTAGAGAACAGGAGGGAGACAGGGAAGAAGCAAAGTGCTTGTAAAACTCACACTTTGGTTCATTAACCCTTGAATAACTGAGAGTTGGTTTGAGATAATTCATGCTGTGTTTGTCTAAAAAAGTCATGAATTGCCGCAGCCAATTGCACTGAACAAGTAGCGATACACTTGCTGAGAGACCATGTTGATCCCGTAATGTAATACTTATCAGGGATAATAGGGGATGCAGACAACATGGGTAATTGGAACACACAAATAATTCCAAAACCTGATATAAAGTGATAGTTGCAACTGCTTTTTCACCGAGCTGCTAACAGGCACCAATATTCATTCAGTTTTATTTCCTTTCTTACCCTTTTCTCGGCACGAGAGGAATGGAAGTATAAATAAGCCACAAAATGGCCCAGAGGAGGACAACGGAAACAAAAGAGAAAAGGGGGGGGAAGAAAGTAAAAGGTACTTCATATTATTGAATAGCAGCCCCTGAAAGGTTGACTGATGACTGAATTTGCATCAATTAGTGATATCACTGTGTAATTTGCTCCGATGGAACAAAGAACCACTGTAAGCCTCATAGGAGTAATATTTCCCATTCCTTTAAGGTTTATAGGTTTGAACTTTCAAGACCCATGCTCCTGAGGCTGTTTATTTTCTCCTGCATCCTTGGCCTTCAGTTATGGTAAACTCCAGCCCCAAGGTCTGGACTAAGGCCCACACATGTGGTGATACTTCACCTAATCTAAAGACAAGCAGATCAAGGGAGTGAGACCCTCTGATGAAAATGGCATCGAATTTGAAATTCATAGACCGTGTTTTATGTTCCAAGGCCCTTACTTGTATGTGAGCTGTTGGCAAAAACACTTAAAAGTTTAAAGCCATAATTCACTTATTTGTAATATTGGGAAAATAATATCCTATAGGATTGTTGTGAGGATAAAACGAGATGGTATATGTAAATGTCCTTTATAAGATGCAACTACTGTGTAAATCTTAGTAGATATTTTAAGGAGGAGGAATTATATGGCACATCAAATGAACAGCTCTAGTGGGTCTCATGTTCTAAATGCATATTTGAGAAATCTGATTAAAATGCTGGTTCAATGGCCCATCCCCAGACACTGTGATACAGGAGATCTGGAGGGGACCCAGGCATCCTTGTTTTAACTGTGCCTGGTGTTACTGATGTAGGTGATTCATGAACTGCTCTCACAGAAACACTACTGTAAGCCACCCATTGACACATTTGGGCCAGAGCAACAAAAATAGGTAAGCAATTTCTAAAAGCTGGACTAAGTCGATGCCACTGCCCTGTAGAGGCATTTAGAGCTGTTTGGCCCAGTCACGTTTTGTTGTTGTTGTTGTTTGTTTGTTTGTTTTTTGTTAAGACTTTATTTATTGACAGACAGACATCACAAGTAGGCAGAGAGGCAGGCAGGTGTGTGTGAGGGGGGAGAGGGGGAAGCTGAGCAGAGAGCCTGATGCAGGGCTCCATCCCAGGACTCTGGGATCATGACCTGAGCCGAAGGCAGGTGCCCCAGCCCAGTCACGTTTTAAGAGAAGGGATCAAGTAGCTCTTCCGGATCCATGCTGGCTTCAGGGCTCTATCATCTTTCTTCGAGTGATTTCTCCGCAATTCTTAGAGTGCTGTTTCTTTGTGCCAAGAACACATTTTCTGTTTTCCTATGTCTCTCCAGGTGAGCACCTCACTCAAAATCTGTCTTCAGCCATGGTTTCTGGTTTCTAACTCTCTTTGAGTTCCCAGCCTTCCTCGCTCCCCCATATTTTCATGTGAATAGCTTGTGAATGCCATTGAAAGAATGTTGTTCAGGTCAAAAGAAGGATCAATTCTAGATAGCACACATAGTGTTCAAGAGACAAGGAAGATATTTGAACTACGTGCAGGTGATAATTGGGACCTCTACGAAGTCAGTGTCTGCACATGGTGTCAACTGTGATTCCTGCCCTCTTTGTGACCCTGGTATTACTTCCTTGGGAAGAACCACGCCTCAGCCTCAAGAATACACAAGGAGTGGGGAACGGGAACTGGGCTTCCCACAGTTGACACACTTGCAAGTCTTGCTCTAAACATTGTTGCAGGCGGTTGTTAATGGCTGTGACCATAATGTGAATTACCCTTCAGTTAAACCCACGTCAAGTTTCCAATTATAGAGAATAACTTGAATCCGCCTCCAGGTCTATATTCTAGCTTTTCTAATGAAAAATAAAATTGGAGTTCAATATGGATATGAGTTATCATCTTAGCGCTTGCTACGTGCAACATGCAATGTGTACAAACATTTATGTTCTCCATGGAGAGCCGCTTTAAGGCTAATTATACAGACACTGGTCTCTGGACCCACTACTGAAGCTAATTTTTTTTTTTTTAATCTACTTTTGCTTATTGAGTTTTCTTCCTCCCACTACCTTTCTTTTAAATTTAAAAATTTTATAAAAATACTAGTTTTAATTTTCTTTTTCAAAGTGTTATCCACAAAATCTAGTCTGCAAAGTTTATTTTATTTTTATTCATTTATTTTTTTCGCCCACAAATTTTAATAATAATTCCTACAAAATTGGGTTTGTCAGATTCAACTTACCTTCTAAGGTAATTGTTGGAAATACATCTCTTTGCCTATTTTATCACCACTGAAGACCTCACAAGGCATTTGTTGGTTTATCAAAACAATTTAAATTATTCATCCACAAATTAAAACACTGCGTATAACCTGAGAGTTCTTTGGAGAGATAACCCCCCCACAAAAAAAAATCTTAACATGGTGTTTTGAAAAGAAATATTTCAAAACTAGGGCACCTGGGTGTCTCAGTCAGTCGAGCTTTTGTCTTCAGCTCAGGTCATCATCACAGGGTCCTGGAATCAAGCCCCGCATCAGGCTCCTTGCTCAGCAGGGAGCCTGCTTCTCCCTCTGCCTCTGCTCCTCCGCCCACTGCTCAAGCTCTCTCTCAAATAAATAAATAAATAAAATCTTTAAAAAATATTTCAAAACTGAAATCAGTGAAAGAACACAAGAAACATATACAAAGATTAAAAAAAATTATCTACCGACCTCTTTGTAAATGTCATAGAATAGCATCAAGGTACTTTCAAATACAGAACCTAACCATCTTCACTCCTGAAAAGTCCAGTGTAAGGTTTGGAGGACCCTCTAATTCAAAAATTTTGTAACTGGCTAATATATAGATTCTGTACTCTGTCACCCAAGAATGACAGAGCCCCTGAGTATAATACATGTTCACACCACCTATCAGGGGGACTGTGGGCCTTGCTCGTCAGGCTAATGATGGCACCGAAGACCCAAGAGCTTCCACTGAAGGAACTGAGGCAGTCAGATGTGACTGGCCGGTGATCAGAGCGGTGCCTGTCTCACCGGTTTCTTTTTGACAAGGAAATCCGAAGCCACGTCTGCATCTCTAGCTTGTCTTCAGAGCTGAGAATTCATTTTGGCCAAAATTCTGTCTGCAAAAGTCTGACCCAAGTGAATTCAAGTTCAGAGCTTCTTGAATTGAATGGGCTGCGATTGTGCAAATTTAATTTTAGATAATATGCCACACTGAGACACTTGCTTCCAGGCTTCTATCACCCAGAGGGAGAACTGCTCAATCAGAGGTAAAACGACAGCGGTGTGGAGTGGAATAGCCCCTGCACCGGGAAGGCAGAAACCTCCAAAGCAGCCCCTGTTCCGCTATAATTAACTCACTGACCTTGGGCAGTCCGTGTGGCCTCTCTGGGCCGCATGTGGAAAATGAGAGGGTCACATTCGCTGATCTCCATGGCCTCCCCAGCTCTGGGTGGTTCGGCCTCTGGGAAGGCACAGGAGTTGGCTTTTCTGCCTTTGGGGGCGAGAGTGGGGGGTTCATTAGCTGCTTGGGGATAAATAACAGTGTATCCCCCTTGAATCTATTCCCATTGAGATGGGAAATTTCACCAACACCCAGGGCAGACTGGGAGGCGGGGAACTGGGTGGGAAGTAGGAGCTTGCATTTGCTCGCTGTCCACTGGGAGCCAGTCGCGGTAAACCTCTAACAGCCACGGGACAGGAGTGGGCTCCTTACCATGTGCAAAACCATGCCGGGATTCTAACCGGAAGTCCTTGGGCTGCAAGGCCATAGCTGTTGGCATCAGAAAGCAGCCCCACACAGCTCCTGAGAGAAAGCCCAGCAAATAAGAGCGTCTCTCTGGGCAGAGGAGAGGCAGTGCGCACACACGTGTCCTCTGCATTGGGATGCCCCAGCTGCTGTATGGAGCGCCCTTGTTGGGCTCACATCCACTTTCTGAAGTAACAGTCATTACTAGAAAAGATATCTTAGCCTCAAACTGCAACTTGAATTCCAGTCCAGCACAGAGCCCATTCACCCAGTTACAACACCGTGAATGACACAACAGCGGTGTCCTGTATTCTAACAAGAAGCACTGGGTAATTTGTTGAAATATTCATATACTTGAAGTAGTGTTCATCAGTTTTATAGTGTTCAAGTAGAAAAAAAATATATATTTTTCCTTTGGCCTAGAAATTCATTTATTATAAAACCGTATCTCTCCATAATTAAAAATGAAGAAGATATTCATTTTATATTTACATTTTTCTGTGTTTATAATTTATAACCCACATCTTTCTAAAAAAGAATTAAGGCTGGCTAGAAAGCTACTGAGTCTGCAGGTGGGAGTGAAATAATTATACGTGTGAGGAGAGGAGGACTGGGTGGGAGCAGGGGACTGGACAAGGCATTCGAGACACAAGCACTTCATCAATAAGAGGTGATGGTGGCAGAGCCAGGGATGAGTTTCATGTGGGGTCAACAGGAGAGAGTCTTTCTACTCTAGGGAAAGCAATAACAAATGCTGAGTGAGAGAAGGAAAAATGAGAACTTACGGCAAACACAGGGGAAAAAAAATGATTCTACAATGTATTCGATAGAAGGGTTTGATGAAAATCCAACTCAGTTTAATCCAACAAATCTGAGCTCCTCATTTGAGCACTCTTCTGAGATGATTAAAAAAAAAAAAAGTCGAGTAAGAAGAGATTTCCGTCCTCAAGCAGTTTACACAGTAGTTACGGGCACAAGAAGAAGAAAGATAAGAAGAACCGACCTTTATACATTCATAAAACAAATGATGGAGAAGGATAGTTAAAAATAAAAGGCACTTGCAAATAAACTCTGATTTTTTTGTTCAATAAATTATATAATCCAGCATAGGTGTTTAGGGCCAGTTAGTAAATGTTTTTGTGTTGGAGGTATTAGCCACTGCAATGAGGTAAGAGAAAGCAATAAGGAGCATAAGAACTGAAAAAGAAAGAGGTAAAATTATATTTGGTTGTGGATAACAGTAAGATTCTATATCATAATATTTCATATTAAAATATATTTTAACATTAAAATATATTTCATAATAAAAATGGGAAAAGAATGAAACAATATGAGAACTTAGGTTATAAAACTAAAACTTTAGCAAGTCGGAAATTTAACATAAAAAGCCAATAACCTATATAGGTACAGGTATGTGGATATATACACAAACAAAAAGCATAATGAAAGAGAATAACCCATTTATAATGGAAAAATGAAAATAAAATAGGTGTAAAATTAGCAAGAAATGTATTATACTTCTAAGAGACAAAAAATGTGAACAAGTGAGAACACATATTGTTTACTTGAATAAGAAGACTCAACATCATAAAATTGTCAGTTCTCCCTAATAAACAAATTTAAATTATTAACAAGAAGAACACCATCAATTTTTTTCTCTGAGTATAGATAAAGTCGACTTGGAAGAACAAACAAGCAAGAATAACCAGGAATACCACGAAAAAAGAGTCTGAAGAGGGAGCTAGGCATATCAGATATTAAAATGTAGAGTAAGACCTCCATAGTTAAACCATTTTGATATTGGCAATGGCAATGGGACAGGATGGAATCTGGAAACAAATCCACTCACATGTGAAATTTATAGCAAATAAATATGGAAAGTACATATAATAAGGGTAGCCTTTCAAATCACAGGGGGAAAGGTGGACTGTTTAAGAAGCAATAATGGGATAACTGGATAGCCATATGGAAAAAGATGAAATTAGATCCATTCCTCACCGCATATGCCAGGATACATTCCAAATGAATAGAGATTTAAATGCCAAGTAATCAAATCACAGAGCACAAGAAGAAAACACTAGTGAACTCCTTTACAACCTGGGAGTGAAGAAAGCCTTCCTGACATTCATAATCTAGAACCAATAAGAAAAAAATTGGTATATTTGGTTCTACAAAATAAAATATGTACACATGAACACATACACACCCAGCTATTGGGGAAAAGGCAAATGACATTAAGAAAAATACTTTGTACTTATTTACAGATAAAATATTATTTCTATCAATATCTCTAACCTACAAAGAACTTCTAAAAATAAAGCCAAAAAAGCAGCAACCATAAAATGGGCTAGAGATATGAACAAACAGTATACGGTAAACATGGGAAAATGTACTCAATTTTAGTAATGATAAAATAAATGCACAATAACACTACATTGAGATGCTATTTCTCTCCTATCAAACTGGCAGAAGTCCAGCGGTTAGACAACCAACTCTGTTGGCAAGGCTGTGGGGAAACAAGCATGCTCGTATATTGCTAAAAGGAATAAAAAATGGCACAACTCCTGTGGAGGGGAATTTGGAATTATCTAGCAAGATTACCTATGCCTCTACTCTTTGACCCAGCAATCCTACTTCCATGAATCTATCTTAAAGATACGTTGGCAAAAACATTAAGACACAGTCGCAAAGCTAGTAATTGCAGTGTTGTTAGGAAAAGCAAAACCTGGAAGCAACTGAAATGTAGTTATAGGACTACTCAAATGAACTATGGAACATCTACTCAATGGAGGATTATGCAGGTGTAAAAAGGAATAGAAGCATATCCAAATCCAACCACGGAGTTACCTCCCTGAGGTAATGTTAAGTGAAAAAGACAAGATAAAGTGAAGCAGGTAGAGTTTACTATCTTTTTCTAAGAAAGGCAGATAAGAATGCATGTCTATCTGCCTGTATATCCTCTTTAAGGTTTACACCTAAATCATAAAATAAATTATTTATCTATGGAGAGGGAGTGAATGGCATGGAAAAAGCCCAGAGATGGTAGTAAGGTTCTTTGTATCTTGTAGATGTTGATTTATATAACAAGGTAAAATTTGAAGGAAAAAAAAAATCCCAAAAAATGTGGAAGAAAAATGAAACAAGTGAACCTAAATAAATGTACATCCAGCTGGTGGCATAAACGTACACAGAAATAACCAGGTGACATTAAAGTATATTTAATTGTATATCTTCATCAGGATACACCCTAAGAACAAAAGAACTGCTTCTCCCCCCAAAACAGAAAGAAGAGCATTGGTGGGAATGCTGGGTTTGCTATTCTGAGACTGATGGGATTAAGCAACTGACAACTGTGATTTTCAGGTGACGCAAAAATCACATGGTTATAATATTAATTTTAACTGATGTATTTTATATAGGAATGTCTGTATCCAAATGGATGTGTATATCTTGTGTGTATGTGCGAGAGTTGATAACTATTGAAGTTGATAACTATTGAAAGTTTCCTTATATTCTTTTCTCTGCTTGTGTTATTTTGAAATTTCTACTATAAAAAAGTGTGTATATATACATATATAAATATATATTGTGTAACAGAATAAGTCGTAGAAAAAAATATGTATATATCCTAGCTTTGTCCACTGAAAGAACAGAATCTAAAAATGAACCCAGAGCAAAGAGCACCCCTATTGTGTCACATCACAGTCTCTAAAAACCTTCCAATCACAAAAGGAACCAGGACTTCAGGGAGAAATGACTGATCCCAAGTCTGGGCAGGGGATGTATGATACGATGGTTGGAACTATAGAAGACAGCTGTCAAAGATGACAGGGCTGTATTGAGAACACTAAGAAGCCAATTTGAAGAGGTAATCACTGGCCAAAGATGGGACAATTTGATCAGCAGTAAGGAGTAAAGGTAATAAGAAAATTGATAGAATTATATCAAATATGTTTACATCCATGATTACATAATGATAATTAGGAAAAAGCTCATTGATTACCTTTGAATGGAATGAGCTCCTTATTTTGAAAACTGGGAAACAAAGGGAAATAATCAACATGAATCCTTGTCTGTTCTGCATGAGCCATACCTCAGCATAAGCTAGTAGCTGATCCCAGGAAACTCCTCTTTCTGGAAGTCTTCTACCAACGAAATGAAGAAGGGAAGACCTAGTCGAATAGCACCATTTTGCAGCCGCGGTTGAAATGAATGTATTAGATCCTTATGGCGTTAGGTGGATGTCATTGGTGGCTGCTGACCTCACTGAGAAAGACCACCAGATATTATACCCCACGCAATGGAGGCATACAACACCACCCATTGCGACAGACGTCAAATTTGGATCTGACCAAACCTCAGGTATAACTACCAACTTAGAAGAAATTCACATTAAATGACACTAGCAAAATATAGATGGTGGGGAACTCTTTAGGCAAAACGCAATTTCTTCAACAACAAAATCCATCAAGAAGAAAAAGGGAAAGATGGAACAAGAACCTACAGACTTAAAAGAAACAAACAATTCCAACAGGCGAGTCTTATTTGGACCCCAATTCAAAGAAGCCAAATTTAAGAAAAAATTTTTACAACATAGTTGAGCAAACGTGAGCATTGACTGAAAATTAGGTAATAGCAATGGCTAATTGTTAATTTTTATTTTTGTGTGTGTTTTTAAAAATGAGTCCAATTTTCAGAGATATATACTGCAATATATTTAAGTGAAATGACATGACATTTGAGATTCGCTTTAAAATAATCTGGGAGGGTAAGAGTAGTGATGGTTTATAAATAAAGCAGGATTGGCCATGTGTTCATAAATGTGGAAATTTGAGGAGGACTAAGTACATGACGATTCATTTCATTCTTCTCCCCACTTGTGTATTTTGATGTTTTGTATAATAAAAAAAAATTTTTTTAATGATTTCTTTATTGGGACACCTGGGCGGCTCAGTTGGTTAAGCATCTGCCTTTGGCTCAGATCATGATCTCTGGGTCCTGGGAATGATCCCCACATCAGGCTCCCTGCTCAGTGGGGAGTCTGCTTCTCCCTTTCTCTCTGCTTCCCATTCATGCTCTCTCTCACTTGTGCTCTCTAATGTGCTCTCTAGAACATTCAAGAGCTCGAGTCAGGGGAGGGGCAGAGGGAGGGAATCTCAAGCAGACTCCCCACCGAGCATGGAGCCTGGGGCTTGATCCCACTACCCATGAGATCATGACCCGAGCCACAGTCAAGAGTCTATGCTCAACTGACTGAGTCACCTAAGTGCCTCTATAATACAAAAGATTTTTAAAAATATATTTCCCCTCTGAGGCACAAAAAAGCTATTTCATTTTGGATTTTTCAAAATGGGGCCTATAAAGATTTTTATTTTTCCTGATAAGCATGTCACTCTAACATAAAGATATGTGTCTCTATATGAGTATAATACATATATGTAAAAATATATATCACAAATATAATGTGTATGTATATATATACATGTGTGTGTTCTGCTCCATCTGCCTTTGCACTCTGACAGCTCCTTCTGTGCTGAAGACTCAGGACCTCACACCACTGTCCTCTCCAGCCCCTGGAGTATGTGGTCAGCGTTGAAAAAGCTATGAAATAAACAGGGAAGGGCTTCAATACATGGCCTGTCCTCAGGCGTAGCCGCTGTAACAGCGATTTCAACCGTCTTCAGTGCGCTAGCAGGTTGAAATCGACTGTACTATCCCTCCATTTGTAAAGTATAAAATAAATTAGGCTTGGTAGTGCGGCAGAACTGACTGGTCCGTTGATACATACCATACAAAAAGAAACATCCACAGTCACTCAAGCACTTAGAAATTTTACCAGATTACAGACATAATTCTCTGATGCAATTTCTTTTTAGAGCAAACACATTGTTATTGTCAGTAATTCAAATGACCAGTTTCCAAAAAAAAAAAGAATAGCACTACTTGCCAAATTGTTGCGTTTATGGAGAGCTGTGGACAACTCACTCCGTTCTAGCACACTCCTACATTTAACACTCCATCTACTCCCAGAGCCAAGCAAGGTCTCTGATTCATCACAGCTCTCCATGTAAACTTCACTACAAAAGCAGCTTCTCTCTTGTGGAAAAAAAAAGGCAGGAGGGAGTTAATGGGGAAAGCTTTCTCTCTCATTTGTCACCATTGCTATTACCTTCGAAATAGCTGGACCTCACAGGAACCCCACCAAAGTGAAAAGTGTTTTATGCCAATGCTATTATCAGCGTTAGCTACGTTATTGACTGTGATTCGGAGGCACACGAAATTAGAAACCTGTGAAGGAAGAAATTTATTAAATCACTAAAAATAGGATCTGTTCTTTTAGGGTCCATATTTCAAAGAATGGGGAGGGTTCTTTGTTCTTCAAAGCTGTCGGTAAATGCAGCTTTTTACTGAGACCCTCTTCTAAGGGCAAACACAAAGCTTTAGAAATTCAAATGTGCTCATCCACGAGGAAACAAGGAAATGTGTCCACCTTCATGCTTTCCTGCTGATCCTACCTAGGGCCCACAGGGCCCAGCGTCCTGGTCCAGCAGGCTGAGGCCGCACAGACGTCCTTGGGGATGCCCAGAATCTGCTGGGTCTTCTCTGCCTTCTCTGCCCACATTCTCAGAGAAGCATCAACAGTGATTCATGAAGTCTCTTTTGAGAACCGCAAACAAAACCTAAATTGCGTATGGGTGTCAAGTCTGCAAAAAAGTCCAAATACCTGTCAAGACCAAACCAGATGCTGAAAAGAGCCCTGTAATCTTTAATATTTTTAAAAGTTAATCAAGGGCTCGGCAAATGCCTCGCCTGCAAAGCAGGGGAACCCGTGCCATCTAATCACAGCCGCCACAGCAGCCGGGCAGAACTCTCCCCAAATGCCTCCAATTTCAACGAGAGGGACCACCGGGAAGGGGGAGCATTTCTGCCTCATGCCCGTTCAGTTTTTGGCCTTGTTTCTGGGCCTTCCGATGAGCATATCAATTAGTGGCTCCAATTGTGAGGGTGGTTTTTTTTTTTGTAATTCAAACACCTGTCCACTAGAAACTGGATGGAGGCCACTGAACAGTTGTCAGATGGTAACTGTAATGTTTATAGATCCAATCCATAGATCTGCCTCCATGTTGCGGAAAGTGCCAAAAAGTTATATAGCCAGACATCTGGCAACTGGAAGAGTGTCTATCTCTTTAGCACTCCTCCTAGCCCTCAAACTTCTATTTGCATGCACTCTGCCGGCCTCGGGAAAGCAAGAGTTATTTTAAAATTGCCATCTCCCTCATTTCTGTCCACAGAGTTGTAGCAGCAACTTCTGGTGACTTAACTCTCTGCCAGGGCTACAGTCAAACCGAGAGAGAAAAGAGAGTTTCCAGACCTTCGACTTCCCTGTATCTGTTTCTGCTACGTTCGCCCGATTCCTCGATTCCTCCTTTGGGCCAAAGATAATCAAACGGCCTCTCGGGGTCTCCCCGGTGCCGAAGTCATTTTCAGAAAGTAAATCTGAGTGTTTGGAGAAGCATTCAGATCCATTTAAACTTTGGGGGACCAGATAGGGCTTTGTAGGAAATGTATTTATATAAAGAGTCCTCATGGCCCGCAGAAGTTAATATCCTTTGCCACCTTCTACCTTTTCACTGGGGAGGGACCGAGACAAAGGACGAAGAGCGTAGTAGGCACGCGCATCCTGTCCATGTGTTTTCAGTGATAATACGGGGGAGGGATGGTGGGGTCGGGAAGAGTGGAACGTGTATGTTCATGCCTGATGGAACTCCATAGCTTCCCACAAAAGGCACCTCTCTTTTTTTTATTCATTTAGCAGGCATTTCTAGGCTACATTCGCACACATGTTCCCGAAAAGTCTGTACCAAGTTACGCGTGGAAACGTTAAACAATAGATGTCTTTAAAGGGGGAATTCTGACTTCTGAGAGTAGAGGAAGAAAACCCTCATTCACCCTCAACTTTGCCGTGTTTCTGGGGCTTTGCGTACAGCCTTTGATTTCCTGATGTTGCGGGCGCCTGAGTGGCTCAGTGGGTTAAGCCGCTGCCTTCTGTTCAGGTCATGATCTCGGGTCCTGGGTCGAGTCCCGCATCAGGCTCTCTGCTCAGCAGGGAGCCTGCTTCCCTCTCTCTCTCTCTCTGCCTGCCTCTCTATCTACTTGTGATCTCTCTCTGTCGAATAAATAAATAAAATCTTAAAAAAAATAATACAGTTTAATTTCCTGATGTTGCTCTGCAGCCCAGGACAGATGGAATCCACCCCTCCTCTGACCCGAGAGCCCGCCCTCCCCGCGAGCCTGAGTCCTCCTCATGCATTTCTCTCCAGTTTCTTCTGATCTCTACCCTACCCCACTTCCTCTCTTCAGGAAGCGTTTATGGTAGCCGCAGGCCATTGACCAGCCCGGCTAGGGGCAGGAAGGGTTAACAGTATTTTTATTACAGATGAGGACAGGAAGGATCTGGAGAGAATCCCCTCAGGTAACACGCAAGGGGAGAGGCCTGATGTTTTGGCTATTTGCCATTAAAGCTCATTAAAACGACTCCATGGCTATGTCTAATTCTAATGAATAATTAATGCTAAAACATTAAGGGCTTCGGAATCTTAATAGTGACAGTGACAGAAGGCACGGGACCAGACTCTATGGCTGTCCAGTCACTCCTGTTCTTGGCCCTCTTCAGCTTCTTGCCCTCAACGGTGGGGCTTCACCTCACTCTCTCACATGGCAGTCAGGGACACGGTCTCAGACGCGACTCCAAGCATTGCTAAAACATCCGTGCGAGGGGGAAGAAGTCGGTAGCACAGGCTGGTTGTACAAACACTGCACTCCACCTTCCACAATGACTCAATAACGTAAGCAGAACTTACACTTGAGCCTTCAGGTATCAACCAGGAGATACCTCAGTGAGTCAGGATTTATAAATAGAATCCAAATTGACATAACTTCTGGGTTAACTATATAATAATGGCAGTCTCAGTGCTTCTACCTCCAAATCAGTTCTTTATCTCCAAAATCAGTAATTACTAGAGCTATGGAAGCATTTTCTGAATGCTTATAACTCAAAGAGGCATTGGCACGCTTACCTCAGCTTCTAGAACTCCTCAGCTGGCGGCAGTGACATCTCATTTCACTTCTAGCGGGGTTGCAAGGATTAGCTCATGCTACAGCTCCTGTGTTCATGGGGAATATATCCATGTTGATGAGGTTGAGCCCTCTCTCTCTCCTCTTCCCCTACCATCCCCCTCTTTCTACAATGCCCTGAGCTGGAAAAACGTTGGGCTTTTACTTTACTTTTCCTAGGTTCCATTTTCTTACTACTGTGGAGCCACGGAGTGGGCTCACCTGACACTGGGAGATAAGGGAATTTAGAAAATCTGCTCTCAAGACAACAGCCTGACTTGTGAGGCTTTAGTCTGACTTACTTTGAATTTCAAAAGCTGAATACTGCCTAGATTTTTACCTTTACATTCTTCCAGTAAATGTTATAAACTACCTCCTCCCCCCAAAGATGGTTGCCTGATTGAGGAAAATCCTGCTTTCGGAAAGGTAAAGAGGAAAGCAACAGTATTTAAAAACCAATTAACCCTCTTACACACGTATTGATATAAGACGACTCGCATGCCCTTCCACTAAAAAATGCACAAAGCGGCATTGGGATTTGGTGCCAAGATGTACTGGAAAATGATCATTAATTTCTCTTCTTTTTCAGGAAGACTTTTGACGACCTGTATCCGGCACTCTATATAAGAAGTAGAGAGGTCAGGGGACGTTATAGAGAAGTGAGGCAGGAATACAAGAGGCATTTTACAATTTTGTAGACATAGAAAAACTAATATCTTTTTCAGCAACCACTGCATGCAAATGTGTACACACACACACACATACAAACATAGACACAAACTCACTGGCTGCAGTAAACAGTAAAGCCTAATTATGATACCCATTCCTATTTTAGAGTAAGTGCCATTGAGCAAGAAATAGTTCTCTTTTTTGTTTTTTGGGGTTTTTTTTTTTTTAGGATTTTATTCATTTATTTGAGAGAGAGAGAGAGAGAGCTTGTGAGCCAGGGGAGAAGCAGAGAGAGAGGGACAAGCAGACTCCTTGCTAAGCGTGCAGACTGACGTGTGGTTCGATCCCCACAACCCAGAGATCATGACCTGAGCCGAAATCAAGAGTTGGCCGCTTGACTGAGCCACCCTGCTGCCCTGAGCAAGAGATTATTCTAAAGAAACAATAAGACAAATGAGTAAAAAAAAAAGTTTCAAGAGTTAGGAAGATTTTTTAGATGTTACTTTTTTGATAGCCTCTATAACTTTACTTTTCTACTTAAAACTGTTACTATGTTTTTATCACAATATTGTATGAAAAAGTTTTAATCAAAAACTTTATACATATGTATACATTGATATATATGATCATATCATATATATCATATATATGCATTATAGTATGTATTATATGTGATATAAATATATCTCATATATGGGTGTAATTTATATGTATATAAACTGGATGAAATTTCTCACTCAATGGGACTTTAATCTCCCAGCAGGCAGACTTTCAGAAAGTTACTTCTTTTTTTTTTTTTTTTAAATACTTTATTTATTTATTTGACAGAGAGAGATCACAGGTAGATAGAGAGGCAGGCAGAGAGAGAGGAGGAAGCAGGTTCCCTGCTGAGCAGAGAGCCCGATGCGACACTCGATCCCAGGACCTGAGATCATGACCTGAGCTGAAGGCAGTGGCTTAACCCACTGAGCCACCCAGGCGCCCCCAGAAAGTTACTTCTGAACCAGACCTGTGCTCCTTTAGTTAAAGAGTAAACTTAAACTTCACATTTAAGTTAATTAAGCAAAACCTGGTCACATGATCTCTGTTAGGCTAGGAAAACCTGGAGACACTTCCTCAAACACAGAGAAACCATCCTTCATTTCGAAATAAAAATTACTTTGTTACTGCTTCTCTCCGGGGAATACAAGTGACGGTGGTATCTGTCTGTCCGTTTCTGTGCAGCAACAGACAGGAACGGGAAGAGATGGTACAAATCCCTCCACTTAGACTCAGGGGTCTCTCTAGATAAATATATAATAGGGAGGGTGGGAGGCTTTTGACAAGCAAGTCTACAAGGGGTTTCATATCCAGCAACACTAAAACTCCCAAGTGGTGGAATCCTTCACATGTTTTACCCAGTTTATCGGGTCCGACGACCCTCTCTGGCTCAGCTGTAGCCCATCTGAAAGATGTGTGCGGAGTTGCAGGCATGAGCTTTGCTTGGAGGGAGAACGCATACCTTCCACCAGATCCTTGAATAGGGTCAAACCTCCTCTGGAAGATTAAGAACACTTCTTCAGGATAAAGATTGGGGTGTACTAGAAAGGTAATAGAGGTCACAGACAATTGTTGACTCTTTACCATGTCTCGGTGACACCACTTTGGGGGCTGTCTGTATCCCAGGGGTCAGAGAGACTACCCAATGAGATAGGAGTAGAAAACATGGCACTTCTATTTATATTTATTTTTATCCTGACAAAGAAAGAACTTGGCATGACTGGTATTTAATATATGGGTTTCCACTAGCACCCTCTCCCAATCCATGAATTAAGGGGTCCTGAAGAAGGATGGGCTTCCACAACATGTAGGCGTTCTTGGCAGTGACCCTATCGTTTTCTAGTTTATTATGACTTATAATTTCCATGAACCAAGTGGATTTGCAGGCTGCATTTTTTTAAAGAGTAGACTATTTTTTTCAAGATTTTATTTATTTATTTGTCAGAAAGAGTGCACAAGCAGGGGGAATGGCAGGCAGAGGGAGAAGCAGGTTCCTCACTGAGCAAGGATCCCGATGCGGGACTCCACCCTAGGACCCCGGGATCATGACCTGAGCTGAAGGCAGATGCTTAAACAACTGAGCCACCCAGGTGTCCCAAGAGTAGATGTTCTATACTTTGTCACAACCTGGATGTGACAGAAATGTTTGGGTTCACACAGAGGTTCTCACATTATCTCCTGGAAATACGCTGTAAGAATTACTGAGATTAACAATGAATTACATACACACACACACACACACACACACACACACACACACACCAAACAATGAATTACACAGTTTTAAACAAAGATATATGTCTCAAATTCACCAGTTTTTTTTCTGTGATAAAATGTGGCTGTCTGTCAATAATATGTTATCTAGATTTTTTTTTGTTTGTTTTTAAATCAGCACACTTCATCTGCACCTTGCAAATAAATGTGACCAAACAATGAAGGAGAAAATAGGTGTTTTGCAAAAGAAATCTCTGGCATGGAAAAAGCGTTTTTAAAAAATGTTAGGTACACCTGGGTGGTTCAGTGGGTTGGGCCTCTGCCTTAGGCTAGGGTCGTGGTCTCGGGGTCCTGGGATCAGGCCCCACATAGGGCTCTCTGCTCAGTGGGGATCCTGCTTCCCCCTCTCTCTCTGCCTGCCTCTCTGCCTACTTGTGCTCTCTCTCTCTCTGTCAAATAAACAAATAATCTTCTAAAAAAAAATTAGTAAGAAGGATGTTAGAAGTGTTTTCATCATCATAATTTTTTTTGCTAAAAATGTTATCTGTTTCCTACCAAAATTTTTCAGTCTAGAAACAAACCCAGAAGCAAAATATTTTTATCCATTTATAAATCTTTCAAGTGAAGAGAATCACAGTATTTTGAACCTGTTCAGCAAAACGCAATGATTTCTGATTATTTTTAAAAATAACTGACTGAAACCAGAAAAGATAGACATTTCCTAACTGAATTTCAACAAGCTTCTCCATAATTGATGTATAGCTTGCAAATTTTAATAAGTGGTAATCAGAAATTTATGTCTTTTGTTTGGATATCTATATCTTAGTGAAATATATATAAAGCTATGATGGTCACTAAAACAAAGTAGAAACATACCTGCAAATTAATTACAACACCATGGGAAAGCAAGATTTTCAGAAAAATGAAGCATTTTCAATCACATTTCTCTCATTAAAATGTTAGTTCAATATAATAATATAAAATGTTATTTTAGTAATAATTTTGAGTGCAAAAATGCATTCTGTATTACTAATGAAACAAAACGAAAATACTTTCAAATATTATTTATTTCAATCATTTAAAATTTCCATTTTTTGTGTATGCTTTATAACATGTACAATGGGTTAGAGGCATGCAAGTTAATTTACAAATGTAGAAATATTTTATACCTATATTAAGATAGGCAGGCTCGAATGTTTTTACTGATCAGGAACCATATGGAAGAGATTGGGACTGAAGCTGTAAACCCTTGGTATATATTTTCCTAATTAATCCTCATAACAATCCTGTGAGGGAGGTATTATTATTATTCCAACTCTGCAGATCAGAAAAGGGGACCAGAGACCTTCAGTAGCTCAGTAGCTTTCCCATAGTCACAGTTTGTGGATGCTTGATTGGAAATTTGTAAGACCTAGGATCTGACGTCAGAACCCATGTTCTAAGTACTCTGCTTAGAGCAATGTCTTAGCGGGTGACTTGCTTAAGGCCCCAGAGAGACTCAAAGTTAAGTCTAGTGGCAGTTGACAATGGTCATGTCCCTTAGGCGTCCAGTTTTGCGTAGGGACCTGTTTCTTCACATCTTACTCTAATTGTGTATCAATGTCGATTTCAGGTTAAGGTTGAGGCTATGGGTTGGAAGGTAGGCTAATTATTTCTGCTGTTTCCCTCTCCTGCGGGAAAACCTATAGTCTGGAAGTCAAGGCTCTACCCAAAGTACCGCACATCAGCTGCTGGCAGCGTGTTCTAATTACAAGCAAAGAACTTCAGAGGAAACAGTTACTTCATTACTGCCAGTATAAACTCAAGCCCCCCCCCCCCCCATGATAGCAATATGACACCTACAAATTCTATAGCCATCTACAGAACTGACTGGCGAGGGCAGCGTCCGATTGGATCTTTGCTCTATCAAAAACATTTCCTCAACCTTTTATCCAGTCAATCTATATACGATGTCTAGGAACTTCTGAAACGTGGGTTACTCTGTGATGGGCAGTGATGACTGCAATGGGGCCATTATTGTCCATCATGTCAACGAGTGCTCTTTAACAAGGAGATTACTGACAAGACGGAACGTAATGACAAGGAGGAAAATGTTAAAATGTTACTATCTATCATGTCAGCTCACTGTCCACCGCCCAGCGAAGGTCGCCTTGTTACAGAGCCCTCCTAGGCTAGCAAGCTGAGGCCACATATCTCAATGAAATAACCCCGTCATTTTTATTTTATGCTTATTTTCAAAATATACCCAAAGGCCGCAAGCACTCTAACGTGTCAAGGTTTCAGGCAGCAGTGAATTTCCGTGGCAGTTATAAGCCTCTGAAACAGGGTCTTATAATGGAAAAACTGACAGACCCTTAACTATAGCAGCACTAACAGGAGCCCCTCTGATAAAAGCTCGCTGAATAAAGCACGATTTGGCCCAATTATGAAGGGCTGCTACAAGCTCCAATAAGCCTGATGTTCATTCTGACCTAAGAATTCGTGCACTTCAGGCTGAAGGTCTTGGCAGTTTCTAAATGGTTTCCTTCCACCCTGAATGTAGGCTGCATGGTGAATCCAGGTGCCTGGTTTTGACAGCCTGGTCCCTACGACTGGAGACGGACTCAGTGAGTATGTAGTCAGCCTTGTCCGAGAAGGAGAAAAGACTAAGTGGTGGATCATGGGTGAAAGGTGAGTGCTTCACCGGCATGGCCAATGGGCAGCCGTGGTTGGCAGGTGTAAAAAGGCAGTCAAATGGTGGCTGATAGGAATGGAAGGCAGAGTATGCAATCAACGACTACACACGTATACATCTTGGGGTCAGGCATGGTGCCAGGCTCCAGAGGAATGACATAATTACTTCCTTTAAGGAACTGCTAGTTTAGCGAGAGATAAAAATGTCAAGAAATAGTTACAAATTTTGTCTGTGTGCTGCTTTCCCCCGGGCTCAGATAGGATGGGAGTGCAGAGGACCTTGACTTCCCCACACCACTTGTCACCATATCAGCCATCTAGCCAAGCACACATCCTCCTGCCCATCTATCTGTGCATTCATTTGACACTGACCGATGGTCTTACATGTGGAGCTCTGCTTCCTTCCAGGGTTCAACACTGTCTCCTTCAAATCAGTGTCTCTTCTCCCTACTTTCTTATTCCCATTTCACGTATTGGTATTCTTCCATTCACCCTGCATCTCTGCCGCCTCCACACGCTGAATCTTCCTTCCCAGTCCTGGCTGCTTCCATTGCCTCCTTCCCATCCCCATTGTTACCACCCCCGTCCAGGCTCTCAGGCGATGAGTGCCTTGTGCATGTATGTGCTCAGTGTTTGGCTCCAGATTGAATTAGTTCACACACTGACCATTAGAGTTCTGGTCTTCCATGCTTCCTGTCACTCTTTATCTTATCCGACTTCATTTGTCTATGTTCTCCTTTTGATGGTTTAATCATTAGTTCCATGTGTTTAGAAACCTTGTCTTGTCCACTGCTGAAAAATAAAATCCATGCCTAGATGGATTGTAAGCTTTTTTACTCAGGCCAGTAAATACTGAATGAATGAATGAATGAATGAATGAATGAATGAATGTTTCCTCCAAATTCAGCCCAGCATCATCTCCTACATGAAACATTCCATGACCTCCCCTTCACAGCTCTGAATATTTTATGTACATTTCCAAATGGTCCAAAAACACCTATAACATAACTCTATCCAAATCCTCACAAACGCCCATTCTAAACGTGATTTACTTGTCAATCTGCCACACTTGTCCTGAGAACCTGGGGGTGGGGTTGTCCTCTCCCATTTGGCTTTGTATCCCTAGTGCCTCTCACAGACCGAAGTATACATACGTTTGTTGAGTGACTTGTTAAATAAGCAAATAAACAAATGGGTTAAAGGAATAACCATGAGCTGTCATCATATGAACGAACTCTGGCGACCAAAATAGTCAAAGACTAAAAAAAAATGTCATCACTTAAGATAAAAGAATTTTCAATCAATTTGGCTGTCACAACTATGAAACTACTTTGAATATAGACTTGATATTTTCAATAGAAGAAGCACAAATATCTGGATTGACACCTGTTTTGGTTGATTCAGGCCAGGAATAAGCCTGAGACCCAGAGTGTGATAAAATTATCTGCATCACTGTATACCAAAGGCCTTTCAATCAAGGTTGCATATCAGCCATTCATAGACCCTCTGGCTCAAGGGTGCCCTTGGGAAAGCACCAGCACAAGGAAGGAAGGATGGATCTGTGGAAGCATATGGTGCCTTGATAACAGCATAGTTGACAAAAATGACACAGTATTTGAGTGGATGGTCACAGTTTACTAGATTGGTGTTTCTGGCTTTTGTGTCACGTGGCTCATGGAATTGGCCATTGATGTGGTTAGACCAGACTCAGTAAGCGGAGGCACAATCTTCCAAGACAGGAGCTCAAGGACTGGCCAGTAATTTGTACTAATGTGAAAGCTTCTCTTTCTCCTCCCGTCTTTATTTCTTCAATCTTCCCCTTCCTTCCTCTCAGTCTCTTTCTTGCGATACTCCATTATTGAATACCTAATATACTTTGGGCTGAAAGCTTGGTCTTTTTTTGTTGTTGTTGTTAAAGAGTTTATTTATTTATTTTACAGACAGACCATAAGTAGGCAGAGAGGCAAGCAGAGAGAGAGGAGGAAGCAGGCTCCCTGCTGAGCAGAGAGCCCGATGCGGGGCTCGATCCCAGGACCCTGAGACCATGACCTGAGCTGAAGGCAGAGGCTTTAACCCACTGAGCCACCCAGGTGCCCCAAATCTTGGTCTTTAAAAGGAAACAGTATGAGTATTTGTTCATAAGAAGTCTACAATCCATTTGGAGAACTAATTAAATACACATACAGTAATAATTCAAATATGTGCCATTAGAGGGGTTCTGAAGAGCTATCATTCAGTTTACAGATACTTTGTGAGTGTGCAGCAGAAGAAGGCTTATGATGGGCATTGAGAATATAATGATGAATAAGGCACAATCCTTGATCACCATATTGCTTTCCAGCCTATTGAGGAAGATTGGCATATGAATATATTACTATAAAATTAGCAGTAGTAAGAAAAACACTCTAGAAGGACAGATGATTAACATGTTATTCAACTGGGAATTCAGAAATGGCTTCCTGAAGGGATAGTTTCTGAGTCGAACCACTGTTGTTTCTCTCGTTTGTTTGTTTTGAAGTTTTTATTTTAACTCCAGTTTGTTAACACACAGTGTTACATTAGTTTCAGATGTACCATATAGTAAGTCAGCAATTCCACGCAACACCTGCTGCTCATCACAAGGGCACTCTTTAATCCCTATCACCTATTTTAACCCATCCCTTACCCACTTCCCTTCTGGTAACCATCAGATTGTTCTCTGTAGTTCAGAGTCTGTTTCTAGGTTTGTCTTTCTCTCTTTTTCCCTTTGCTCATTTGTGTTGCTTCTTAAATTCCACATAAGAGGGAGTCTTGTGGTATTTGTCTTTCTCTGACTGACTTATTTCTCTTAGCATTATACTTTCATTCTTTCTTATGACTGAGTATACACACACACACACACACACACACACACACACACACACTATTCCATCATCTTTGTCTATCAATGGATATTTGGACTGCTTCCACAATTTGGATACTATAAATAATGTTGCTATAAATATAGGGGTGTATGAATCCTTTTGAATTAGTGTTTTTGTATTTTGGAGGTAAATACCCAATAATGCAATTGCTGGATCACACGTAGTTCTATTTTTAACTTTTTGGGGAACCTTCCTACTGTTTTCCACAGTGGCTGCTCCAGTTAGCATTCCCACCAATCATGCATGAGGGTTCCTTATTCTCCACATCTTCGCCAACACCTGTGGTTTCTCGTGTGGTTGATTTTGGTCATCCGGACAGGCCGAGGTGATAGCTCATTGTAGTTTTGATGTGCTTTTCCCTGATGATGAGTGATGTGCATCCTTTCATGGGTCTGTTGGCCATCTGAATATCTTCTTTGGAGAAATCTCTGTTCATGTCTTCTGCCCATTTTTAATTGGGTTATTTGCTTTCTGGGGGTTGAGTTTCGTAAGTTCTTTATATATACTGGGTACTAGCCATTTAATGAGTGGAACTATTGTTGATGTGATTCAGCTATCATAAGCACTTAATATGTGCCAAATATTTTTCTAGACACTGTCCATATATTAGTTCCATTTAATCCTCACAACTATCCCTAAAGTATATACTATTATTACTTCCATTTTATTAATGAGAAAACTGAAGTACAAAGTGGTTAAATAACTTGTTCAAGGTTACATAGCTTATAAGTGTTGGAATTCAGATTCAAGCCCGGACAGTTTGGTTACTGAGCCTGGTGATTGTGCTCCACAACTAACAGCATTCAAAAACACCTCGAATAAAACTGGGAGGCAAACAATAATCTGGCAAAATATTTTCATCACCCAGTTGTGTTAATGCTATAAAATTTTTTCAGATTATTTTTAAAGAGTTAAGCATTCCAATAGAAAAATTGAAAGAACATTAAAAGGAAATTCCAAAAGAAGAGGTAAAAACGATTGTCAGATATATGCAAATGTTTACTCTCACCTAAGAGAAACACAAAATAAAAACAAGATCTCTACTTTGCCCATGAAATTGGGAAGTATCAGGTAATTATTGCTACAGCCTTCCTGGGAAAAAAATTGACAATGCATCAAAAGCCTTACAGTATATATCCTTTGGTTCAGTAAACACACCTTCAGGATTTTATATAAAGGAAATTAAAATTCATGTTCAAACAATTTTATCAATAAGGCTATTTATCACAGTATAACTATGTAAAATTGACAATAATGTAAAATCCAACAGTGGGGGACTGCTTAAATAAACTGTAGTACGGCTACACAATAGACTTCCATGTAGCCACCACAATGTAATCCTGAAACGAATATTAAATGACATAGGACGTTATTCATGATTTAGATTAAGTAAAAACAATCAAGTTATAAGTAATAGGTAGAGCATATTCCCACTTTTATAAATGCTACATTTAATTATAGAAAAAAATGCCAGTATTGCTCATCTCTGGGTAATGATAAAAGGAAAGATTTTTATGTTCTTCATTTCATTTATCTGAATTTCCTAATTAAAATATATTGTCTTTGTAATAAGGAGAAATGAGCAGACAACTCTTTTTTTGAGGTGAGTTATGTGATGAGAGCAGGGAAGACACCTAGGTAGAGGAAACAGTACAAACAGTATGGGTTAGGGTATGTGATGGGAGAAGGGAATAAATTCATTTTTTGAGAAAAGTAAGAGAGATAGCAATGGCTCTGTGTGCCATGCTAAGGAACATGGCTTAGTTCTGAAAATAATGTGACACTGATAGGTGTTGAAAAGGAAAGTGGAGGGAGATGGCCAGAGCTCCATTCCAGGACAAGCACTCTGTAGGCAGAATGGTGAGGGAAAGCTTGGGTGGAGCCCAGGGTTATGGTTTTGTCACTATAAGGAAGGGATGGCAGAGATTTGACCAGGATCAACAATAGAAATAGAGCAGAGGTAATGCATTTGGAGAAACGAAATGTTTAGGAGGTCATTTAGATAGTTGAGGAGATGAATTCAAGACTGTGAATGATTAGGGAGTGACAGAAAAGAAACCCCAATCTGTGCTTAGATTTTCATTCTAGATATATTGAACTTGAGTTTCCTCTGATATACCAAATGGTGGATTGAACAGTTCAGACCAAGAAGAGATACTTCCAACATGGGTGACCACGGAAAGTTTTATCTGGGAGTTGAAGAAATGTAGATAAGAAAGAAAATATAGGAGGAGTGGAATTGCTAGAAGTCTAGATGCTACATACAAGTAAAGACAGAGAGAGGCACACGATCTCAGAGTTCAGACTGGCTGAAGACAGTTTGTGAAAGAGAGTCATCAAAGAAAATCTGGAAAATCTAGAGCCAGTTCAAAAACACTGGGACTTTTAGGTTGCTGTTGGTGGTGGGTTTTTTCAGTGTGTGTGTCTGTGTGTGTAATGCTACAGAAAACAAAGCTCATTTGAGGCCACAGAAGTTTCATATTAAGGGTAGTGCTAATTCCACTGGCAATGGTGTTCAACAAAATAAAAATATTTATAGTCACCATTTTAAAAACACTTCCTGTTTTAATACATTGTACACTCACTGGGAGTCAGGCATTATTCTCATTTATGATTTAGAACAATTATCTGAGGAAAGCATCATCACCCTCATTTGTAGATGAGGAAACTTAGGTGCAGACAGGTGAGTAAATTTGCCCAGAGTTACATAGCTAACGAGTGGCAGAGGCTGGTTTCAAACTCAGCTCAGTTAGACACCTAAGTTCACAGAAGTGACTACCAGCAATGAGGAAATCTAAGAAAGCCTGTCTGAGACATAACATTTGAGCTGGAAAGCAAACCAGTGAGGTAGGAGCAGAAAGGGCATGTAGTGGGTGGGGTGTGAAAGGAGACCATGGAGGAAGGCAGGGCTAGATGCTGTGGGTCTTGCAACTGGTGTGAGCTGGTGGGCAGCTGGTAGGAGCCCAGCAGCAGGTCTTGGAGACATGACGTGTGTGTGTGTGACATGGTCAGATTCATGATTTTAAAGGATTACTATTGGGAATTTGCTAGATAAATGGGGGTGAGGTACAAGAAGCAAATTGTGTGAAAAAGAATAGCAGATGGGAAGGCACAACATTGAAAAGAACTCTAAATGAGTAGAGTCAAAGATTCAAGTAAAAGAAGATGACAATGAGGTTGATGACCAGGATTTCCCAAGATTTTAGCTAAGAGTTTCAAATTTTACTCAGTGGAAGGAAAGGAGGAATTTTCAGCAGATCAAAGACATGATCAGATTTTCATTCTAGAATCTTTCTTCAATGGCTGTGAGGAGAATAGTGGGGCCAACTGTAGACTGGGAGACCGATAAGCCGGGCAGGAAGTGATAAGAGCCTGAGAAGGCAGGGTCAACAAGAAGGTCCAGAGGTAGAGGATTTCAGAGAGATTAAGGTGGGAGAATCCTCAGGATGTCAACAGGTATATAAAGAGGATGTTTTGTTGAGTCATAGAAATGTAGGTTGCACATTCTAAATGCTTTACTAGAAAGGACAGTATATAGAATGGAGACTAGAAGAATGTGGAATCCAGGAAAGATGTTCTTCAAAGAAACAGAAATGGTAAGTGTGATTTTGTCTTCTAGGTCAGAGCTAACATAGAGGAAAGGGTCGAATACACCGGAGAGCAATGATTGAAGGAGCAGTTCTCTAGAGGGATGGGAGAATGGCTGTCCTGCCACTGCCTGAGAGCCAAGATTGCCTTCTTCAGTCTTCTCTGTTTCATGAGCAGCTTCGTCTATGCATGCATCTTTGGTCACCGATTCTGCATTTTGACATTTTAACTTCATTGACTAATACTAACTTCAGTTTCTCTATGTCTGTCTGTCTCTTTTCTCCTTATGCTGCTTCCTCCCAGCCCCCGCAGTTGAATCCACTGGGATCACCTCAAACATGGTGTTTCTCATTTCAATGCCTGTGTGGGGGGCAGGGGTTTCCAGAGGAAGTTGCTGAGCTGCTTTTTGTAGATGTAGCGGAAATGTGCCTCTTATCTCTAATCTTTACTTCCTATGAGGTAAGTACTCTTATCTCTGTTTTTCAGATGAAGAAACTGAGGCTCAGAAAAGTTTACTAATTTACCCAAGTTCATGCAGTCACTAGGGTCATTGAGCTGGGATTAAAGCTCTGGAATGGATGACTCAAAAGAGCCTACTTATCATGTGGTAAAGTCATTTTTCAGTGGACTGGGGGACTGAGGCTGAAGGCAAGGAAGCCTGTGGAGAGATTTTGTGGAAACCAGTCCTAAGTGGGTAAAGGAGTAATGGTGCTGAGAATAGAGAGACAAGGTTGGAGCTGTATTGGGAAGCAAGCTTTAGGCAGAGTGTACGAGACTCCATCTTGAAGAGTTGTAGGGCAAATTGCTTGAGGACTGTGTCCAAAAATGGCATTATCTCTGCCCCAGATCTTGGTTTCTAAGTAACATTCCAGCCTTGACCAATTCCAAGGCTGGGGCAGAGAAAGTACAAGGTGAACCTGGAATGCCTTACTGCGCCAGAAAGCAATGACGTGTTCAAAGATTAATGAGATCATGTCCAAAGGACACAGAAACCCACAGGCTAGGAAGGATCTTCACTGGCTGAACTGGAAACAATTTGAGCAACAAACAAAAATAAGGGGTATATAAAACAAAGAGAGTTCGTGTATCCATGAAGATGTGAGGGGAAGGGGAAGCAAAAGCAGGGGCAGCTGTTCTTTACAATAATGGACTTTACATTTCTACAAATGTAGAAGATAGATAGAATTAGAAAATCACCATTTTGCAATCTCTAAGATAATAAGTGATTTTAGGCAATCATTGTCAAAGGATGCTAAAACCTTTGGGTGGGTGGTTTTTGGGGAATAGACTATTCATACAGACTGAAAATACTATCACAGAGTACCTATTAAGTACAAAAGTGAAAATGTATTTTTATACAAGTATCAAATTTTAAAAAGACAAATGCTCAGTATGTATCTCTTCATGTGATGCAATGGGAACAATCGAATATCACTGGTGTGATATTCTTGCCAAATGTTTAATCTAGGTCTAAGCATGAGGAAATAAATCCAGGATATGGGTTAATCTACAACACGATTGGCCTGGACTTTGAAAGTTTCAATATCTTAAAAACAAAAAAATATTGAGAAGAGAGGTTGACTATTCTAGATGAAAAGAAACTAAGGAGACACGACAACAAATTACAAAAAGGGACTTAACTGGATCCCAGATTTGTGAGGATCATAAAAGGCCGCTCTGGGATAACTGGAGAAAGTTGTATAAAGATGACATTTTTAAATCGATGTTTGGAATTTCTAGTTTTTGTCTGGTGTGTAAGGAGCTTGGAAGTCTCTACTCCATTCTAACAACAAGGGAAAAGCTGAACAAACTGAAAAGTTAACAAATTTTCTTAGATCTGTAAATGAAGGCAGATCAGATCAAATACTGCCCCCAAATTGGAAAGGCAGACAGGTGGATACAGAGAATCACAACTTAGCAGAGCAGGAAACCCATGAGTAGAAACCTCTGCAGAAACCAGGGCTGGGCTAGGAAAACCTGAACCATAATTGATAAATTGCTGGAGGCTTGATGTGGACAAGTCTGAGAGTCAAAAACTCCAGGGAGACCTCATACTTTTTTGAGTTTTACCTGTAGGAGTTCAATCAAGCTCTTACAATGAATATCAGAGAAAAATCCCCTCTCACTTCCATCAGGGGAAGGAGAAAAGTAACCATTTTGCAATATGTCAGAGCATTCTGTTTTTCTTCTTCTTTTATTATTAGTAATATTATCACTATTTTATTTTATTTTATTTTTAATATTTTATTTATTTGACAGAGAGAAATCACAACTAGGCAGAGAGGCAGGCAGAGAGAGAGGAGGAAGCAGGCTCCCTGCGGAGCAGAGAGTCTGATATGGGGCTCAATCCCAGGACCCTGAGATCATGACCTGAGCTGAAGGCAGAGGCTTTAACCCACTGAGCCACCCAGGCGCCCCAGTAATATTATCACTATTTTAAATTGTATTAATAATTTTGTTGTTTGAGCATAGCTGACACACAATGTTACCTTCACTTCAGGTGTACAGCATAGTGATTTGAGAAGTTTAGATGTTATTCTATGCTCACCACAAGTGTAACTACAGTCTGTCTACATACAATGCAGTTACAATATCATTGACTATATTTCTCATGCTGTGCCCTTTATTTCTGCTACTTATTCATTCTGTTCTTCTTAAGGATGTTTGTGTGCAGAAGAAGCTAGTGAACCAGAGACTAACCTGCTTGGGTTTTATCATTAACTTAACCAGCTGGAGAAAGGGAAACATTCAACTCCAGCCTGATCTAACCATTCTATTTCAACTGGTAGGATGGAGTGGGTAGGGAGGAGTACTCAGGAGCACTTGTGAAGTTCATAGTCCAGAGTCTCAGGCTCACTAGAGAACAGAGACCTAATGAAAGGATTACGGGATGCTTCCCTCCCAAACTCCACCACATTATTAAAAGCCCATGTATTGCAGTTCCTCTTACTCAGTACCTCATGCCTGGCTAGCAGGGAAAATAAAAAGTTACAAGACATACTAAAAGGCAAAATCACAGCTGGAAGAGACAGAGCAGGAATTGGATGAGGCAGATAAGGCAGGGATGTTGGTATTGTCAGACTGGAGATTTAAAACAACCCTGATTGATAAGCAACGGCCTCTAAAGGATAAAGTAGACAGCATACAAGAACAGATGAGAAATGTAAACAGAGAGATAAAAATTCTAAGAATAAAAAAGAAACACTAGAGATCAAAATCACCCTACAGAAATGAAGAATACATTTGATGGGCTCATTAGTAGACTGGACACAGTCAAGGAAAGAAGCTCTGAGGTAGAGGATATCTCAATAAAATTCTCAAAAACTGAAAAGCAAAGGGAACAGAGACAAGAAAGAAAGAAAGAAAGAAAGAAAGAAAGAAAGATAGAAAGAAAGAATAGAATAGAATAGAATAGAATAGAATAGAATAGAATAGAATAGAATAGAATCAGGACAGGATATCCAGGAACTGTGGGAAAGCTGCAAGAAGTATAATATATGCATAGTGGGATATCAGAAGGAGAAGAAAGAGAGAAAGGAATAGAAGAGATATTTGAAGCAAGAATGGCTAAGAATTCCCCAGATTCATGTCAGACACCAAACCACAGATCCAGGAAGGTCAGAGAACACCAAGTAGGATGAATGCCAAAAAACTATACCTACACATATAATTACACACATATATATACACATATAATATAATACACATATAATAACTACAGAAAGTCAATGATAAGGAAAAAATCTGGAAGAAGGCAGAGGACAGAAACACCTTACCCATAAAAGAGAAAGATAAGGATCACATCCAACTTCTCAGAAATAATGCAAACAAGAAGAAAGTGGAATAAAATATTTAAAGTGTTGAAAGAAAAAAACCTCACCAACCTGAAACCAATCTGTGTTTCTTGGATGTGATGGATGTGATAATGGTATTATCATTAAATAGAGGAACATCCACTTCCTAGGAGACAGATGCTGAACTGGTTAGGGATGCAACTTAATGATGCCTGCAATGTTCCTTTCAAATATGTATAGAGATACTTTCAATTAGTAAATTTTAAAAAAAAGTCTATTCTGTTAATAATAATTATAGTAGAAAATTACCTATTTAAAAGGAGCAAAAGGAGAAGTTAAATTATAAGAATGGCATTTTCTGATCTGAGGATTTTAAGAGAACATTACCATCTCTCCAAAATCTGAATTTCTGCATATCCTAAGATGGAAAGAGTTTATTGATCAAGATAATGTAGACTATAGTGCTAGGTGGATTTAGTAGAAATAGTTTAGACCCAGGAATCCAACTCCTACATAGTTACCCCAATGAAATGGAAACTCTATTCACATAAGAACATGCAAATGTTTATGGCCCTATTGATAATCATATACTCTAGCTATATCCCAAAACTCTCCCAATGAGTGAATGGATAAACTGTCTGTGTACCATCCTTACAATGGAGTACTACTCATCAGTAAAAATGATGAACTATTTATATATGTGGCAAAATGGGTAAATTGCAAAAGCAAAGTAAAAGAAGCCAGATTTAAAGGTTTACATGCTGTATGATTGCATTTATAGTATGATATTCTTGAAAAGACAAAACTATAAGACAGAGAACAGGTGAATCATTGCCAGTAGTCAACTACAAGGAGATGGAACCATTCCGTATCCTGAATCTGGTAGGGGTTATAGAGTTCTATCATATGTTAAAATTCTTAGAACTGCACCCGAAAAAAGATCAAATTTACTATATACTAACTTAAAAAGGAAAAGGAATAAAAATTCTGTAACACTTGAATTCTAAAATTTTAATATAACATTCAAAGACCAAAAAAGTTAATCTTTTATAACTATATTTATATAACATTAAGGGGATCCTGGATGGCTCAGTCAATTAGGCATCTGTCTTCGATTCAGGTCCTGGTCTCAGTGTCCTGGAATCAAGTCCCTTGAGTCAGGCTCCCTGCTCAGCGGGGAACCTGCTTCTCCTTCTTCTCCTTTCTCGTGCTCTCTCTCACTATCAGTATCGCTCTCTTTCTCAAATAAATGAATAAAATCTTTAAAATAAATAAATAATAAATAAAATTAAAATATAAAATCATTACCATCTGTAAAAATTCATCAAGCTATAGACTGATGATTTGTGTACTTTTCTGAATGTGTGTTATACTTCAATGAAAAATTTAAAGATAAAAAACAAATAGTTTGAAAAAAATTTTTGAATAAAATCTATAGTTTGTTTGCTCTAGCAGACATGCCATTTTACAGGTGAAAATGCTGTTTGGTTGGTTGAGTAATACGTTAGAAACATCTGCAGGTCCAGACTTAAGATTTCAAACTAGAATCCTCTTTTTGTTACTTCAAACTTTCCTTCACTTCAGGGCAGAGTGAAGGGGCAAAACTACCACCTAACTGAATTTATGGCATGAAGAAATAGATGATTCAAATACTCTGGCTTTCTCAGCTGTTTATCACTTAAATTATCCCATGACATCTATGTGTCTGTTGATATTGCTGGTAGAACAACCACTTCCCCTTGCCGTTTGAAAAGTTACATTATTATTATGCACAAATTGAACTATGAGTACTGTTCTGGCCAAGTAACCAAGTCTCAATGAAATGCCCAGCAATGTACAGATTCTAGAGTTGAATAAGACTACAATATGTCTTGTGTTTATGTCATGGTGCTTTATATGTCTGTAGGGTGGAATAAAAGAAGAGATTTACTGAGTATTTAGTAAATGTCAGGCACTGTGCTCTGTATTTGTTCATTTATTCAATTCTCACAATTACCAACTTAGCTCAAGGTATGTATCCTTTTTTCATAAATATGGAAAATGACTCTAGACTTTTCCCATTGAAAATGAATGGTATAACCAGTAGCCAGCTTGAGAGCCTCAGAACCAGAACTAACAAGGCGGTCTTCAACCTACCCCCAGACCAAGAGTGGTTTCTGCTATGAAGACAGTTTCACATGAAGGTTAGATGCCATTTATAGGGTTGACAGTACCTTTTGTTGTACGACTGGGTCCACAGAGCTCCCTGTAATATGTGTCTGTCTGAGGAATGTATGCGATTTTTCTCCCAGGAAGTGATTACATAGGTGGTTGCCTGAGGCCATTAGTATCAATATCATCCTATCTCTGCCTCAGGAACACCAGGCTCCATAAAAATCCTATTGCTTCATATATGTTGCCTAAATTCCACCAAGTGATGGAAATTTGTCCTCAAGTGACAACCTCCTTACCACAGGACTTATGGACCCACATACTTGGATTGCTTCCATGGACCAATTCCAGCTGTCCCACCTTTTGATGATTTATTTCAGATACCTTCCAGGCTTTAGCTAGGAACTCTACCATGAAAAGACAGCAGGAATTCTAGGGAGTTGTCATGGCAACCTCTAGATATCATCTTCAGAATGCCCCATGGCTGTTGAGTCCAGATTTATCACAATTATGTTTATATATGGAAGGCAAACTCTTGCATGGGCAACCAGACCCCAGTAAATGGATCTAATTTGTAATTATATGGATCACTCTAACACTGCTGGCCACAAGATTTTAGGAACCGCTGTTGAATGTTGGCTTACTGGGGGCTGCGTGTCATATTTACATGGGCCTATACCTGAAAAACCAGTGGGGAGGGGAAAAAAAAGCTATCCAACCTTTGCATTGTGTCAAAGAAAAACTTCAGATGTTGTTATGGAGGCATTTGATGAGAAATTCTTATTGGCTCCCCTCTTCTCCCTACAGTGAAGAGGGTAGCCGGAGTCTTTCGGAGATTCTCACTGTATTTCCTCTTTGTCTCATAATCCATGCTTAATAAAACAGCAGCACAGAGCCCAGTTACAGAGTACCTGCTTCCGGGCAGGATGGCAGTGGCTTGCCCAGCGTCTTGTGCAGTGGGTGTTTGTCTAGCATCGTCATTGCAATTTTTATTGCATCTCACGATGTGCACAGATGTGCTTGGTAAGCATCCCAAGAGGAAAAGAGATTCTGCTCAATATCCCTGTTCCCCAATGACACTACCTTATAGAATCACTTTCTGGGCTACCTCCTTTGGGATGCTGTAACCATTTAAAGTCTCTGGATTTTGGTGTTTTAACAAGGGTTTAATTACTAAGGTAAGTGTATGCACCTGCTAAGGCATTCCTAATTATTTGATAATGGTGCAATCTTTCTCAATACAGCCAGTTTTGTGGTGTAAGCTACACTAATGAAGCACACTGAGAGAACACATTCCCCCAATGTTGGGAGAGCTTATTTAAATTAAATAAATTTGCAAAGGACTGAATTTTTACCAGTGGCCTCAACAATTATGCATCGGTATTTCATGCTGGAAGCCAGTACGCATGGTGTCAGAATGAGGCCCTTCCTATTACTTTTGTTCTTCCTAGTGTCTTTAAGTGAAATAGTGTCACTCTTAAAATTTTATCTTTTCCACATTACTTCACATACCCCTCCTTGTTCCACCCCTTCTTCTCCTTTTTTTAAAGAAAAACTAGCTTATCTCTTTTGTTGTTCACTTGGCAACAACCGATAAAAACACTGTTTTGACAATGCTGGAAGGTTTTTTTTTTCTTTTCCACCTGATTCTTACCATTGCCACATGTGGTCTGTAGTGGTTTGGTAATAAGATCTTTGCTATAGCATCTGCAAATTAGCGCCTTGCATTGCAACATCTCTGGAAACTTGCTGATGGTTTGCAATTGTAGTAAGTCAGAGTTGACACTGTATCCAAGTGTTTCAAATTTCATTGCTTTGGACTAAAAAAAGAAGATTCCTATGGGCAGATGGTTTCCAAATCCCTGTTAGGAGCTACATTAGCAAAAGGCAGCATCTCATTTCTTAAGCACACACATTCATTTCAGTACGCAATGTGACTTTGGGAAGAAAGTCTCTTCTAAAAGGATTCCATCTATTCTTCTCCGTTCCTAGTCATTTGCTTTTTTGTCCAAAATGTTTTGGCGAATTGGGCCAGTTCCCCAGTTGTCAGAAGGCCATCACTAACAGTTTTCCACGAAGGATAAAAGAACACCCTTACTCATTTAATTTTCTGGGATTTTTATGTAAACCAAATTGATTTCTCAGAATTTCCCAATAAAACAAGAACATTCCTTTAAATATCCCCCAGACCCCCTACTGAGGTTTTAAAATGCTTAGAAATGACAGCCAAGACAGATGAGGGATGGGTAAGAACACATACAAACGAAAAACTGTTGCAAATAAGGGTCAAACGGTTCCTAGAGTGTTCAGGACCCAACCTGGAGGTCTCTTAAGGACAGTTTTCAATTAGGCCAAGGTTCAGATGCCTCACATGCCACCATAGTTACGTGGAGCTTAAATCATACAGGTCTAGATTACACCGTCCTTGTTTTATCACACCATCAAACAGGGCTAGAGAATGTAGCAACTGGGGACCCGTAAGAACAAGCAGAGGCGTGATGGGAGGGGCCTGGGTAGTAGCAGAGAGCATAACGTGCAGCGCCAGGCAAATCAAAAGGCGGAGGGGGCCTCCCAGCTGATTCCTCCGTGTCCTAGAGATTTCTGTTATTAATGTGGCTTGGGGCATGTACTGCTGATAATTACTGCTAGCTGGAATAATTAATAAGAATAATTGCTTGGCATGGAAAGGGAAAGGGAAGCTCTGGGAGGAGGAAGAAGCCGGCTAGAGGAGCAAGAGACTCCCCAAGCGCATTTATATAGACAGGAAGTTCAGCAGCAAGCATCCTGAGAATCTAGGAGTTGTCTGGATGCCAAGGGCAAAAGTTAAGAGATAGCAAGTAAGGCCAAGTTTGATTGTCTTACCTTGGAATGCAAAGGATAAGAAGCCTGTCACAGCTTCAGTGAGAGGTGACTCCCTCTGGAAATAATAGGTGGAGATTGGTTTTTTGTTTGTTTGTTTGTTTGTTTTTAACATTTTATTTATTTGACAGAGAGAAATCATAACTAGGCAGATAGGCAGGCAGAGAGGGGAGGAAGCAGGCTCCCCGCAGAGCAGAGAGCCAGATGTGGGGCTCCATCCCAGAACCCTGGGATCATGACCTGAGCCGAAGGCAGAGGCTTTAACCCACTGAGCCACCCAGCGCCCAGGTGGAGATTGTTTTATTTAAAAAAAAAAAAAAAAAACAGTGCGAAGGGAATTAAGAAGTGGCCTAAAATGAGCAGACAGGTCTGTGTATCCCATATAAACCCCGTAATGATAGCAGGAGAGCCGCGAAAAAGGGAGAAAAGTAAGAAATGGTGCCCCAATGAGAGCTTGGGAGAGTTTCTCCCAGCTTAAAGGAAGAGAAACATCCATTAGAAACCAAGCCTTGGTGTTGACAGTGTGTAAAAATAACCACAATATTAACGTGATAGGATGAATTTTCTCAACACTACGTAGAGTTGTCAATGCGGTTCTTGATATTGTAGCTTTCTATATATTACACTTAAATATTCCCCCAAAGGCAGGGCAAGCGGATGCTTGGCAAAACTTAGAGAGGTGAGGAAACTGAATGTGAAACTTGGTTGTGAGCAGCATGTGGAATCTGGCAGCCAGAGGTCTGATAATGACGCACAAGCCCAAGTGCAGGGTGTTTCCCGTGACCCTCCCCGGGAGACAAGGCACCCTGTGCAGTGTTGTGTTAGGAAATAAGAAGAGCTCATAAAGGCAAGGGGTGACAACTTATGATTCCTTTTTCCTATAGGAACCATACAGGAAGATCAATTAAAGCTGAAAAAGATGCATTTAGCTAATTATCCCCTACCCTACATTTGATGTTAATTATCACATTTTAATGGATCATAACCTTAACTCTGTGTTCTTCTATGTCACATAAATTTATAATTGTAAGGCCAAAGAAGGGATGCCAATAACAAATGTATGGTGCTGGGGCCTTTCCAAGGTCATACTGCTGCTCAAAGTGGGTGATACTCCCCTCACTAAGCCCCTAGCAGCTTGGGGTAGCAGCCCCTGCCAGGTAAGGGGTCTGCATGCTCAAGGATAGTTGTTGCTCATTTGGGGTTGAGTGGCTTTGTGTCTTCAAACATATAGGGAATTTTAAACAGCAGAACCTAAAAGACCAACCCTTTTTAAAGGATGGGGCAGGAGGGTGATAGAGAACCAGACATGATGTAGGCTCCCAGTTTTAGGCAAGAGATAAGGCCTGGTAGTTCCACCATGTGATGGGATGGCTGAAAGTGTCTAGGGGAAGGGCTCAGCCCAATTCTGTTTTGAGGAAGCTGTGCCCACCCTAACCGCATGTGGCATCTCTTGGCAAGCAAGAAGCTGAACTAGATCTTGAAGGTGTCCCCAGATCTCTAATCAATGGTGCTAAAGAGTGTAGAGACCAGACACGAGATGGGCTTGGTGGTATTTATTTTTTTTTAATGTTTTTTTTTTAAAGATTTTATTTATTAATTTTGACAGAGAGAGATCACAAGTAGGCAGAGAGGCAGGCAGAGAGAGTGAGAGGGAAGCAGGCTCCCTTCAGTGCAGAGAGCCCGACGTGGGACTCGATCCCAGGACCCTGAGATCATGACCTGAGCTGAAGGCAGCGGCTTAAACCACTGAGCCACCCAGGTGCCTGGCTTGGTGGTATTTATTAATGGCTATGACAGAGTTAACAAAATCCAGTGTAAACCCTGAGTGTGTCTTGGAACCTAAGAAAACACTCCTGGCTAAAAAGGCATTCAGTGTTTGTTTTTCTCACAGCTTTGAAAAAGTATAGCTGGAAAACTGTGTGTAATTACTGGTACAAACAAAAGTTGAAGTGGAGTATTAAGAGAGTGCAGGTTAGAGAGTGAGGCAACAGTGAGAAGCAAAGAGTGGGATTGGAATAGAGCCCAGCTTTGGAGAAGTCATGAGTCAATCCTTAAGGAGAAGGGGAGAAGACACTCAGCACCCTTACCATTCCGTGTAGTTTTAGAATATCCAGAATCCCCAACTCAAGAAGAAGTTATGCCAAAGAATTCAGAGAAGACTCTATTAGCAAGGTGCAGCAGAAAGTTTGAGGGATTCAAGGTGAAATGCATATGGAACTAAGTCTTAGCTGTGTAGCTCCTCACAGAGTGACCTTGGACAAGATACATCGCTTCCACTGAGTATAGACAATATATCTACCTGGTAGGATTGGCATCGGAATTAAAGTAAAATATGAAGGGTGCCTAGGTGGCTCAGTGGGTTAAGCCTCTGCCTTAGGCTCAGGTCATGATCTCAGGGTCCTGAGATCAAGCCCCGCGTCAGGCTCTCTGCTCAGCAGGGAACCTGCTTCCCTTCCTCTCTTTCTGTCTAGCTCTCTGCCTACTTGTGATCTCTTTCTGTCAAATAAATAAATACATAAATCTTAAAAAAAAGAATTAAAGTAAAATATGTAATGCATCTAGCTCGTTGCCTGAGATCTAATAGGTTCAATGTAGGTCTGCTCCCAATTCCTTTACCCTTTCTAGACATTCAGGGCCTTGCTCCCCTAGTCTTCTTATCACCCTCTTTCCAGTTTTCCAGTAGTGAGTAAATAACAACCATAATTATAAAAGGTTTGAGGAGGAAGATCCTTGATTCTCTGCCCTTCAGAGTTTGAGCCTGAAGTCATTCCCCTTTCGTGGTTATGGTTTCTGCAATTCTCACTCATGTTCCACCAGAGTAGTGGTCTGGTCTATCTAACAAATATTGACTGAGTGCCTCCTAGGGATCAGGAAGTGTGCCTGCTTCCAGCATGACCAATACCTTCACCTTCTCTAGATACCAAGACTGAAGCTGTCACAGGGAGAAATACATTGAGGCCGTATGCTTCTGAAGGGAGGCCTGCCCACGGAAGGATGATGACTTACAGAGATAGTGGTAAGAGGAGAAGATCACCAGTTGGTTTGGAAAAAAAGATCTTATCCCTTAAGTCCAACAGTTCTAATGTGCCTATTATATGCCTGGCATTGTGTTAAGTGCTTTCCATGTACTAACTCATTTAATCTTCATAACAGCTCTCAGAGACAGAGATAATCATCACTCTACTTTAGAGAGGATGAAACTGAAAGACACAGGTGCTAGGGACCTTGTCTAGGTCACAAAGTTAGTTAGTGGCCTAGCAGTCTCGTTCCAGAGTCTTCCCTCTTCACCCCTACAACAAACAATCATGCCATCATGTACCCCTGCTTACTTCTGTCTGAATCTACAAAGGAGTGTTGCATCTTCCCCATCTCTGTAGTCAGATTTTTCTTTTTAAGGATGCTCTTCATGTTTGTTTCCATCTAATTTAATCCCTATTAAAGCGTTAGCTTGGGAGCAGAGGGTGCTATCTACTATTTTACAGGGGACTGGAACTGGTAAAACATGTTACCTTTGCTAAGGTTTTGGGGTAGGTAGATGTCTTTTCTGATTTCTCGGTAGAGACACCCAAGAAGCCGGTAATAAGTTTCTGAGTTATCAAGAGACCAGATTCAACCAAAATGAAAACTTTCAATTTTCAAAGAGGGTCTTTTGTTTAGACCAATCCTGGGTCCGAAATGGAGTCAAGCAATGCTGTGGCAATACCCAGTCTTTCCGGCTGAGTAGAGAGGGGAATGTGAGTTTCCCAGATGCTTTAGGATACATTCCACCCATGAATGGAGCTGCAGGGCAATCTGAAGTCCCAAGGGACCAGTTCCCAAATATAAGTTTTAACTTGTTTACCTTAAACTTGGAACCTATTATAATAGTGCCCTTGGGATTCTGCCACTGGCATTCAATCTATCCCCATCTTCTAGGGATTGGGGCATGTCTCTTCCCAGCCAAGCTTAAGCCTGCATTATTTCCCAAATGCTTCAAAACTGAGCCAAATTAACCCTGTCCCAGAGGAACAAACAAAACCCTGGCAGGGAAAGGCAACTTTTAAACTTCTTCTCCACACGGTCCCTCAGGGAAAAAGCCACATCAGAGGGGACCAGTTTTTTAGCCTTCTTGCATCCCCATTCTACTGTCTGGCTCAGATCAAGTAGATTTTGCTCTCTCTCTCTTCAGCTGTTTGTCCTTTATTTCCTCATTTCTGTTTGCTGACATTGAGCTCCCTCTCCCCTTTCAGAATAAAGGCTCAACTTTATAGAAGCCGAAAGAGAATAGTGATGTTTTAAATTTAGACACTTGAAAACCAGGATGAAGTCTCTTTTATCCATTGCATTAGCTCTAGTGTTTAGCAAACTATGTGTTCAATGAATTAATGGAATCAGAAAGCAGAACAGAGTCTAAGGAATGGAGAATAAACATTTCTATATACGCAACTATAGAGATATTGAATGGCTTAGTTTTCTAAAAATAGCTTCCCTATGAATATATCTTGTGTTCCTGGTATAAGTGGTCTCCATCAGCACCTGTGAAAATTTCTCTTAGCGACATAGGAAACCAGCAGCCATCTACCACAGAAATAGGTAGGCATAATGTGGTGAGAAATAGTCTGGACATTATTTTGTTCATAGCTCCCTATCCATGAAGCTAAGAATAAGTCACCCCATTGGGATCTCAAGTTCCTTTTCTTTAAAATAGAATGTTTGGGCTAGATGACCTCTAACAATGTATCAGTTAGGATGCCCGAAGGTACAAGTGCCAAATGAATCAAGGAGAAGTGACTTCAGTAAATAATGAGAAGTCCAGAGGCAAGATGGTTCCAGGGCTGGTTGGTTCAACTACAACCTCAAGGGTGAAGGCCTCCTCTCTTTCTCTTCTGCAGTCTTCCTTACATTTATATGTTTTCTTGTAAGCTGGTTCTTTTCCTGGCTGAATATGACTGCCACAGGTTTTATATACCGGTGACAACATTCAGAGGAAAAAATAGGAATTACTCTGCCTTATCTCCCTTCCCAAGAACAGACCTTTCTTTATGTCTAATCAGAGAGATTGCATCACAATCACTTGGTATAAATCCACAAGGACTTAGATCACTCTCCACTCACTGCCGTGGGCTGGGGAGGGATTGAGACTTCTGTGAAGGGCAGACCAGCTCCAAGGAGCTGAGTAACGTTGAGGTCCAGCAGCCAGGGAAAGTAGAGGGTGGCTATTGGCTGGGAGGGTAATGGGATCTGCCACAAATATTATGTGATGCAAAGTGAGTAGGAAAGATGAGAAACAACGTTTGATAGAGGTAAAGAAAGGCAAAGACTACAGAAAGGCCAGGATCCCACAGGAGGAATCCTTGAAAGGCAGGACTGTCACATGTCATGAATGTTCGTCTGAAGCAGGCCTAAGTCTGCAGCACCCAGCCCTATTTTTTAACTACCCAGGCAGCAGGCCTCTTCTGGGTGTAGATAGGAAAAGCCTTACACCAACTTGTTGGGAGTGAGGCAGTTTTCACTCTGGCATTTCAGTGGATTCCACAGGGACCCTGAGGGATTAGACTGACGCTGCTGCTTTGTTCTCTTCCGGGGCGGAAGTGATGGCACCACACCCCCTTGGTAGACCAGTTCCCCTGAGCGTCTCACAGTGACTTCCCACTTTCCTCCAGGTCATCTTCTCTTCTCCTTCTGGGCATTTGCACGTGTCATTCTATCTGCTTGAAGTTCTTTCCTCCACCTCTGGCTTATCCTTTTTATCCTTTAAATCTCAGCTTATGTGTCTCCTTCTCTGATCCCCAAGGTTCGGGGTTACTCCGGGTTCTTATATTTACACCTTGGAGCTGCTGATCATACTTTATTATAATGGCTTCTTTCCTGGTCTGTGCTCCCCACTTGAGAGCATACTTCTTAAGAGCAAAAACCCTGTCATGCATGTTTACTCCTGGCACACAGTGCAGGGTTAGAACATGCTTGTTAAAATAATGCTCAATAGGAAATAATAATAAGAATAGATAATTAAATAGATAGATAATAAGAATAAGACTAAAGAGCAAATGGTCAATAGGAATGGACATAAAAGTAAGTTAGAATTGGCGGTCAAGATTTTGGAATCACCAGTATCACTGAACTATGAATGGAAAGATGAAATAATTTAGTTCGAAAGGCCATCGCATCTTCTCTCAGATGGTAGCTTGCGTCTAACATGGAATGTACAACATAGGAGCAATACCTCCTGTGGTGTTAGCGTGAGGGCATGTGTGGTAGAGAAGATTCTATTGCCTTTGCTTTTCTCAAATTCTCTTTGTTTTTCTTTGTTAGACTTAATACAGCCCATCCTGTCTTCTGTTCTTAAATCCCAAATAGATCTGTACTAGTAGTACTCCTAATGCTGTTAGAGAGTATAGGATGAAGAAACGTTGTCTTCCGCCTTTCCTTTATCACCCCCCTCCCCCCCCTTTTTTTTTAAAGATTTTATTTATTTATTTGACAGACAGAGATCACAAGTAGGCAGAGAGACAGACAGAGAGAGAGGAGGAAGCAGGCTCCCCATTGAGCAGAGAGCCCGATGTGGGATTCAATCCCAGGACCCTGGGATCACGACCCGAGCCGAAGGCAGGGTCTTTAACCCACTCAGCCACCCAGACGTTCCGCCCACTTCCTTCTTATTTATTTATTTGTTTATTTATTTATTGTAGTTTACTTCCCTCCTTCCACTGATAAACTATTACAGCTACGGCAGGACAAGCACTCTGCTGGGTTCAGATGTACAGTGGGGAAATAGACGTGTTCTCTTCCTTAATGCAGTTAACAGTGAATTTATATTTTACATCGCAACAACAGGTCAGGCCAGGAGGAAGGGAGAAGGCACCCACAAAGGGGAGGAAACTCCCACATGGCAGGAGGGATTCAAAGGTGCATCACTGGCCCTTCTCCCTACAGCTTAGGTTTCTCCCAGGGGCAGAGGAGTTTAGGATCCTCCCAGGGAAAGGACCCTGTGCAGTCTCTCTCCCTCCCCACCCCTCCTTTCTAACTGGCCTCACCCAGACCCACACTCTCTTCTGCCCTGTGGAAGCCAGCCTGCCCTCCTCAACCCACACTCTGCGTGTAATGCTGTGTGGCTGGGAAGCTGTAGCGCCATGGGAGTGTATATAAACTGAGAGACCAAACTTATTTTAGAGGATCAGAGAGAACCTTCTTGAGGAAGTGACTTTTAAGCTGAGACCAAAAAATGACAGGAGAGAATAAAGTGAGGAGAGAGGGTTTGTGTGGGAGACGCTATGGTTGGGAGGAGCGTCCTGAGCTTGGAGAACACTTGTGAAAAGTGGAGGTAGAGAAAGAATCACTCATGCAATTACAATCTTCCTGTTAATCTTTCACCTTGTGTTATAAAGATCTCTGGGAGAGAAGAGGCATTTATGGGCTTAATCATTCATTCATTCATTTATTCAACTTACAGCTATTCTCCTAGGTGAAGGAAATATAATTCTGAGTTAGACATGGTCTCTAACCTCAGGCAGCTTATCATCAACTGGCGATGCAGATATACAAATAAGTTTGTTCGTAAAACCATATAGAAGCTCTGCTAGAAGATGCAGGTAAGGATTTATGGGGGTGGAGAGAGGAATGTTCTAAGAGTAGAGAAGAAGTAACACTCCAGTGTTGGGAAATGGATGTGTTTTTACTAAGCGGAGAAGAAATCCTCATGTCCATCCTTGATGTTTTCCTTCCCCACCCTTTCTGCCATAGAGATCTGATGATTATATGGTGTAGAATTCTTCTGCCAGAAACATTCATCCATTTTTTTAGCTAGAGTGATGTCACCAAGAGACTATGTCTGGTGTAAATGGGATACAATCCCAAGGCAAATCAGAAATGAAATGAGATCTCTTTAAGAAGGAATTAGCCTCAACATAATAAAATAGTTACAACTTTGTGGGAGATATGTAAAATGGTTTACATCCCTGAACTGTCCCAGATGGTAAACATAAGGCAAGACTGTATCTTAAAATGGATGTGTGGCAGATATGGTTACAAATGCACAGTATGCGCCCAGTGCATATGTGTGAAAGAAACTTAACTTTCCAAAGCCTAGCTGGGCCTGGTCTCCTGGACCATGAATGTTTATGATAGCGGGCAACACAAATGTCCCCACAATTTCCAATATACTAAGCGTCACAGAGCATCTAAAACCGGTGACAGGTTAAAAGAGAATGTGGGCACTGGAAAAGAAAATATATATATATATTACTAAACAGGCAAAAGAAAGCAAAGAGCATTAGACTCGACACGACGCATCAGACAACACAAATAATAAAATGCCTGAAAAAACGTCCCTTCCAGAAGGGAGGCCCGCGGCAGGCTTCTGGTGTGCCCTCTCAGCGTGGCAGGGCCGGGTCCCCCGGGGAGAGAGGAGAGCACACTGGGGTGTGGGAAATGAAATCGAAGACGCCAGGGACCCTGATTCCGTTAGCCCAGTCGCTCCACTGTGAACTTCGGGTCACACGCAGTTAAGGGCGGAAGGGGAAAGGCAGGAAGTTATTCCTAATGAGAATTCAATTAATTCAAGGAATCTCAGAAACCAGGTGTAAACTCTGCCGGATATTAAAAGATCCCTGAGAGGAGACAGGGTTTCGGAGCGCGTCAGATCCATTTGTAAGGAGCTGGCAAATTGGCAGCCACCCCGCTGTCGCCCCAGCTCTCCCCAACGGGTCCAGATAATTAGCATCTCCGGGCTCCGAGCAAGCGCGCCTCGCCAGCCACGCGGAGGCTGATGAAGCCGGGGAGCCGCCCCGCCCCGCCCCGCCCCAGCCCCGGCGGGGATCCTCGGGCTGCCGCCGCCACCCCGAGGAGCCCGGGAGCCGGACCAGGTGCTCTGGCGGGTTGCGGGCCCAGCGGGAGGACCTGGTTTCCTGTGGGTGTTGGAGTCGCTGCGAGAAAATGACGCGGGACCGTCCCAGGCCCGGGCTCGGAGCAGCGGGAGCTTAACACCGAGGGGGCAGAGGCTGCAAACAGCTGAAGAACAATGTCCCGCCCAAGGCCAGCGTGCAGTGGGGCCCCCGCAGGGGCCACTGCGAGGGCCTTTAAGGACTTTATGTCCGCATGATTAGCCAAGATGAAGGGGCCAGCTGCAAACTTTAATTTCCCGATGACACAAAGGAACCATGAACAATATATAGATAGGATTTGAATTTGTAATAAGCGGTGGCCTAATCCACAGCAAAGGGTAGTCAGTGTAGACAAAAAACAAAAAAAACAAAAACAACCTCCCGAAGTTTCTTAGGTTCCCCATTCAGACCTAAGACATACTCTGCCCAGAGTTGTTCTTCAAGCACTAGGGCTGGCTGTCGGAAAGAAACAATACGCTTTTGCCCTAGGACTCGGGATTCCTAACAAACCTCTCCGTTCTCCTAGCAAGAAGACAAACTGGAGTTTGTCTAACAATGTTGTGTGCACCTGGTCGGGAGATCGGTGCAGATAAAGCAAGGACCGCCTTGGTCCACTGGGATTGTATTGTGGGGCACCGACCTTCTTTTATTGAACACTTCACCTTCGACCACGGAGGGCAATTTTTAAAAATAAATGATCACCGCTTTCTTCATTCTAATATAAAAACATTTGAGGGTTTTTTTTTCCTTCAAGTGCCATTGGAATCGAATTAGCTGCTGGAGAAGAAAATCTCAACCTTCATCTTTGTTCTTACCCTTTCAGCTCTAATCATCTTGAAGTGTTAAGGTGAATTAAAAAAGAAAAAAAGTTTAGGTCAACAGGAAGTGTCTCGTGATGGGGAAGGGCTTTAAGAGCACAGGGAAAGCCAAGGGACAAAAGGGGCCAGATGTTTTGACAGGGCACTGTGGAGCAAACAGAGTCTGGGAAAGGGAAAGAAGCATTTGAACAATTCTCAGAACAGGGGGCTTTTTGTGTCCAACACATGGAGAGATCCAGCCGCAGAAGCTTCCCTCTAAGAGGCTAAAGATGAGAAATTTGCATATCCAATGGTATTGTGCATGCAACATGTTAATCTTATTAATTATGAAAACCCCCCACCGAGGGGGCATTTGCTCTGTGCTAGGAACTTTCCCTACGTTATCTTGTTTAGTCTTTGCACAAAGAGGCTACAAAGTTGGCTTTTTTAGTCCCATTTTACAGGTGAGTCCGTTTAAGCTAAGAGAACTCCTTTTCCTTGTCCAAAGACTTTCTCCCTGTCACACGTGGCAGCTAAAATTGAAGCCCAGGCCTGCATGACTCCAGAGCCAGGCTCCAACCCTCTGGCAATACAGAAATCATAAGGAAGATGCTTGGAACTCCGGGTAACTGTCTCATTATCACCAGGATCTGACTCTATCTAGACATTGCTCCCACAGCTAAAAGCAAAACCTGAGGGAAAGAGGCTGGCAGAATTTTTTCTGCTCTTCCTACCTACCAAGACCGCCATCCCCACCCCAGGACAAGTAACAATCACAAAGGACTTCCCAGTCACCATTTTCAATCTGGACTTCTTTACAGTGTTGACAGAATTCCTTAGTGGGGCTTCAGGGGAGGAATGCAGTAAGAGAGCTTTCAGTCCTGGAAGAGAGCATCGCGGAGAGAAACTCACAGCTGGTTTTTTTTCTTTCTTTCTACAAACACAAAAGGAATGGGAGCATGTGTTTGTTGGATAAAAAAGAAAACCCTTCTGTGTGAGATGTGGGTACGTGTGAGTCAGTCTCTGGAAGCCGCAGTCAAGTCCTCACCCTCAGAAACCTTATCCTTGTGTTCTTCTCTGTGGTACTGAAGATACCTCGGGGCCGGGGCTGGCGGAGCCCAGGCTCACCAGCTGCCAGGATCTGGATCTGATGGCCTTCTGGGCACAGCTGTTGGAGAGATTGGGCACTGTTCCCAAGGGGAATGTGTCATCACCCAAATGCCTGGCCAGTGATAATGGGGGCGGGGGACGGTAAGGGGACGGGATGAGTGAGGTTGAAAACTCAGAGGAGCCTATTCTCACGTGCTCTCCTTTCACTGAATGTTCTTGCCTCTTTGTCCAGGAGCTCTGCCTGTCTTTCGCTTCTCCTCTGCTTTCTGTCCCCTCTGTCCTCAAGATTCTCCATCTCAGAGCAGGCTGCTTGGTCATCATACTGGGTTAAAGCGCTCTGTGTAGGCGACCAGCCCCTGAGTGCTTCGAACTCACAATATGCCTCAGAACGATGCCTGGAAACGTCTGTGAGAGTCGAGGTGTGCTGCAGGCTGGGTTTCCAGAGCCCTGTGCCCTCCATCCATCCTTCCTGTCTAGGACAACTGAGCTAATTAATGTGACCAGAGAACAGTTGAGCTGCTAATGAGTGCCAAGAAAGTGTTGGAGGTCCAAGACAAATGACACTTGGCTCATATTGTAAACAGCTTAAGTTTCGGTGTTGAAAATTACTTCGGTTTTACTTAAATCATCTTCTGTGCCATGAAGCCAATTTTGAGAATGGATGCACGACAAAGCCACCCCGTCTGCAATGAATATTCTCTCCATTTTATTTGACCTGTGGTATGAGGTGGAAATGGCGGAGTGGGGGTGGGGTGCTCACAGCCCATCCAAGGCAAGACATCATGGAAGAAGGAGAGAGAGGGGGAATATGTGTGTGACAACTCTGGTTAGCTCAAGTAAGAAAGAGCAAAGTAATCAAGTTAAAACCGTATTTCAATTTCCTTCTCTGAAGAATGTGTTACTAAGTGGATTAATGTGTTGTTTCTTTTATCTGAACATCTGTGGTAACTCCTATCTCCTGAAATGAGATGAGTCTGCTGGGTTTCAACGGAAGTAGATGACCTAGCATTATAGAAAAATGGTAGAGAATTTGATAACGTTTTAGGAGAAAATTTGTACCTGTGTATGTACTTTTTTAGTCACTGAGATCACGTGCTTCATCACGTGAACAGGCAGCCGAGGTAGACACGCTGGGGGTCTGGATCCCCATGCTGCCACTTGCTGGCTATTTGACCCAACTGTGTCGCTCAACCTAAGGCTCAACTTCTTCCCTTACCAAGCGAGAGCAATCATAATACCTGCCTAGAGGGGCTGTTAAAAGGAACCAATGAAATGATATGTGGTCGCTCTATAGTCTGTGTTCAGGACGCAAATCCTAGTTCAGATCATTTCTCTCTCAGATCACTGTAAAATTAAATAGGCCACTGTGTTAAGGCACCTGCACATAGTAGGCGTCGTAAGTATCATTACTCTTCCTCTCCCCCCAGGGTAGTCGGATTTGTTGAAACATTAGCTCTAAGACGACGCTCACTTTTACTTTCTATACTTTAGGTCATTTTGCAGAACAATCTTGTGAATTTTCGTATTGCACCTAACTGCCACCTTTAAATCAATGTGTCTCCTGAAGGGACCACATTCTGGTTCACACACAGAAAACAAGCAAATGCAGCCACAGACAAATTCCACGCTCAGTTACCACGTTGAGGACCACGCGTGAGGATCATGCCTTGGCTTTCCCCGGGCACCAAGTCATCTGGTCAACCTCATACATGTCCGTCTGGTTCAGGGTCATAAACCAGAACTCCACAGCTTGCCCCTCAGGCCTCCGAAATCTCTTAGAGCAAAGAGTATATCTACAGGCCTAGCTCTATGATTTATCATCGTCCTTATGTATTCCAAGTCATGGGGATAGGAAGAAGGCACTAAATGCCAAGGTTTTAAAGACAGTGCCTCACAGAAATGACCATAAATAGCAGCTCAGGAGGCCACTTACATGAAGTTAGACCCGTTTAGGACTGGGGGCTATTACAGTGTGAGCTTATCATAACTTGATTCAAGCGCAATAAGCAAGAAGTGGGGAAGATGACCAGTCAGTGCGAGAAAGCCAAGCGGAGATCAGATAACCACATTAAAAAGATTAAAATGTCCAGCCTGCTATAAATGCCTGCTAAAATCCTAAAAAGGAGTCTGGGGAGACCCATAAAATCATAACTAAGAAAGTAAGGGAGCCCTGAAGCTTTAACCAGATGTTCCTGTGATACGAATGACTATGTGAGTAAATTTTCATCCTAGCAATACAGCTTTGTATTGATCTTTTACTTTTATTAGTCAGTGCTGCTATGAGATTAAATATTGTCTGGGAGGAAATACAGGCTTCCCTCTCTAGAAGTCTCTTCTCAGTAACCCAGTGTTTGTTATCACAAAGCGCACGAGGGAGTTTATAATGAATTGCACAGCAGAGCGGGGGCTTGAGTCTATAAAAAGAGTTATATAAGGGGTAGCCTTATAGAGAATAACCTTATTTGGGAAGCAAGCATTGTGTGCCCCCCTGAGCGGGAAACCTACGGAGAGCTGTCTGAAACAGAAACAGACACGAGTATTTATAACCAGGAGCACAGTCGCAATATACAGTGCTAAACACTTAATCTACGGTTAGATTTTACTCCAGATCCGAGCTGAAGTCAGCAGAATTAAATCTTCAAGTGTATTTCAGCAGCCTTAAATCCTTCTGATACTGTTAGCGGTGGCAGGGTTCCAAAATGCATTCTGTTAATAAGACAGTAAAGTATAAAATCAAGTTATCTCCTTCAAGGAGAAAAACACAGAGCAAAGGAAACGAGTCTTGTAAAATTACATTCCCAGCACTCTAGCCTTTTCTACCTGAGTTCCTTTCAATTTGTTCTTTTACTACCAGACCATTTTCCTTGAAAAATAACAGAAAAAGAGAAATCATCTCCCACATTTATTTTTTAAATTTTATTTTTTAACTGTGAAAGGAATAGTACCCCTGAAAAAAGGTTTAGGATTTTTCCTTCTTATCTTTACAGGTCAGAGGAGGTTAGATTTTGCCAGTCAGCTTGCGATATGCAGCATGAAGTCTCCTTGGGCTAGCAAAAACATTTCAGCAGCTGGTACCTTTTCTTTCCCATTTAACATAACTTTTGGTTTACCTGCAGCTAAAAAGAATTTAGGCAGCATGCACAGGGGTCTTTTTTTAGGTCCCAAAGCAACTGTTAGTTTTCCCAGGAGCAATATCAAAAGCTTGTTAAACTACCAAAAGGAAGGAAGGAAGGAAGGCGGGAAGGAAGGAAGGAAGGAAGAGAGGGAGGGACACACACAATCAACACCCTTTGAACTCATAACATTGACCTGAAGCTCTATACTTGCTCAAAATGAACAAAGTCAGAATGAAGCCTAAAACTCCTCCTCCATGCCTGCTCCCACGGCCTGGAGTTTGTGCACATCTGGAATGAGAGACCACCCACTGCTCTGAGATCCCTGCAGGGCGCGCTGGGTGAGTAAAGTAATAAATTTTAACCTTAACTCTGAATTTCTTTGCTCTCATGAGTTTTAGTCAAGCTCTCTCTTGTTGCATCAATACATATCACTGTTGGCAATTTCATGTTCTTTAGGCAATCTTTTTTTTTTTTTCGCCTGTCCAGGAGTTAGAAAAAGATAGAAACTCCCTTGTGTTATGAAACTAATGTGATACAAGAAATTGAGCTGTAGCAATCCATTGGGCAGATACAAAAATACATGAAAGTATAGATTTCTACTCCACTGAAAAACCATGTTATAGTTAGCTGAAAATTTAATACAGTATATTAATGTTTCCCCTCTAAGGTATCTCTTCATAGGTGATTTTGGTTTGGTTTCTTTATTTGTAGATGAAAATGTCTGGAAAATCTATAAGTAATACCTGACTATAATGCCTGTACATGGTGGATAGTATATACCTTGATACCTTAGGACAAAGACACATACACACACAAAACTGTAGCATGGAGAATTGTGAAATTAAGCAAAACAAGAACATGAAACATAAATGTAACTAAACCTACGATTAGAACAAAGAGACTTAGAGGGTCTTGAGATTGGTTGAGCTACACATGGTACATAAATTATTTTAGAGACTTCTCTCAGATAATTGCCTAAAATGACACCAGAAAAGCTTTCATGCTCTTTGCCTAATTTTGCTGGATTCCGTGCAGACCCCCACATTCTAGTTATGACATCAGAGTTAACACTTTATAGATCATAATTCATCCCTTTGATCCTTTAGTCAATTTAATGAGTATAAGAAGATCCCATGGCTTTTATAAAGTTGACTTGAGAGGCATTCCAATCTAATCTAGGTAGAGCTCAAGAGATACCCTATTTACAGCAACCCAACCACAGATCGCGGGTGACTTTGGCAGAGGGGCACCTTTTTGTCATTGTTGTTCATTCCATTTGCTTCAGATTAAGGAGGTGTTATTTTATAAGCTTGTCCTCAAATTCTGGTTGTCTGATCTAGTCAGCACCTAGAGTTTCCAGTGCGTGGCTATTACTATATGGTTTTAGCCACTCCACTTCATTCTTCAGGCCGAAATTTTAAGGGTCAGTTCCAAAATGTCCTTCTAAATCCTGCTGGTTGAAATTAATTGCTCCCCTTATCTAGCCTTCTGTTTGTGTCTACCTTGATTAAAGTTATTTCTTTATGCCAACTTGTGAGCCACCTAGACTCACTTCTCATCCTTTCTTAGATCCCTATCCCATAAAATACCTCTCATAAAAGTCCCCTGAACTGAATTGCCTTTTCTAAAAACTGGGAATTAAATCCACCCATAGGGAATGCTATGAAGACAAATGAGCAGAGGACAGAAACATATTCTAATGATGTCAGAGATGAAGCCAAAACACCTGGTCCCCAAGCCTTGATAGGGTATAAATGTGAAACCAAATTAACTGCAAGAGGATTTGATGAGAACAGTGGATGTTCTTATCCTCCAGGTGGCTCCTGGAGAGAATGTTAGCACCATGAGAAGAAGTGGAGAAAGGAAGAGAGGCTGCTGTTGACTCCAGTATAATAAAGCTGAGTTCCCTTCCTCTCCATTCCTCCATTCTTCATATTTCACAATGACAATAAGGGAAATGATTTACAGCTGACTCCAGGTGCCCCTTGCTGTGCAACTCCTGTCTCAGCAGAGAGATGAAAAAGAGACCTTTTTCCATAAACAACTCTGAGCCACATTGATATTGTTTGATTCCCACTTACAGCATTTTCTGCAGCTTGTCTTCGTTCAATGACACTAAAATCCTGGCAACTCAGTCACTCCTCTGCTTCTATCAGAGATCAGATCAGAGCACCAGAAATGGTCTCCAACCAGAGTGAACTGGAACACACAGAGACCTAGAAGTGGGCCCAGTTGTTGCATTTTGATGCTATCTTCTGAATGTCTCCGTTATAACTTGCATCATTCTGCATGATAAGATGTCTCTTAACTTGAGATCAACTTGAGATCCTACCACCACCTTATTGCCCAATGGTACCTTTTCCTTCTTACCACCAGCCCAAAAAGAGAGGTTCTCAAGCCTTAGGAGATGCTCTTCCCATTCAGTCAGTCTAGAGCTATATCTAGGGATCTACATTTTATTATATAGTCCAACCCAGGTGATGCATTTTACCTGGTTGATAAACACAGTCCTTTGAGTGAATGACTTGGGAACAATCCAAAATTAAACTGGATTGTTTTCTCCCCAGATTTGGGGGCATGGGCTGGTAATAGATGGATGGGGAAATTAGAGGAAATGGTTCCCTCATTTTTTACATTTGAGGAAAGAAAATTTAAGAATATAATAATATAATTAAGTTCACTTTAACAAAAAATATCTATTTCTTCATCAAAAGCACTGGGCTGGTTACTGGAGATTCAGAAATTGCAATTTGGGTCCCTGTGCTCAAATTGCAAACACAGTCCTAAAAGAATTACCCTTCTGGTTCAGACAATGGATCATTCAGTAATTTCAATTCTCTGTCTCAAAAAAGTACAAAATGGAACTTCAGGCAGAAGGTCATAGTTTGTTCTTGATGTCAAATTTCTGGTCAGTTTCCTATGTCTCCTAACTAAGCTTAGGGGACAATTGTCTGCGTAGGTACCACGGGTAGCAGGACCCAAAGGCACATCAAAGATCATCCAGCCCTTAAGGCTCCTGGGTTGTTCAGCTGGTTAAGCAGCTGCCTTCAGCTCAAGGTCCTGATCCCAGGGTCCTGGGATCCAGCCCCACATCGGGCTCCCACAGGGAGCCTGCTTCTCCCTCTCCCTCTGCCTGCTGCTCTGCCTACTTGTGCTCTCTATCTCTCAGTCAAATAAATAAATAAATTCTTAAAAAAATGTTTAAACAAAAGATCATCCAGCTCTGTCTCCCCATGTCATGGATGAAAAAACCGAAGCCCCAAGAGATTAAGGGATTTGTGAAAGGCTGCTGGTTACTTTGTAGCAGAGCTTGCACTAAAGCCAGGTCTTCCTGTCCACTGCTTTTCTCACTTTACCATATCATAAGGCTTGGAGTAAGGCTGTCCATTAGTTCATTTATCCATTTATCCATCCATCCATTCATTCTACAGATATTTAGTGAACATCTACCACATGCCAATTGTTCTACACTGAGCATGTGAGGTTGGGGATGATCCTCTTTCTATCTTCACAATCTTATAATCTAGAGGGACTGAGATCAGAAAACAGCTTCCATGAAGCCAATGTTCTTTAATTTTTGTCATCAGTACAACTCTCATAAGCGTGAATTAAAATCCATTCATCATCTTCTGGCATGATTTTCAGATTTAGGTCATGTATCTTCCCAGCACTTTGTTTCACTGTCTGATCAATTTGGATTTTTTTTTTTTTGTCAGTCTTCTCCTTGAGTTATTTCCACCACTGTTCCTTCCCAGAGAGGAGGCAACAAGTGGTACAAAGTGTTTTAGGAATAGATGCTCCACAATTTGGGTACAAAGTAAAGTCTTCCCCCCAACTTGTCTTAAGACAATGGCCTTTGGACCTGCAGCGACTTTTTAGAATCCTAAGTCTCAGATCTTTTCAGGTTTCCAGGAGACCCAACAGGTGATTATCCCAGAAATGGTTTGGATTTCTCTCTGTGAGCCTCATTTTTCATTGTCATGCATGAAAACACACATCCGCTGTCTATTCACACAACCTCCCAAGATGGTTAGAGACCTATTCTTCTTCAGCTGACATTTTAAAAACAGAAGATCTTAGTTACAATTTCTAAGTTAGAAAATAGTGCTGAGGACTCTCCCATCCCCAATTAGACTTGTTAAATTAAAGGAGAGAATGAAGGGGCAGTTTTGACCCTCCTGAAACTCACCACCCTTCTCTGGACTAGCCACTCCCCTTAGCAGCTGACTTTATTAATGAGCTCATCCTCTGGCTTAACTCCTCAGCCAAAGCAAATCCAAGGTAGCAAATTGCATTTTCCAGCTATAAAACCTAAAACTTTATCCCACAGGAGTCACAGTACCCAGAAAGAACTCACATTTGTATTAGAAGTAAAATGTCGGTAGCTTGGAAAAACAAGGGCCCACAATGCACCATTTCTTAGGTCACCTTCAAGGGCATTAAACTGTTTTGCCCGTATGTATATATTACTTAGTGATTTCCAAAAATTATATCTAATTTATCACCCAATTAAAGGATAAACTTTTTATTATTATTTTAAAAGATTTTAGTTATCGATCTTAGAGAGAGAGAGCATGCATGTGCGAATGGGGGAAGGTTCAGAGAGAGAGAGATAATCTCAAGAAGATTCCACCCTGAGTGTGGAACCCTACCCGGGACTCCATCCCAGGACCCTGAGATCATGACCTGAGCTGAAATCAAGAGTCAGAAGCTTAATTGACTGAGCCACTCAGGTGCTCCAAGGGAATAAACTTTCTTTTTCGAAAGAATAGCGACTACATTCTTATATTCTCTTAAAAATAAAACAACACTAATATATACTTTTTGGACACAGTGGATATATAATAAAAGCAATTTGACTAATGATCCATTTTGTCCTTAAATCCTAATAGCATCAGTCATTCATTTAATTGGTGAGTGACTATCATGTACCTAATGCTAGGCTATGTGTTATGAGGCATATATCAGATGTACTTGACGTAACCCTGTGCTCAAAAATTTTGCAACCTTACTGAAAAGGAAAACACATATAAACTAATTGAAATAATAGATCTAGAAGAACCTTAAAGTCTTTCGAGTCTAGTTTCCTTTTAATAGATATCTCCGCCATTCACAAATATTTCTGACTCTGCTTTCTTCTGAGTACCTGAGACAACTGGAACTCTCAATCCCTTGAACTTTGGGTAGATTTTGTGACTTGCTTTGGCCAAAACTTGCAAGTGAAGGGATGCGTTGTCACTTATTGATGGAAGCAATTAAGAGCTGAGACACAAGTCTCCATTTCCCTTTTTTTTTCTGATATTGCAGTTGTGAGGGAGACATCATAACTGTCTAAGTCTATTTGAGGTGCTATAACAAAATATCACAGACTAGGGAGCTTATAAGCAAGAGAAATTTATTTCTCACGATTCTGGAGGCTGGAAGTCCAAGATCAGAGTGCCAGCACAGATGGATGAGGGCCCTTCTCCAGGTCACAGACTTCACCTTGTATCTTCACAGGGCAGAAGGGGCAAGCTAGCTCTCTCTGGAGTCTCTTTTATAAGGGCACTAGTCCCTAATCACCTCCCAAACGGCCTACCTCCTAATACCATTACCTTGGGCATTAGGTTTTCAACATGAGTTCTTGGGTTCTTTTGCGGGGGGTGGGGGGGGCGGAGATGGAGAATGGTTAGATGCAAACATTCAGACCATAGTAATGGTGAAAAGGCAGAAAGCGTGATTCCTGGTATGGAGCAGGGCGGTCAGATGCTCTGGGCCCCTCCAAGAGCCTTCGTATGAGTTAGAAAACCAATTCTGATTGTATTAGGCCTTGAGATTTTAGGGTTATTTGTTACCAAAGTATAACCTAGCCTATCCTGACTAAATCCAACACGATGCAGGTGGGAAAATTGAAGTGTTAACCTGTGTGGTATGGAAACTCAGTGTGTTAAGACTTCAGTGGGATGTTGCAGATTAATTTAATTTACCTAACTTGAGCTTCTCATTGTAGGACACGTATGACTAATCTGGGAGGAAGTGGTTGTGGCCTGGGAAAGGGTATTAATGGTCACAGTGATGAGACAGTCCAGGTCAGGAGAAAATGAACACCTTATTATACCAATAGCAGTCCTATCTTAATATGCATAACTATTGGTGCTAAGCAATTTATTTACATTACCTAATTTAATTCTCATGGCCATCCCAGTAGAAATAACAATAATGATGGTATAAACAACTATCTCAACCTTTCCTATGAGGTAGCAATGGTTACTATTTCCATTTCTTTAAAAAGTAAACCAAAGTTTAGAAAGTTTTACTTGGAATATCTCCAAAAATATTACTTCCACATGCAGTGAATCCCACCTCCTCCTTTCCTCTGGGATGCCGCTCAAATGGCCGTCTCTTCATTTTTCACTATTTGTAACTTCCCTATTTCTACTGGTCCATGCCTTTGCCTTTAAAAAATAGGCATATGACTTAACATTTTAAAGTAAAAAGCTGTTTTAAAAAAATATAAAACCAAAGTAACTATATCCTGATTTGCCGTCAAGTTATACTCTCTGTTTTCACCTCCTTAACCCATTTTAGAACCTCCTGTGGTTGAGTCACCACCAACTTCCTGGTTGCCAAATTCAGTGAATGTAATGAGCCCTGTTCTTACTGGGCCTGTTGACTGGGGCTAACCTGGACCTCTAAAGCTCTATGATCTTCTGGATCTTGTTACTCCTTGTTCTTTTTAAATCCATGTTAAAGATTCCTTTTTCTTCATTGACCCTTTAAAAGATGGTCCTATATTGGTGTCCTTATTCTTGTCCCTCTTCATGGGCTATGCAGACAACTTCATCTATTCTTATGACTTAATTACATGTTAATATGTTACATTCCCTTCAGATCTAAAGCTGTAGTGAAATTCTCTCTCAAGGACTTCATAAATATATATTCTACCTCTTTGTTCATATATCACCAAGGCCCACTGAAATAATTAGGTAAACAAACAAATAAACAAATACATTCCTTGCCACCCTAAACCTTTTTCTCCTGAATTCCTTATCTTCATAAATACTCCATCAGCTACCCACTCCCTCAAATTGCCAGACTGAAAACCCATTTCTTCTTCTTTCCCAATAACTAGACTCCACAGCTTGAATCTGCCATCTAAATAGCTCTCAATTTCTACATCTTGTTTTTGTCATCCCTAGTAAGTGTTTAAATTAAGGTCTTATTGCCCTCGTCTTCACTAGATCACCTCCTTAATCCCTCCAAGGCATTCTTCACACTTCAGCAGGAGTATTGTTTCTAGTTTCAAGTATTGTTTCAAGTTCCACAATGGTCACACCATTATCTACATTGTTCCAAGGTGCTTCATTACACTCCAGATAAAATCTAAATGCCTTAGGAGATACACACAGTCTTTCACAACCTGATCTATGCTCCTGTCTCCAGCCTTTTCCACTGCTTCTTCTTGCTTCACACTTAACCTGCTGAGCCAAGCCAAAGAGGTGGTAACATGGGAAAAAGTCTCTCTGGCCTTGTTGGTGTGGCCTCCCTTACTCTACTTTTACCCTTTACTCCTCCAAGTGGTTTCCTCTCGAATTTTTCAACTTCAAGTCCCAGTTCAGAAGCCAGTGCTTTTATCATATTACATGGTGGTCACCTTTTGTTTTTACATAGTCATCACTCAGCTTGGTTCCATTTTTCCTCTCAGATTTATTTGAAAGAGCACCAGCCTACCTGCATTTCACAATAGGTATGGCATTAGGCTTTTGAAATAATGCACAAATAAAGTCAACATGTGTCATCAAGATTTATAGAATGCCCACTGTTGGATCAGAGTCCCATAGCTAGGAAGGAAACACATGGCAAAGAAATGGACTTTCTCCTTTCTTGTTTCCTTATATTTTCACTTTGTCTCATTTGTAGCCTAGAAGTTGCTTCTGAACCACATGTAGGCATAAAGACAGCTTGATCTTTGAAGACTGCTGATGTGTCTAGAAGGTAGGCTCCATAACTCAACCTGTTTTCTAGACGCACACCAAATCATTTAGTGCCTTGATGAAATTAAGAGGGCTAGCTGTACTTCCGTTTAATCAGGATATCAGATTAGAGCCTATATTTTGATTTTGTGTTTGTGTGATAGTACTGTAAATTCTCTTTTTTCATTTTCTCAATCTCATTAACTTCATTCTCCGTTGCTTCATTTTTCAGAACTGTCTTCCGTAGCTGCACTTTTTTTCTAGCCAACTCATCTGTCAGCTGTTACAGTATTTTTTAATTATATTTTTCCAATATTTCTTTCCTTGTCATCATTTATTTTTAATTTACATGCATATATTATTTTTATGAGGAAGCCCAAGAATAGCTGCATTTTATACACAATGTAAAGTTATGAAACTTTTTATAAGGTTTTTGCCTCTTGTGTCTCACAAAGAAATTCCAATTCTTCTGTTCTTCCCAGATTTATGCCAAGAAGAGGCTATTAGGAGGCACACAGATCGGTGTTGGTAGACTCTGAAGGTTGGGTCTCAATCAGTGATTGACAGGGATTATCTAGTTCTGATTTTGAGGCTTTGTGTTTAAATTACCATCAGGGAGTGGCAGGATACACTCAGCATTTACAAAGTGAGCCCTTAGTAAAACAAAGCAACAGCAAAAACAAAAACCAAAAAACCTTTCTTCAAGGTTACAGCAAACCAATCCCCTGGCATCAGGGGTTATGGCTCCTGATGAACAGGGGAGAGTAGGGGAAACCTGACAAAGAAGGAAGCAAGGATGGAGAAGAAGTTGAGCCATAAGAGAGCGTGAGGGTTCTGGAGGATAACCCCATCTTCTATACTAGGTCTTAGATTGAATTTCAGCCTCCAAGTGCTCATATTCTTTGTGATTTTTTTTTTTTAATTCTTTGTGATTCTTTACGTAAGTATTACTAGGACTCTAGTTCAAAGCATGGATATTCCCTGGTTCCATCCCAGGGGACAGAAAACAGCAAAATAATGATAATAATACCAGCTATCATTTATGGAGTGTTTACTATGTGCCAAGCACCATTCTATATACCTTAAATGTGTACTGCATCATATAATCTCATGACAAATCTATGAATTAGGTACTTTATAATTTCCATTTTAAAAAATGAGAAAACAAGCACTGAGGATAAAACAATTTGACCAAATTCACACAGGTATGAATAGGTGATGGATATGGGGGTTAAACTTAGGCTCTCTTATGCTAATGCTCTTGATCTTAGGTACCACACTGATAAAAAGTGTTGGAAAAATATATAATTAAGAGAAATAGTGGAAGAATGGTTCCTACTCTTCCCCCAACTCCTTACCACAAAAGCACCTCAGTCTTTCGTCTTCTTTACTCAGATCTTTATTGGGCTCAGCTGTCTTATGGTTTTTGAATAGCAATTATCATGTTGACAAAGTCTCAAATTTGTATCTTTAGTCCAAATCTCTTTCACGAATACTAAGCTCATATACCCAATTACCTTCCTGATGACTCCACTTTGATGCCGTATAGATATCTCAGACTTAACACCCCCAAATTGTGCAGGTCTTGCCCTAGTCATAACCCTTTCACAGCCTTCCACTTATCAGTTAATGGCACCTCCATTATCCCAGCTGTTCAGATCAAACCCCTAAGTCTTACTTGACTCTTTCTTTTACCCCAATCCAATCTGTTGTCAAATTCTGTTCGTTCCCCCTTCAAATATTTTTCAGACTTTGATCCTTTCCCCTAGAACCCCTATGAAGCCTGCCTAGTTCTGACCACCATTCTGTCTCATCTGAATTATTATAATCATCTCACAGTTGGTTTCTTTGCTTCCAACCCCATTCATTTACAGTTTGTTCTATAAAGAGAAGTCAGAGTGATGCTTGTAAAATGTACGTCAGATAATGGTCATCCCTTGTTGAAAACCTGCAGTGGCTCCAAATTTCACATAGAATAAAGGCCTGTTTTATAATGGCCAATAGGACCCTGTGTAATCTAACTCTCCCTCAAACATGACCTGAGAGGAGAGGATAGTTTCTCCTCACTCTCCTCTTCTTCTCCTCCACTCCTTTTCCTTGTCCTACTCTGCTTCATTCTCATCTTCATCTCACATCAATGTTGACTTACTCCACAACAAAGTTTTAGAACAAAATGAATTCAGTATTTGGTAATGTCTGGTGAATAAAGCTTGGACTCTGTCTTCGACCAAACAACTTTCCACCCCGCCATGAAGACAAGAGACACAGAACTCATCCTTGACTCCCTCTCCATCATACATTGTATTCAATTAGTCCCAAGACCATAAGCACGGCTCTCAAGTCCAATTCTTCTTTCCCATCTCCGCTGCTACTACTTGAGTGCAAGTTCTTTTCCTTTCCCACTTATATCCCCTCAACAATCCCCTCAGAGTTGTCCCTTTCAAGGCCTTTCTCTCCATCTATTCTACATCTTACATCCGAAGTTGTATTTCTAAAAGGCAAATTGGACATCATTACTTGGCTCAAAGATCTCAGTTGTTTTCCCTTTATTTATAGCTTTATTTTTTAACCTTTTTGGATCAAGGATCTTTTGGAAGTCTGACAATACATACGAACTTCCCAGAAAACTGTAAGTACCAAAGTTTACATTAAATTTCAGGTGACTCACGATGCTCTGAAACCATCCAAGAAAGTGCTCAGCTCTGAGGGATTCTACGTTAATGAACCTTGGGCCATAGGAGAGTCCACTAGGTTTTCAATCTCTAGCCCATGACCAGCAGCCTCATATCCCGTGACTACCTTTATTCTTCCAGATTTAGCTCAAGGGAAATATTTCCTAATCTCCTGAAGAAGTTAATCTCTCCCTTTCTCTGCATCCAAAGCACATATAGCAATTATCACACAGGTTTTAAATATTTCTAAACATTTTCTCCCCTAGAACACTCAACTCTTTGAGGAGAGGGCTATCTAATTTTCTATTTATGTCTCAGTCCTACCACAGACCCTAGGATACAGTTGATATTCAGTAAATATTGACTGAGTGACTATATCACAGGCTTAAAAAAGAAAAGGATAAATGGTGATTTCTATGTTAAAGATTTGCCCATCCTTGCTTCTTCCACCCTTTCTGATATTAACCAGAAAAGAGATAATTCCAGTGCATCAAATTATAATTATATGAATTATACATTTATATATATGTATTACAACTATATATATGATGATAATTCTACACGACTGAGGTAAGTTTTCCCTAAATTCTGAGCTTTGGCATTACAGTTCTTTCAGCTGACCTTTGTCATTTCCTAATTCCAGGACTGGGATAAGTCTTTGTCTTTGGTTCCTTTTTTGATCTCTAGAGAAATGAACTTTTGTCTGGTTTTAACCATTCTTTGTCCCGACATATTATTAGGAGAGTAAGCTTTGAAACCAGTTCCTTGGCTCATCAGCTCTTTAACTCTGGGTTTGCAGAGTCTCTTCACTCTGGTCCATAGCGTAGAGCTGTGTTTCTCATGGAATGGTCCATGGAATCAAAAGCACCTTGTGTACTTTTTCAAGGTGCGGGTTCTGGGACATACTAAATAACATTTTTTTAAAATATTTTTATTTATTTATTTTACAGACGGAGATCACAAGTAGGCAGGTAGAGAGAGAGGAGGAGGAAACATGCTCCCCACCGAGCAGGAAGCCCAATGCGGGGCTCGATCCCAGGACCCTGGGACCATGACCTGAGCTGAAGGCAGAGGCTTTAACCCACTGAGCCACCCAGGTACCCCTAAATAACACTTTTGGGAGGCAGAAAGATATTCTGGAATACGCATTTTAAAACTTTCCTCGGGGAATGTTCTGTGTACTGAAATTTGGGAAACTTGGACCTAGAACTCACTCCCATTCTCTTTCTATTGCATGAATGTAGATCTGGGTTTCCTCCTTCTCATCTTGACTCCCTTTTGTTAACACCATACCTTAAATTCACTGTGACTAGTGAATACCTTCAGTTTGCTTGTTTCCATGAGCAGGAACAAGGTTAAGAGTAAGAGCTTGGAGCCAGAAAAATTTGGGCTTAAATCTCCCTTCTGCTACTTATTTGCCATGTGAGATGAACTATTCTCTCTTAATCATATTTTCTTTAACTTTCTAACAATACTTATCCCATAGGATTGTTGTGAAAATTTAATGGGATCTTTATGTAATGTATTTATTTAACATAGTTTATAACCCAATCGAAGTTGGGTAAATGGTAGTTATTAGTAACAATGTTACTAGTTATTAGTTGTTAGTAACAATGGTAGTTATTAGTAATAGTAGTAATAATAACCCTGAAAATTGTCATCTTCTCAATAAGGTATCTTTTTCATAATATATGTATGTTTGTATATAGATATGCATATATATGAAGAATAGTATTTATTTAATATAATAATATTATATTAATATAACTATAATATAATATATTCATGTAAGAGGTTTCTAATTAGTGGATCATTTGCCTCTCCTTATTTACCTGTCCGTTCTGTCCTGTCATCTGATTCCCATCTGTCTGTCTAGCATTTCAACAATCAGCCTTAGCTCTGAAGTGGAGGTAATTGAAGATCAAATCTTATTCAGCACTTAGAAAATCACTTCATTCTATTAGATTTTTAAGTACTTAGATGAATCACTATGAAGACTAATTTTGAAAACTGTGTTTGATCAGTGGTACAGTTTTGGTTGATAGCTCTGCTATTCCCAAAGGAATCTTAACAAAACAGTTTCAAAGAGAAACACTTTGAAGTAAGAAAAGATTATGGGGGAAGGCAAAGTTGGGGGAACAATCACGCTTAATAAGAATTCTTCATAAGGTTTCTCATTCATTAGGAAAATTAGACGAACTGTGAGTCATGTCAATAGAGCCTATTTATTAACTACTACCAAGCAGTGATTCTCAAAGATCTCTTCAATAATGTGGGGGGGGGGGATGGCTCAAGGAGAGTCTCAAAGATTTTTCTATGGAGGAAGAAGGGGAAGGAAAGCAGTATAAATTTGATTTAAGTCAGACTTCCCTCTCCTGAACTGAAGTTTGTCATGATCACAGCCATCCTGATGTCATCTAGAATTTCTTCATCGTTAGAAATTGCTAAGTGAGAATGAAGCTGTAACATGAGTTCCCATTTTGCAGTTTGAAGATTTCAGCAGAGATTCCATCAGCTCTGGAACTATTGCTATATCTCCCTGATGGCTTTCAGGAGATTGAACTGAACAGCACAAAGAACTCTGGTGTTTGCAAAGTTTCAAGTGAGCCTCCGAAACGCAATATTGTCCATCCCTAGTTCTTAATATGCTGGATAATAAAAGTCTTTATTAGAATGGGGGTACGTTGCAAAAGAAAACGTTTAGTGAGAGTTTGAAGAGTCACGGGGCATTTGTTAACTGTGACACCAGGTTTCCAGAGGGTGCTGTAAACCAGTAGGGAGCAGTGAGAGACTCCATATGGAGGAACGAAGTGCCCGGCAGTATGGGGATGACAATACAGAAGAGAACAGAGGCTACAAGATTGACCAACGATCACGGATCTTCAGAGAAGACTTCACCAGAACCTCTTGTCAGCTTTTTCTTTACCAGTGAACCTTCCCTTGCTTCCATTTCCTTCCCTCCCCCTCTCAGATTCCACAATCTATCACTTCAGTCAATCTCCTCCTGGTATCCTCCACCTCTTCATCCCATTTTCCTTTTATAGCCATCCTTCTGGCTAAATCCTGGAAAATTCGATTTACCTTTCCCTGTGCATATGCCCAGGATTGTACCCACTGCTGAAGAGAACTGTGACCAGGAGGTCTAGGGTCATTACTAACCCGTGATGTAAATTCAAAGATGCCAGGCAATCATACTTTTTCCTTATGCAGTGCTCTGTCCCATTCTCCATGGCAGCTTTATCAAACCTCCCAAATCTTTAAATCCCAGTCCCTTCAGCTTCTCTTTACACCGTTAGCAAAGAATCACCTATTTTGCTGGAAATACAGACAATGTTGGAAGAACCCATGGTTCTTTTGGCTCAGCAAATATTTCTCCCATCTAAACCTTAAATGCCCTTCCCTCCCTCTTCCTTCCAAACAAGCATTTGTTTTTGTTTTTGGGGTTTTTTTTGTTGTTGTTGTTGTTTGTTTCTTTGCTTGTTTGTTTGTGTTTTTTGGTTTTTGAGAGAGAGAGTGTGCCTGCACACACAAGTCGGGGGAGGGACAGAAGGAGAAGAAGAGAGAAAAATCCCAAGCAGACTCCCTGCAGAGCTCAGAGTTGGCCCTGGGGCTTGATCTCATGACCCAGAGATCATGACCTGAGCCAAGATCAAGAGTCCTGAGGCTTAACTCACTGAGCCACCCAGGTGCCCCCCCAACCAAGCATCTTGAAAGAACAGTTTGCATTTACTCTTTTTACCTTCTTGCCTTCCGTCCCATCAGACCACCAAGCAGGTTCTGTCCCTTTCTAGTAACTAATTCCAAGAGCCATTTTTTGATTATTATTTAACTGGACCCAGTCACTCCCCAGCCCCCACCCCGCCATGAAATTCTTCATATTTTGCTCTTAATGTCCCAGCCCTTCTCTTCCCTCTCTCCTTTCCAGGCTCCTCTTCCCCTGTGTATCCCTCAAACTGTAGGTCTTTGTTTGATTTAAAGGTGTTAGATACCAGCATCTGTGTGTCAATTGTTGTTCATGACTTTTGGTGTTTTTGTTCTTTATCTAAATTATTTGTGAGAGGTATTTTTTTTAAGGATTTTATTTATTTATTTGACAGACAAGAGATCACAAGCAGGCAGAGAGGCAGGCAGGGAGAGAGGGGGAAGCAGGCTCCCCACTGAGCAGAGAGCCCCATGCGGGGCTCGCTCTCAGGACCCTGGGATCATGACCCAAGCGGAAGGCAGAGGCTTAAACCATGGAGCCACCCATGCACCCTTGTGAGAGGTATTTTAAATCTGAAGTTATCAAAACTTCATAGGCTTTGTCACAGGCATTGAAAATATTCCAAAATTTCACTTGTTTTTTAATTGTAAAGAAAATGTCAGTTTTATACTGTAAAAATCTTTTGATCCTTTCAAGTTTCTGTTTTTAGTGCCATGCTTAGAAAGGCCTTGTCTTCACTAATATTAAATAAATATTGACCTCATTTTTTTATAAGACTTTTTTTTTTTTTAAGAAGCTTTGGGTTCACAGCAAAACTGAGAGGAAGGTGAAGAGTTTCCACCACACATGCAGAGTCTCCATGACTATCAACATCCCCACCAGAGTGGTACAGTTTTTACAACCTATGAACCTACTTTGATACATCATTATCACCAAAGTCCATTGTTTACACTAGAGTTTACTTCTGGTGTTGGACATTTTATGAGTTTGGAAAAATGTATAATAACAGGTATTCATCATTATGGTATCATACAGAACATTGTCTCTACCCTAAAAAATTCTCGGTGCTCTACCTTTCATCCTTCCCCTCTCCTCTAACTCTGTCAATTACTGATCTTTTTACTGTCTCCATTGCTTTGCATTTTGCAGAATGTCCTATAGTTAGAATCATACAATATGCAGGCTTTTAAAAATTGACTTCTTTCACTTAGTCATATGCACGTAAGTTTCTTCCAGATCTTTCTTCTAGTGACATCCCACTGCCTGAATGTGCTGCTGTTGCTTTACCTGTTCACCTACTGACAGACATCTTGGCTGTTTCCAAGTTTCAGCAATTATGAATAAAGCTTCTATAAGCCTCCGTGTGCAGGGTTTTGTGTGGACATAGTTTTCAACTTCTATGGGTAAATCCCAAGAAACATAGGAGTATCATGTGGTAGGAGTACAGTTAGTGTTGTAAGAAACTCCTGCACTGTTTTCCAAAGAGCTGGACCATTTTGCATTCCCACCAGCAATGAGTTTGTTCTGCACCATCTTTGTCAGCATTTGCTGTTGTCGGTGTCCTGGATTTTAGCCATTCTATTAGGTGTGTAGTGGCTCTATTTTTCTTCTGTTTTATGGTTTAATTTTTGAGTTTTAAACCTACAGTTTATCTGAAGTTTATTTGGGTGGAACTTTATTATGATGTATAAAAGGGAGCTCACTTTAATATGTTCCAAATGGTAAGCCACTTGTCCCAAAATAACTTACTGAACCATCATCTTCCAAAGATATTTTAAATGTCGCCTTTTTCCCTATCAATTTCTCATAATATTTGGATCTATTTCTAGACTTTCTATTCTGTTCTGTTGATCTGTCTTATTTTTGTACCTATTCCTTAATGCTTTTGGTAATGTAGATTTATACTGCATTTCAGTAAATTAACGGGAATATAGACTTCTAAAACTTTTTTATTGACTGGTTTCTGGTTTTATACTTTCATTTTTCAGATGAACTCCAGAAGCATTTTGTTAAGTCATAAAGAGAAATTTGCTATTTATATCTTGACCATAATTTGTTACATTTGTAAATTAATTTGGGAAAATATGGACAGCTGTGTACTTTTAAGCTTTTTCTAACCAGATATTATGTCTCTCTTTTTTGGTTGCCAGGAAAACATTAAACTGTTCTACCTATAAGTTTCATATTTCTTGTTAATTTCGCTGCTAGTAATTTCTATTTCTGGTTTTGGTTTCTATCATGGATGAGATTTCTGTTTTCCATTATATTTTTATGTAGAAGATTTATGTGGTTATCTCAATTTCAGATACTTTATAAAACATTCTTAGGAGTTTTAATAATTTTGTAGTTTATTTTGTAGGTTTTTAAAAAATGTTTTAGTATGTTATTTGCAAAATAGGTGGTAACTTACCTGTTTCCAATAAATACACATTTAAAATTTTGTTTTATATCTGACTGCAAAGTAAAGAAATTTCAAGGGGTGCCTGGGTGGCTCAGTGGGTTAAGCCTCTGCCTTTGGCTCGGGTCGTGATCCTAGGGTCCTGAGATCGAATCCCGCATTGGGCTCTCTGCTCAGCGGAGAGCCTGCTTCCCCCTCTGTCTCTGCCTGCCTCTCCGCCTGCTTGTGATCTCTGTCTCTGTCAAATAAATAAATAAAATCTTAAGAAAAAAAAAGAAATTTCAGAAAACATATTAAAAGGAATGGATATTTTTCTTGTACTAAATTTGGGGATGTCTCTGTTTTATTATTGGGCATGACACTGTTTAATAAACAGATTTGATATGTATGTATTTATTTGTATGCACTTAGAATATCTCTGCAAGATTAACCAGAAACCAGTAACAGTGATTGTGTCTGGGAAGAGATCTGATTGATGGGACAGGTAGGTAAGGAAATGTATTCAATGGATATACCTTTGTATCTTTTGAATTGTGTATTATTTATACATATGAACCCATTCAAAACAGAAATAATAGACTTAACAAATCAAAACAACATTTGTTTTTAAGAAAGTATTTATTTAGACTCGTTTTCTAAGGCTTTTGAAAAAGATAATCAGCGATCAGTGGTGAATTAAACACATTTCTTTTTATATTCACTGGCCTGATCACATGTTTTTTTAACCCACTGAGCCACCCAGGTGCCCCTGATCACATGGTTTTTTAATTTGGTCTTTGGTATATTATATTTAAAATGTGTCTAATATGAAATCATCTTCATTGGTTGTGGTTTTTTTTCTGATGAATATTTTATTTACCATCTTTATATCTGTAGACATAAACAAAATTTTTGCAGTGGGGTGAGTTGTGTTTTGGTCCAGTTTGTTTTGGTCCAATTTGTAAAACAAATTGACAAGTCCCCCATAGTTTTCTATACACAAAATGTATTAGAATGGAATTTCTCCAGTGCTTATAAAACTGAAAGAACTCATCTGGTAACCACCTGCTTCTAAAGCTTATTTTGGAATAAATATTATAATAAAATCTTCACATTTTTTATTGCTATGATTCTATTAAGGTTTTCAACAATGCAAATATGCCTTAATATTTCTTAGGAATTATTGACTTGAAAGACACCTTCTAGATACGGTATGGGGATGATTTTAGATTAAGCCTAGACCCCACTGTAGTTACAGATGATGAAAATTATTAAGAAATGAATTTATTAACACATAAAGTTTATTTTCTAATTTAAAGACTATCAAATTTCTTTTATAAACCTTCCTAAACCACACTAAACCTTCCTCTCATCAGAATGGAAATACATATTTGTATATTTGGTAAAACAATCTGGATTTTTCAATTAACTCACATGGTTGCATGTGTTCATTGATAACATAAGCCATCTCTTAAAAACATTTGATTTCCTGCTCAGAGTCAGTAATGCTACGAAGTGAAATGACAAATTTATCTCACGCTGGAGAATAAATCTCTGTAACTCAGCCATATCTCTGCCACTCATGAATCATCAAGTCTTGGCTTTACTTGTGGGATAAATATATCTGTTATGTATACCTTCTTGTCCTTTTTGTATAAATATATATTTCTTTCTTTGCATCCAGTTTTATTTATATGCATCCTACCTGTGATACTCACAGCGGAGACTTAACTTGGAGCAAATCAATTAAAGCCACCAGTATTCTTTTCCTTTTGCTGCATAACACTGCTGACCCCAACCAACCCAAGTGCCGGGGTCTTTACCATATTTTCTTCAAAGGAGAGGCATGAGCTGGAAAAGGGAGTGAGGTGAACATTTGATCAAGATGACAAGCACCACTGGATTCCTGCTGCTGGCCAGAACACAAGCCTGATGACATGTATTTGGTGTCATTCTGATGTAGATTCTGACAGAGGCCAATTTATGGTCCAATTTATGTCTTGACTCTCATACGAAGGCCAAGCAAGCTATAAAATGTAATAAGAATTTCTTCAATCAATGTCCAGAGGAAAAACAAATCACTCAGTTACTGACACAATATTGCATCAACACTCGGGTAAAGTTCTCACGACTGTGTGACATGCCCCCAAGCTACACGGAGCACCGAGCCTGCAAACCTGGAAACCAGCCTTAGCAGCCCCTCGTCCGCACAGAGGAGCTCCGCAACTTTAGAGCTGTTAATAGGTCATCAACAGTCTTTTGCCTTTATTTTCCTTTATTCTAATAGTACTACCTTTGGTGGGGCGGGGGGCATAGAAAAAGGAGAGGGAAATTAACTAACTAAATGAGTCTTAACTCTCCTTTCTTCCAAGATTTTGGTTTCAGACTTATTTCTGACCTCCTTGCTGCAAACGCCTTCATTCCCTTTTCCCCCTACCTCCTTCCCTTCCTACCAGTTCCCCCTTTAGAGGGAAGTTATTTATTTGTCCCTTGGCAGATCATTCTAACTCGGGCTCCTAGTGAGGTAATGCAGATGAGTCCCTGGTCACAGTTTCTATCCAGCCAGTCGTGGGCTTGTGTGTTTTCCCAGTGTCTCTTCGTTTAGATGTTTTCCAACCAGATACATGCCATTAAGCACTGTTACAGGTTGGTGCAGGGAAAGGTTTCAGAGAAGAAAGATGGAAGAAGCGGCTCTCCACGAGGTCTGTTCTAATTTTTTATTTGTTCCTTCCAAATCCCGTTTTGTGACTGTCACTGTGTAAGACACACACACGTACACACACACGTACGTAGTGAAATGCTATAGGAGCAGCACTGTGCTCTTTTTCAAACGTGGCTTTATCTAGGTGTGCCCTTAGAGCTGGGAGTCTGGGTCACTTTGTTGAGAGGGATGGGGACAAAGTGGCCAATCTAAGGAGGCACTTCCTGTGTGAAGATGTTTGCCTTCAGAATATTAGGAAAGTTGCAGGGTGAGCCATGAAAACAGCACACTTTTAAAAGATGTCCTTTCCCCGCTTTCTGCAAATGAACAGGGTAAGAGTGAAGTGGATACAAACTGCTAAGGGACCTTCTGGTGTCCTGGAATGCAGGCTGGGTGCGCTCCATCCCACCCCGCAGGCCACATTTCGTGGCTAAGGAACGGGTTGGGAAGGTCCTCCTGACTCCCCGGGGCTCCCGAGAAGGTCGGTGCTACAGCAACTGAGAAAGCGTCTTGCGGTAATTATCATTAGTATTCAGTAGTACATGTCATACATATATTCTTAAAATGGAAGAAGGCTTCATCCAGTCAAGCATACTTTCTTCGTGCACACTCTGAGAAGGGAGGGTCTATGCACTGCTGGCCTTGCCTCTGAAGCCTTCCCAGAAGCCCCCGTTCCAAAATCATCACTCCTCCTTGGGTTCGGAAGGCAGATCAACTGTGATAATCAATATCAGGGTAATCCCAGGGGTTCTGGAACCCAAACCAATAAACTGGGTAGACTTGAAACAAAAAATACAAAGCAATGTATGAAAGAGAGTATTTACTTAGAATAGGAAGAGAAATCACAACCTCTTTGAGCCTCGGAGATTCAGATTCCTTTCTCCTGAGACCTTCTGAGGCATTTTACTGGTTGTGTTTATGTAAAAGTGACTCCTGGTTACAACTTGGCTTTCCTTCTTTACCTAGAGCCTCTTTCTCCACCAGCAATTTCCAAGATTCTTGGGGCTGGTGCAGGTGAGCAGTGCTTGAAACTTAAACTTCTCTTTTTTGTAGTGTCCTCAACGACATGTGTCTCTTCTTCCAGATCGTGAGGCAGAGCCCATGTGTTCTGTCCTCCACCTGCTGCAGATCTGGATAGAGGACTCTGAACCGTGGAGGTACTCAGTATCTGAGCTGTTTCACCGTTGACTTCTGTTGAGTAATTTTTCCGATTATAAGAGGACCCTGTGTTTATGATTAAAGTTTTGAAAAACCCAGAAAATGATTTAAAGAAGAGAATTAAAAACACTGGTTTGTCATTGCCATTAAGTGTTGTGCTTCCTTCTGAAACTTACTGCATATATGGTTTTTTTTTATGTTACAATCTTATTTAAAGTATCATGCTTTTTGCTTTTATCATTTTCCAATTTCCTATGCCATGAGGAATATTTTGAAAGCCTGATTTTTAAGGGTGAATAACCTCTCATTCTATAGATGTATGATATTTTTGTACTCCTTCCCCTACCGTGACTCAGTGCCCTGTGCCCTATGTAGAGAGGAAGTCTTTCCAACAAATAAGCACAATACTCTAGAGAATCCTTCTAATGTCTTCAGTTTTCCCACTGTGTTTGTGGGCTGGGAGGTAGGCTTCAAGGGAGTGGAGAGAAGAAAGAGGTAGAGGGTGAATATAACTTGCTATGAAATTTAGATTCCCACAAAACAAAATTCCCTCCGCCAAATGTCTATTAATCCTATTAAATAAAAATTAAGTAATAGTATTTTTTCTTTATTCTTACAATCCAACAAAATGTTAAACACAGATTTAGTAGATACATAGATAAATAAATGGATAAAAAGGACAATAGATTCCATTAAAATACCACCCTGAGACATGGTTTGCCCATTTAATTGGAATGATGGCCAAGGGAGAAATTTAGAGCAGAGCATTTCAATGACTCTAAACAAATGAATAAATGGTTCACTTAATTCATTTCAATGTCTGGGCTGGTGGTACCCAAAAGTCTATTCAAAAAATGTCCCATTGTATTGCCCCAGGGGTTGCTTTTTTCTGCCCTGCTCTGAATATATATAGATGTTTAAAATTCATGTCTGATATAAAAACCATCTATACAGATCATGTTAAATGTCTAGGGTTCTACTTTGGAGGCTCAGAATTCCGACCAACACCTCCAGAAGAACATGATCTGACTTTAAAGAAGTCTGCCTTAGGTTTAAAGGATAACTCCACAAGCAGGAAGAGTTCTAAAAAAGGCCTCAAATATAAAGCATTTATTTGTGACTAAGCTATACTTAAAATGAAAGAGACTCAGACGTGGATTGCACAGATATTTTTGGAGCATGTACATCGTGCCAAAACTCAAACAGTGTGCTTCTTCTCATTTAATTCTTAAAAGAATCCACTGAGTAAAATTCTTATACCCATTTATATGGGTAAACAGAGTGAGACTCAGAGATGTTTAAGGATGAGCCCATAACCCTGCTCCGTTGACCCATTTGTTCATTCAGGACAACTTCTAAGTGCCTGCTCTGTGCCAAGCCCTGAGAAAGGCTCTTAGGAGACAGTCTTAAACCAGTCATAATCCCTGCCTTCAAATCTGTTACAGTCTTGTGTACAAAACACTATGGAAACGGAGTAGACGGATAAACAAAGTAAACAATGTGAAATGCGCAGCAATAGAGTAAAGTAAATGGTATCATGCCATCACATTTCTGGTCAATTGATTTTTGATGAGGGCATCAACTTACTTGAATGGGAGAAAGAATAGTCTTTTTGACGAAGAGTGCTGGGGCAACCAGATCCCCTCATACAAGACTGAAGTTGGAATTCTACCTCACGTCACCTACAAAAACTAACTTAAAATGGATGAAAGATCCATTAAATGATCCATTTAGATGTAGTATCTAAAACTATGATATTCTTAGAAGAAAATATAGGCAGAATTCTAATTCTTCAGATTAGACATTGGTTTCTTAAATATGACATCAAAGGCACCAGTGACCAAAAAAGTAGGTCAACTAGATTTCATCAATATTTAAAAATTCTGTGTTTCAGAGGACACCATTAAAAAAGTGAAAAGACAATTCACAGAATGGGGGAAAATATTTGCAAATCATGTAACTGATAAAGGACTAGTATCCAGAATACATAAAGAACTCTTACAATTTAGCAATAAAAATATAAATAATGCAATTAAAATATGATATCTGAATAGACATTTCTCCAAAGAAGATATGCAAATGGCCAATTAAGCACACAAAAATAAGTTCAACATTGCTAGCCACCAGGGAACTCCAAGTCAAAACCGTAATGAGATCCTATATCACCTCTACTAAGATGGTTATAATCAATAGCACAGGCAATATCAAGTGTTGCCCAGGATGTGGAGAAATTGCAACTCTCACACAGTGCTGGATGGAATGTAAAATGGTGGAGCTGCTTTGGAAAATAATTTGACAGTTCTTTAAAACATTAAATATTTAATTACCATATCAGGTAGCAATTCCACTGAGAAGTACATATACACAAGAGAAATGAAAACATACATAAAAACTCTCCATACAAACTTGCACATGAATCCTCAGATAGCATTATTCATAACAGTCGAAAAGGGGAAAAGATTCAAATGTCCAACACTTAATTAATGGATAAATAAGATGCAGTAATATTCATAAGAGGAGATGTTATTCAGTCATAAAAAAGAATGAAGTCCATGCTACAACATGCATGGACCTTGATAACATGCAGAGTGAAAGATGCCAGACACAAAAGGCCACATAGTGTATCATTCCAGTTCTGTGAAATGTCCAGAATAGGTAGATTCATAGAGACAGGAAACAGATTACAGTTGCCCGGAGCTCAGGGGAGAGCAGAATGGGAATGACTGCTAATGGGTATGAGATTTCTTTCTGGGGTAATGAAAACGTTCTGGGATCACAGAGTGGCAATGGTTGTACCACTTCATGAACACAATAACACTGGTTTGGGTACTTCAAAAGGGTGAATTTGGGGTTAGGTGAATGATATCTCAATTTAAAAAAAGAAAAAGAGAAGGCGAGGTCTACAATTGCCTAAGAAAGATCATAGATTATCATTTCTGACAATACAGTGGTTGCTCAGTTCTACTAAACTTCATTTCTCAAGAAGGTGACAGGGACTATTTCGTTTTATTCATGTTTAAATACAAAGACGAAAGGTATATTTTCTCTGTCTACATTTTTCCCACATACATATGGATATGTGCACTTTCGCTCTATGCTGCAAAGTATTTTGAAATAATAATTAACACAAAAAATTCTTTTCTTTGACCTACCTCAAGAATGTAGGCCTTGGCTGGGAATCTGCCAGAGCAAAGGCCCAGGCCCAGGCTCACTGCTTATCCAGGGAACTTTACAGGCCAGGTGATGGAGCATGGGCAAGAGAAGCCCAGGCTGGTGTGGTCACCACCATAGACATTGGGCTGGTCACCCCCTTAGCCATCCTTGAGTCTTAGCAGCAGCAAAAGAGACCACCTTGTGTGACCACCAGACCTTCCCAGCTGACATTCAGTCTCCGACCTTTGAGGAAAGCCTGTCTAGACAGAGCAATGATCACAATATGAAGCCAGCAGACCGTCATCTTTTAAGAAAACCAACAAATAAAGACAGAACAACAAACCCCAGTACAGTAATTAGAGACCAGACCTAATTTGAATCCTCTGTAATGAAACTCGGTCTTTTCTTGTTTCTTCAAAGGCATTTGGAACAATTCTGAATGAATGAGCAGAGCCATCTCCGGTGTGAGATTAATCAGGACAACTGCTGCCAGCCCAGCGCTGAGCACACAGCCCTCGGGGCCCTCGGGCCGGGACCTGGGTGGTGCCAGGGCTGACAATGAAGCAGTATTTCAGGAAAGCTACGACGGGGATGCGGGGGGATAAAGAAAAATGAGCTCCCCAGCTGAAACCATCCTGAGGCTTTTGTAATCCACACACATTCACACATCCACAGGGAAGCCTTCCCACTGGTCCCAGGGAATAGGATGGATGGCTCCGGGCCCCTTTCAGGCTTGCCCTCTCATGGGTACTTGGACGAAAAAGAGGGACGGGGAGAGGGGAGGAGAGACACAGAGGTGGGTTTGCCACAATCTCCACTCCTCTTGGAATGCTTCAGGGAGTGAGAACTCTCTGGAAGTCAGGTGTTCTGGGAAGTAAGGAAGGTCAGAAGGAGCTGGTAATGAGCTGGCAGGGTGGGAATCCTGACTCGAAGCCCCTGGCCAGTGCTTTGGGGTCAACATTTAATTTCTTTGAACTTCGATTTCCTCATCTGTAAAGTGGTCTATATTCCTACCTCCGAGTTGTCAGAATTAAATGAAATAACATGCTTATTAAATGGTAGATATTATTTTAAACAACAATAATAAAATCCCACTTTCTGTGCTCCTCAATCCCTCTATTTTTAGTCCTCATAGCTCCGGCAATGTTTTCTAACTTGGCTTAGATTCAGCTATAGCAGAGTCCATCCAACTCTGTTCTTTATATCAACACAATTCAATGAATATTTATTATGGTCTGCTTTAAAATCCTAGGGATCAAACAGAACTGTTTTCACATTCCTGACCCAAATACATATACCAGCTGCATGACCCTAAGAAAGAGGGTTAATCTTTCCAACCCTCAGATACACACACACACACACACACACACACACACACACAAATATACTTTATAAATGGAGACATTAATAAGATAATATGTCTGAAGTCTTTGGACGAGTACCTAGAAAACAATTAGTATAAATAAATGATAATGTAGTTTCCCTCTTCCTCCTCCTCCTTCTCATATATACTAAATAACCTTTATTCATGTTTCTTAGACAGTTCAAATCAATTAAACTATTTTGAACACTTCACCAACCAACAACCTGATGGATAGCTGATTTCACCATGCTAAATTGGACAGATGGTGCCGGATATATACATCCCAGCCCAGTTATTATAGTCTAGCTATTCTGGTAAACGGAGAAGCCGGGCTGGAGTTTTAAAAGTCGTGTCTCCAGAACAATGTTCCAGGGTATACCTGGTCTGCCTGTCTGTCCCTGTCTGTCTGTCTCTCATTCTCTCTCTGTCTCTCACACACACACACGTATGCCTTCTGGCTTTAACTTAGCCCGTCTTTCAGAAGTACTCAGCTTTGCCTTTCATTTCTTTCCATATAAATGTAGAAATAAATTTCTCCAATTTACTGAAAAGTATCTCCCAAAGGGACCAAGGGAGGCAGGAAATTAAACTGTGGTGCTGAAATCATTTCAGCACTCCAGCTTTCCCCCACAAATGTAAATTTAGGGAATTCCACTTGTCAAAGTCCTCTTTGAAGCTTTGAATAATTGGATCCCAATTATTCTTAACCACATTATTCAGGCCTATGTTCAACTTAATATCTAAATAGATTACATTTTTTGCCACCTACTAAAATTCCCCAAAGTGAATATTGCCACATTACACTCTTCAGTTAAGAGTGAAATTTCTGACTAAAAATGTTTTTACTCCTATCTTGAGATGGCTGCAAAACCCTCCATGATAACTAAAGCTGTGAGAATTGGCATCACATTTGAATTGGTATCAACTTGTAGTAAAAATATGCTCAGGAAGAAGGAATCGTTGCACTTTTTACCAATCACTTTAATACCTGAGACATCTTCTTTCTTACTAATAGCTATTCCTGATGGTGATAAAGTCAAAACAGATAGCAAAGAATATAAAGGAAAATCATGGTATCTGGAAGCATCTCTCTGAACAGGTTGAATACAGTATAAATTACATGTTCTTATTCTACTTTCAAAAGAACTAATGCGTAAAGATGTGCCAGGCACATTCTGTTATTATAGAATTTTTTTTAATTTTCTGTTTCATACTGTTATCAAATGGCTCCATTATATTTTTATGAGCTCTTAATACCAATTCTTCCCTTTTAACTTTGCCAGATAAAGTGAGAGATAGCTAATCCTGCAACAGTGCTCAGGACAGCCTCTATCACGTCCCTACACCAAAGGATTATTCTGTCTAAAATGTCAATAGAGCCGAGTTTGAGAGCCCCTGAATTACACCATGTTACAGATCGGGACATTGATATGATGTAATAAAATGTCATACCAGGCATGAGTAGAGAACGGGGTTCACACTTTATGATTAGTTGAGACAAAATTATCATATGGATTTATGGATCTTAATTTAGTATCATAAGCAATGGTTACAGCAAGTGGCTAAGAAGTTTGTTGGGTCATAGAAACAAATCATTCTAGAATAAAGTTTTGTCTTAACAGTTCTCCGCCTGGGACATCCACAAAATGAACAATTCACTTGAGGTAAGAAGTAACTTAGAAGTAACTTATTTATTTATTTAAATTTCGCATTTTTTTTTTCTAATTTTAAATCCTAGAATTTTCAGGACAGAATGAATAAGCATATTTGAGTAAATGGATTCAAAGTTCAGAGTCTTACACCCATAAAATATTTTAGATACCATATAAAGTTTATCTTTAAAAAAAAGGTTTATGGGAGCACCTGGGTGGCTCAGTGAGTTAAGCCTCTGCCTTCGGCTCAGGTCATGATTTCAGGGTCCTGGGATTAAGCCCCACATCAGGATCTCTGCTCAGCAGGGAACCTGCTTCTCTCTATCTCTGCCTGCCTTCTTGTGATCTCTCTCTCTCTCTCCCTGTCAAATAAATGATTAAAATCTTTATTAAAAAAGATTTATTTAGTTATTTTTTAGAGAGAGAGCATGAGCAGGAGGGGCAGAAGGAGAGAGAGAATCTTAAGCAGACTCCCCTTGGAGCACTGAGCCTTTCATGGGGCTCTATCCCATGACCCTAAGATCATAACCTGAGCCAAAAACCACGAGTCAGACGCTTAGCCAATTGTGTCACCCAAGTGCCCCTAAAGTTTATCTTTATAGTAATTTTATACATAATATGGTACAGTCACATGTGGCTTGCTATTTGTATGTGAAGAAAGAGACAAACATGAGTAAAAATAATTCCTAATCCACTGGGTGGCCTCAGCCCCAGGCAAGGATTTTTTATGCATTTGCTTAAAATGCATTTGTGCCCTCATTTCTCCTTGCTACTCCTGGTAGCTAAATCTTCTTTCCTTCCTTTTCTTCATTGTTTTTTGTTTTGTTTTCTTTCTTTCTTCAGTACAAAGTTGACAATGAGAAAGTTAGCATGGGTCATCACGACGTCATGAGATTAGGAATGATTGGTTAAAAATAATTCCAGGGGCACCTGGATGGCTCACTCGGTTAAGCATCTGCCTTTGGCTCAGGTCATGATTCCAGGATCCTGGGATTGAGCCCTGCATTAGGCTCCTTGCTCAGCGGAGAGCCTACTTCTCCCTTTCCTGCATCCCCTGCTTGTGTTGTCTCTCTCTGTCAAATAAATAAAATCTTTAAAAAAAATAATAATCCCAAATGTCAATTCGTCCACACATGAGCTCCGTATGTCTTCTTCTTTTTTTTTTTTTTTAAGATTTATTTATTTTAGTGAGAGAGAGAGTGAGCAGGGAAAAGGTAGAGGTTGAGAGAAAGAGAGAGAGAGGCAGACTCCCCGCTGAGTGCAGAGCCTGAGGCGGGGCTCGATCTCACCACATGGAGATCATGACCTGAGCCAAAACCTAGAGTCCGGTGCTCAATCGCCAGCCACCTAGCACTTCAGCTCTGTATGTCTTTTATACCAGGTGGGGTGGGGGATGGGCCATTTACTATGCAGTTGGTTTTCATGACTACCCTGTGTCAGCCAGTGTCACTTGTCCTAGAGAAGCCACTAGACTGTGGGTTAATGTGTCACATCTCAGCAGGACTTCTAAACAGGTGAAAGGTGGGTGACAAGTGAAGAGAAAGCCTATACAGTCCTCCAGGATGCTGCAGGGACACCCTTTGAAGGAAATCATTTTTCTGCTTAACCTTTCAGTTTGCTCCCCTTCTTCTCCAAGCTGTGGCTTGGATTTTAAATTCTGGATCCTAACAGTCCAATGCCTGCATCTTCTACCTCCGTGCATGAGCTGATTACCTTTCCTCTCCAAACGGTCACCAGGGTCAGAGGTCGACTGTTTATTTATTTTTTCTATTTTTTTAAATATTTTATTTATTTATTTGACAGATGGAGATCACAAGTGTGCAGAGAGGCAGGCAGAGAGAGAGAGAGAGAGAGAGGGAAGCAGTCTCTCTGCTGAGCAGAGAGCCCAATATGGGGCTCGATCCCAGGACCCTGGATCATGCCCTGAGCTGAAGGCAGAGGCTTTAACCCACTGAGCTACCCAGGCGCCCCGAGGTCGACTGTTTAAAGAACATGCTGTATATATTTTCAAGATCCACTCACAAATACGTTCTTAGCAGTGGTTGAATGTGGATCTGCAGAAATATGTTCTTCCCATATTTCTTTGGACATAGCATAGCTTAACTTTAGATAAGATAATTCATTTATAATGTCATTACTGTTGTGTCTATACAATAGACAAGGAAAAATACAACAAAAGGTTTCCAGGCTACTGACAAATACAAAAATTTTGACTTTAGAATGAAAACACTATTTGAAAATATAACAGAAATAATGTGCACAAAATTATGTATGTTTCAAATCAATTTTGAGGGTAGATTTTCCGAATGCCATATTTAAACTGTTCTTTTGATTGGACACAGAAACATTTTCTGTACAGGTAGAATTCATTAGTAGGCCAATATCCTTAATGGTTAGTCATAAAAAATTAGAAATTCTAATTTCTTAACATGTAATTGTTCAGGAAAGACACCTTGAAACTCAAACACATGGGAGGCTTTTGCTACATTCAGGCTATTGCAAGAAAACTGTCAATTCCTTCAGCAACTAGTCTCTTGAAACCTGAAATCTCAAGATCTGGAACACCTAAGCTGCACTGGTAGAAGAGATTGCTAACTTTCCTGTTTGAAACTGACCAATAAGAAATCTGGACCCACTAGTATGAAATAAGGTGAGTAAATTCTCTCCATAAGGTGCTTGCTATACATGAGCCAATTTTAATTCTAAAAACAGCATTTTAATGCAAAGACTTCCAAAGTGCAAAAAGTTATCAGGAAAGATGACTGAAAATCTATTCTAAAGTTCACACTGCAGATACTGTAGTATTGACTAGCTGTAAAATATATATGTACTATATGTAAATGTCAGTGTATATACTTGCCATGTCTAGGATAGACCGTTTGGCATGGAGCTAAGGATGTGTACTGCTTCTGTGAAGTGACTGCAACAAAAATGTCCATCGTTTATAAAATGAGATGATTTTAGTAACCCCGTAACAACAGAATGCTGGGCGGGACCATGGAATTGCTACAATACTAAGGTTTTTCTAGTCACATGCTACATTTGCAAAGGAAGAACAATAGCTAAAGGAAAAAGTAATGAAGGACTTACATTTCTGGTTAAGATGAGTAGCAGGGGCATATTTACCTGACCCTAAAACAACTGGCACAGGAACAAAATACACGAAACGCTGGTTTGCAAGACACTATATAGCAGATAACAAAGGACAATATGCTTGAGAGATGGCAAACAACATGAGCACAGAGACAGCTCCAGCTTACCATCTTTGGGAGTTTCTAGGCCATGGTGCAGGGAGAGAAAATCATGGTGGAGCCCAGAAAGTTCCCTGAATTGAGGGGATGCTGCTGAGAGTCCCAGAAGACTAAAGCACCCACAGTTCATGGGACAGAGTAACAAGCATACAGCCCTGAACAGAGGGAGGGTTCTGGAGATCTACAGAGTCTCCCTTTCGTATTAGCCTGAGTACTGATCAGAATGTTCATAGAGTTTCCTTACAGAGAAAAGAGAAAAACAAGAATTTCAATAAATGAACACAGCATCAGTGATTTTTTGGACCGTGCTGGGTCACCTACTGTACGTGCAATTACAGTTTCTGAAGAAGAGGACAGGGCGCAAAAATAGTCGAGCTCGATTTATGCCTTAAGAGATAGAAAAGGTGACCAAATTAGACTCAAAGAAAGCAAAAGAAAATAATACAGATGAGAGTGGAAAGCAATGGGTTGGAAAACAGAAAAACAATAGAGAAAATCAATGAGAACAAAAGCTTGTTTTTTGGGAAGATCAATAAAATTGATAAACTTCTATCCAGATTAATTATTAAAATAGAGAGAACACAAATTATCAATATGAAGATTGAGAGGGGAAACTACTAGAGATTCTACATGTATTAGGGAAATGTTAGGTAAGACTTTATGCCAATAAATTTGATGACTTAAAGGAAACTGGCCAATTCCTTGAAAGACACAAACTACCAAACTTTTGTTCAAAAAGCAGTAGGTAATCTGTATAGCCCTATATCTAGTAAAGAAATTGTATTTGCCTTTTAAAACCTTTCACAAAGAAAACTCTAGACCCAAATGGCTTTATTAGTGACCTCTGTCAACATTTAAGGTAAAAATAATGCCAATTTGTTTTTTCCAGAAAATTAAAGATTATTTCTCAACTCATTTGATGAAATTAGCTTTATCCTGATAACAAAGATATCATGAAAAAAGAAACTACACATGGATATTCCACATGAATATGTATGCAAAAAATTCTGAACAGAATTTAGCAAATTCAGTACATATTACCAGAAGGGTATATCCAAGGAATGCAGGGTTGGTTTGACATTTGAACATCAATCAATGTAAGTCACCCTATCGAAAAAGAACAAAGGACTAAAAATGTATTCGTTCCTTTATTCCTGATTAAAAAAAAAAACACTTAGTAAAGCAGAAATAGAAGTAAATTTCTTACCCTACATCTTGCTTAATTGTTGAAGACTAAAGGCTCTCTCTCTAAAATCACAAATATGATCATGATGTCTGCTCTGACTCCTCCATGTAACATCTATTTGGGGGTCAAATAAGGCATCCAGATTAAAAAGAAAGAATCAAACAGTCTTTATTCTCAAAGGACATGATTAGCTACACAGAAAATCCAATAGGATTTACCAAAAACATGCCAGGACTAATAAGGGAGTTAGGAAGGTTAAAGGATAAAATACGGATATAAAAAATCAATTGTATTTCTATATACTAGGTCCAAACAACTGGAAACTGATATTTATAATTTATAATAGCATCAAAAATTACAGAATACTTAGGGACTGGTCTGGCAAAACTTGTAAAGACTTACACACTAAAAACTATGAAAGAATGCCACTGAGAAAACTTATAGAAAGGCCTAAATAAGAGGAGAGAGATCTTATGCCCATATTGGATGGCTCCATATTTTTGAGATGTCAGTTTATCTCAAATTGCTTGATGTGATCAATGCAATCTCAATCAGAATCCCAAAAGAGTTTTCATAGAAACTGCAAACTTAAATGTGTAGAATCTATCTTAAATTCTGGACATGTAGAGGCCCCAGGATAGCTTCAACAATTCTGAAGATAATCTAGCTGGAGGACTAACACTGCCTACTTGTAAGACTTACTAGAAAGCTTCGGTAGTTGAGACAGTTTGGTACCGATATGAAGACACCTCAATGGGATGGAATAGAGTTCAGTAATAGATCCATATATACATAGATAACTGATTTCCAACAAAAATGCAAAGAAAATTCAACGGAGAAGGGATGGTCTTCAGTAACTGGCTGAGACAACTGGATATCCATAGACAAAAAGAAAAAAAAAATCCTCATTTTGCATCATATGCAAAAACTATTTCAAAACAGATCATAGGTCTAACAATAAAATCTACAATTATAAAATTTCTAGAAGAAAATATACGAGGAAAATCTTTGTGGCCTTGTGTTAAGCCAAGGTGTCTTAGATGTGACACCTATAACATGACGGATAAAAGGAAAACACTGGATAAATCATACTTCATTGAAATTAAAAATTCCTCTTAAGGGATTAGAAAATAACCACAGACTGGGAGAAAATATTTTCAAATCACTTATCTGATAAAGACAGAGGACTAGTACCCAGAATATACAACGAATTTTTGAAACTCACTAGTAAGAAAAAATATAATCCCCATATAAAGCCCATATAAAAATATGAGGAAGAGGTTAGAATAGACATTTCACCAAAGAAAATATATGGGGTAGCTGGGTGGCTCAGTCCATTAAGTGTCTGCTTTCTGCTCAGTTCATGATCTTGGGGTCCTGGGATTGAGTCCTGCATCGGGCTCCCTGCTCAGCAGGGAGTCTGCTTCTCCCTTTGATCCTTCCCAAAGCTTGAGCTCTCTCTCCCTCAAATAAATAAATAAAATCTTTTTTTTAAAAAAAAAAAACATCCAGATATCAAAGAGGCATATGAAAAAATGCCCCAAATCATCAGTAATTAGCAAAGTGAAAAATAAAACCACAATGAAATCTGCAATCATTACGCACCAAGTAGAATGGCTACAATTAGAAAGACTGACCATACCAAGGGTTGGTGAGGGAACAGGGGTATTGGAATATTATATACTGCTGATGGAAGTGTAAAATGGTACAGCTGCTTTAGGAAATACTTTGGGATTTTTTAAAAAGTTAAAGATACATCTACCATCTGATCCAGCCTTTCTACTATTAGGTATTTACCTGAGAGAAATGAAAGCATATATCCACACAAGACTTGTACACAAATGATCGTAGCAGCTTTATTCATAATAGCTAAAACCTGGGAATAATTCAAACACCCATCAAAACATGAATGGATAAACACGCTCTGATATATGCAGTACAATACTACTCAGAATGAAAGGAAATGAGTGCCACACAACGTGGATGGTTCTCAAAATAACTATGGGAAGTGACAGAAGATAGACCACGAAGGAGGACCTACTGTGAGATTCCACTTACGGAAAATTCTAAAAATGCAAGCTAGTTGATCGTGACGGAAAGCAGATCAGTGGTTTGCCTGGGGACGGAAACAGGGGATGTGATGCTCCCCTTGGCAGAGGAGGAGAGAAGAGCAGGTTACAGGAAGGGAGAACCCCAGCTGTCCAGATGTGGGCAACTGCTTTTCCTTTGCACAGGTGAGCCCTTGGTGGTAGGAAAGATACTCTTTTCTCAGGATGAGATAGTTTGGATGGACCTAAGACTGCTGAAGAAGGCCGTTTATTTATAATACAGAGAGTGGAAAATTAGGCCATTGTATTTCTGCACAGGGGAAGAATTCATAAAAAGTCACACAGAATTATTCTTATATAACTGACAATGACATCGTTGTAAGGTGGAAACAGAGCTTTATTTGTCTTACTTAAAATGATATATAGAGCACTTGTCTGTTTATTCCACTGCAAACAGCTTCTGCAAAAGCAGCCGTAAATCCCTGGGGGTTTCTACTGATAGTTATAAGTTACTTGAGCAAAATCTCTCACGTAACTTGCTGCCTTGCAGGTATCCATTATTCTAAATTCAAAGACCTTTTTCTTGTTTGTTTGTTTGTGTTGAGTGTGTGTTTTTTCCCCAAAATTATGTTACATGCAATATTACTTTAAAAAATATAAAATGTGTCAGAACATAGCTGCTTTTCAAACAGGTAAGTATATATACCTCAATCAAAACACCCACAGCCAAAGGGGGAAACACTCAATAAATAGGCATAATCAAATCTGGCTCAGGTTAAAGGGAAGTTAGTTTGATGGATTCAGCTGGGGCCCTAGTAAGCGACAGTCTCTATAATTAAGCTACCTAAGCTTTGCCCGCCTGGGAGCTTATGGGCTGCGCAGAAGTGTGAGAGTGAAGACCAAGGGGCAAATTTAGAGATGGGTGGACGGCTTGCCCACCCACATGCTAGTCCCGCCTCGGGCCTCAGCCCCTTTCACCCAGACCTGAGCCACATATGGACTCGAACGTCCTTGGCATTGATTGGCAAGGCCTCTGTTTGGGGATGGGGAAAACAACAAGCCAGAATCAACAAAGGCTGAAATCACTTGTCCCCTCTTTTGCCACAAGATCTGGAAACTGTCATTTCTGTTTTCCATAAAGATCCAAGTGTACGTGTGTGTGTGCACATACGCCTGCATCCGTATGCCCCTAGAAGAAAACACAGCAGCTGAAAGGGCAGTGTAGCACGTAATTCTGGGTTCAAAGTTTCGCTTGGTCATTTTTTTTTTTTTAGCTTGTGATCTAGAGTTGGAGAAAAAATAATTTTTGAGCCATTACTATGTCCCTGATATATTAGGTCATGGGAAGATAGTCACTGCCACAAGGGGCTCCCCATCTATCTGGGAGTGGAAAAATACATAAATAATTTTAATGTCGTATGCCCAATGGTGAACTAGAAATAAGTAGGTGTTATGTGATCGTGCAGGGATAGGAAATTTCAGATTCAGCCTTCTGCAGAAGAAAATAGAATCAAATTTTATAGGATGAGGAAGTTAACGTTCTCGAGCCTCACTTCCCTTATCTGTAAAATGGAGTGTTTCATATGTACATCTACGGCATTGCTTTGAGAAACAAGCAAAACCTGATACGACGTTTCTAGTAAGACATACTCGTTCCTGCCTCAATGGCCCTCTTCCTTTCTCCTCCCTCTCAGATTAGCGGCATGAAGTACAACAATCTTTCGCCAGCAGTGTACAATCACACCCCACATGGAAGGATGGGAAGGAGAGAGTATTGTCAATTGGAACGAGAATTCTTTATTGCTTTTTATGATGACAAATTGATTCATAACACCAAGAGAGAAGAGCTCTTGTGCATGCATTGTGAACTGCATTTGGTTTTCCTCCCTCATTTCTTCTTTCATCGTGATTGTGCGAAAAGGAAACCCATTCCTTCCATTTTGAGAGGTGATTCTATTAGGGCCTCGGTTAGGGCCTAGGCCTTCCCTGGCATGGGGGACAGAGAGGGGCTGCTCAGATACTCCTTGAAGGGGGGGACTGCTGTCCAGCCTCAAGGAGGATCGTTAGCTGATGGTCTCCACCTGTAGGCTCCCTCAGAGCAAACCCTAGGTTGGACGTGAGGGTCACCCTCTTCCCAGGGTGGCCCTCAGCCAGTGGTGTGTGGGCTCATACGAATGAGCCAGAGACAATTATGACCTCCTCTTTTCCCAACACTGTGCTCAGTGACATCGTGTGGGTAGCCTGAAATCAGCCATGGTACAAGTATTTATACCACAGAGATTAGCACACACTACAAATCAGAATTTCCCGCTCCACTGGAGAGCCACTAGTAAACATATGCCAGGATCCAGGTACCCCACACCAATGCCTGAGCAGTGATGCCAGGACCCTGCTGTGGGAGGCCTCTAACCAGTCATGTTCACTCTGGTGCTCCCTGTTGAACTTGCAAAGGCTGTCCAGTCTGTGCATTGGGCTCATGCTTCTCCCTGCCCAGCACTGCGTCCTCCCATTTCCCTTTCATGAGTTCCTTCCTGATAAGCTTCTGGACTCCTAACTCCACGTCAGTGTCTGCCTCGCAGAACACTCAACCTGGGGAAGTTGACATTAGAATTAGTCTAAAAAAGGAGGTGCTTAGGAGGAGGCTGGGGGTTGGATAATCATCTCCTAGAAGATAGTGAGAACTCATCCTTGGTGAGAGGCGGTGCATAGACACCAAGGTCGATGTGGTAGCCAAGGGCACCAACACAGTGTTAGGGAGATGGTCAGTTGAACGAAACTTCCCCAGAGGTAAAATAGGTGGGTGGCTGACAAGGGCGGCTGACACACATGCACACACGCACGCATGCGTCAAGCGAAGCAAGAATGAATGAGCAGGAATCTGAGAAGTCATGATACCAAACCCCATTGTTTTGGGACCAGAGCTGTGTTGAGTTCTGGAACCCACACCTAGAGAAGTAGCTGGGTCTCCGGAGGGGAGAACACTGCTCTGCCATAGCAAGTTTACACTATAATGATCTCCCTCGTCCTCCGAAGGGACCCACAGCCATATGTACAGACCTACAGAAGGAGACACGAGGGGAAGACCTTTATATCATATCCTAATGCTCAGCACAAAGGAGTCCCTTTGGAAAAGTCACTAAACACCCACAGAAACAAAACAGACAAAATGATCAGAACAGGTGATGTGGGCAAGCTTTCACTAGTGGCCACCCCAGTGCAGCCCAGAGAGGAATATGGAAGTTGTTCCTGCCTCTGACTTTCAGGCAACTCTGAGCATGGACTCCCCCAGACACCGTGGGACCTCACATCCCAGTCTCTACTTGCTTACATCTCTAAGCACTTATTTTTCTCTGTTCTTCTGTTCCCAAGTTTCTGGCTCTCAAGGCTCTTTGTTTGGGTATCATGCTCTCCACCATCTGATGACTCTGCCTCTTCTTCACATCCAGATCCAGTCTAGGTGTTTCATACAATCACCACTTACTGGTTTCCCCCTTCTTGTACTGGAGGCTCTCAATTCTACCCTTCAGAATGGGGGGTCTCGCTCCTACACTGTATCTAGACTACCAATTCCCACATTTATACTCATAGTACTGAATGGTCCACTCATATTCTAAATCACCTTGTAGCTACCTCCTTTTGCTATGCAGACCCTTGGAACTCATCTAAACCCCCAGTTTTAACCTTAACTTTCAGCCAGGCCACTCCTGTTCCAACCCAACCCATAAGCTATGGAGATTCTGATTCTGACATTAATTTCTCAGACCTGGTTAAAATGGAACACATCTTGCCTTTCTTCCTCACCCATCACCCCACACCCCTATATAATTGTATGTACTCCCTGAAGACTCCAAAATACTTCGGAAGCATCATGTAGATTTCTAAGCATCAAGAGTGAGTCATGTTAAGTTCCTGTTTCAAAAATCGATCATTTATTAATCATTAATTGAGCACTTAACTATAACCAGCACGTAGTAGTAGACCCCCAAAGAAGCACACCAGTAGGGTTTAGGTTGTTCCCTTACTTATTTGCTTCACTACTTATTAATTCCTTCACTGCCATTTTGTCCAGGTGTTCTACCATTTTCTGGTATTTTAGGTTGGTGATCAGACTCATATTACTGCCTTACAAAAAAGAAGTTTTCTTATATTATTTAAATTGACATAACCAAGGACATTTTCAGAACTGACACACTTCGTTTTTCATCTTTCCTCATGATTCTGACTCCATCCCTGACATTTATCCTTTGTCCTCTTTTCTTCTTCTTTTGGAAAACCTAAGTTTAGAGAAAAGGAGTGCCTTCTTTTAACCACCAGTCTGATCTCTGTTCGTTTTTTCTTTCTTTTAAGGAGCTGAATGATTCTTGAAAGTTTCAAATTAGGAATAAAAATGAAAAACTGAATTTTTTTTTTTTTTTTTTATTTTTTTCAGCGTAACAGTATTCATTCTTTTTGCACAACACCCAGTGCTCCATGCAAAACGTGCCCTCCCCATCACCCACCACCTGTTCCCCCAACCTCCCACCCCTGACCCTTCAAAACCCTCAGGTTGTTTTTCAGAGTCCATAGTCTCTTATGGTTCGCCTCCCCTCCCCAATGTCCATAGCCCCCTCCCCCTCTCCCAATCCCACCTCCCCCCAGCAACCCCCAGTTTGTTTTGTGAGATTAAGAGTCATTTATGGTTTGTCTCCCTCCCAATCCCATCTTGTTTCATGTATTCTTCTCCTATCCCCCTACCCCCCCCATGTTGCTTCTCCATGTCCTCATATCAGAGAGATCATATGATAGTTGTCTTTCTCCGATTGACTTATTTCACTAAGCATGATACGCTCTAGTTCCATCCACGTCGTCGCAAATGGCAAGAGAGCCCAGAAATCGACCCTCAACTCTATGGTCAACTCATCTTTGACAAAGCAGGAAAGAATGTCCAATGGAAAAAAGACAGCCTCTTCAATAAATGGTGCTGGGAAAATTGGACAGCCACATGCAGAAAAATGAAATTGGACCACTTCCTTACACCACACACGAAAATAGACTCCAAATGGATGAAGGACCTCAATGTGAGAAAGGAATCCATCAAAATCCTTGAGGAGAATGCAGGCAGCAACCTCTTCGACCTCAGCCGCAGCAACATCTTCCTAGGAACAACGGCAAAGGCAAGGGAAGCAAGGGCGAAAATGAACTATTGGGATTTCATCAAGATCAAAAGCTTTTGCACAGCAAAGGAAACAGTTAACAAAACCAAAAGACAGCTGACAGAATGGGAGAAGATATTTGCAAACGACATATCAGATAAAGGGCTAGTATCCAAAATCTATAAGGAACTTAGCAAACTCAACACCCAAAGAACAAACAATCCAATCAAGAAATGGGCAGAGGACATGAACAGACATTTCTGCAAAGAAGACATCCAGATGGCCAACAGACACATGAAAAAGTGCTCCACGTCACTCGGCATCAGGGAAATACAAATCAAAACCACAATGAGATATCACCTCACACCAGTCAGAATGGCTAAAATTAACAAGTCAGGAAATGACAGATGCTGGCGAGGATGTGGAGAAAGGGGAACCCTCCTCCACTGTTGGTGGGAATGCAAGCTGGTGCAACCACTCTGGAAAACAGCATGGAGGTTCCTCAAAATGTTGAAAATAGAACTACCCTATGACCCAGCAATTGCACTACTGGGTATTTACCCTAAAGATACAAACATAGTGATCCGAAGGGGCACGTGTACCCGAATGTTTATAGCAGCAATGTCTACAATAGCCAGACTATGGAAAGAACCTAGATGTCCATCAACAGATGAATGGATACAGAAGATGTGGTATATATACACAATGGAATACTATGCAGCCATCGAAAAACTGAATTTTGAGGGTAACCTTCCAAATACATATTGAGCACTCGGAACACCTGCAGCTACAAGACTCGTTGTCCACATTAATGTGACTTTACTATTCCACTGTCTGATGTCACTGTTGCAGGAAACTCCTGCCAAAGATGAAGTTGTTTTAGAAGTGTTCCCCAAATCCTTTTGTCAAACCATAGACTAACAGGTACTCAACCAGCCCTTATTATACCAAGTATCTCATTCTCAAGACTCATCAATTGACTCAAGACTCTCTTAGAAACTCTGGCACGGCTGTGTCCACCACTCCTAAATGATTATGTCACCAAGCTTGCCCAACCCCAATCTGGTCACCCTCCCCAGCACACATCCCCTCCCCACAGTCCTCCCCCTTCACTCCAAAACATCATAAATATCTCACTTTTGTCCTTTCTTCTCAGAGATGCTATGGAGCCTTACTTTATCATGGGTTATTTTGTTGATGTTCAGAGAATCATCAGGCAACAACAACCAACATTTGTGGATACCTAGCACTAAACTACCTACCATGATGAATAGTGAGCCGAGGTGTTTTTAGTCCATCAGGAGAGAGAGATAAATAAAAATCTGTAATATGAGACACAATATAGTAAATACTCTAACACACCCATAAGTAACCAATTCTGATGGAATTCGGAGGATCTGTTGACATGCTTTGTTAGAGGGGGAATTTAAAGTGTAATAAAAGTGAGCTGGAGACATTACAGAAGTTTACATCTTGCAGTTCTTTTTCCTAAATCTCAGAGAGCTGGCTCCTGGAGATGCCTAAAGCCATTTTAGTGAGAAAAGACATGAAGCAATTCCAAAATTTCTTGAGCAGTTACTCTGTGTCTGGAAAATGGATGAATCATGGGGCTCCATAGTGAAATATAATAGAGATACTCCTATAAGAAAAAGTCTTACAACAAGACAGACTGCCTGTCTGCCAGAGCCATCCCACTCTCTCTACTGCCTGCGGACCCCCCTTCCCAGCCATCTGGGAAGAACGTAAGTTATGGGGCAGGCCACCATATTCCATGATCAGTCACCCATGTTTCCTGCAACTTTCTCAAACATTGGATAAACACACCAAAGCACTTGTTTAAACAGAGCTTATTAAAACTAAACTTATGATCCTCTTGTTATATCTTTTCATGAGGTTTGGCTGGTAAGGGGGAGGGTGGAACTAGTGGTGTACCCAGTACATTTGGGTAAATAGGAAGCAGATTAAACAAAGTAAGGTGTTTTGTTTTATTTTTCTTGGTTATGGTATCGATTTTCTCTTAGGAAAGTATGGATTTTGTTTGTGCAGCTGACAATTACTGTTAAAGGTACAACATGGGGGCGCCTGGGTGGCTCAGTGGGTTAAAGCCTCTGCCTTCAGCTCAGGTCAAGATCCCAGGGTCCTGGGATCAAGCCCCACATTGGGCTCTCTGCTCCGCGGGGAGCCTGCTTCCTCCTCTCTCTCTGCCTGCCTCTCTGCCTAGTTGTGATTTCTCTCTGTCAAATAAATAAATTATTAAAAAAAAAAAGGTACAACATGGCCTGCCATTAGTCTTGTGAGATGGTCCCAATCTGAGAGTGATTTAAAGGGTATTTTGTAAGCTTGAATGGAAACTACCACCATTAGAAAAAGATATTCTGGCCACATTCTGATTATAGGATGAAAGCCGAAAGGGACTAAGCTATACATGTATTCATAGTAATTGTGTTTCCACATTGACCCCAAGAAAAATATCAACATGATTTTCATTGAGATGTTAAAGTTCCAGTGTCCTGCAGTGATTCAGCCTGACCTTGCTAAGAAGTAGTCCAAGGATGCGGAGAAACAACAGGTCCTGGCAGCAAGGGTCTCATTCTGCTCTTTATCCAGACAACAAGGTCCAAAGTGTTCCACAAAATGACAAAACGTTGATTGGGGCCACAGTCATCCTACCGGGGCAACAGAGGCTCAACCTTCTACCTCATTAGCACTGTTTATCTCATATTGTGCTAGCATTCATTTTCACTAATATGATACACAAATGTAATGATGTATAAGTGTTTTTTAATGTCGTGTAAGTGAAAACAGGTGGGTAATTTACCATGGGCTTATAGAGATTGGAGCTGGCTGCTGTTGCACAAAGAGAATGCTGCGCTTTTTGTGTGTGTAACTTGTTTTTACCTGGGTCAGATTTCAGCAACTTCAGTTTTTAAAATCACTTAGTCAAATCCATGTGAGACATCACACCACAGGTCTGTGGACCCAAAACAGAAATCAGGAGGGTGATTTACTGGAGCGGAATGGCTCCACAAACAACAAGCACGTTTATATAGTTAACCTCTATTCAGAAAGGAAGCAAAGAGGGAGAGAGTGGTCTAAACGAGGTATCATGGGTATTAAAAGAAGTCTGTATTCAAAGTACAAGCCCCTGATTAGAGCATTTGCCCTGCCTATGTAACTGGCTGTGGAGCTAATGGGCAATCCTTGAGGCATAAGTCAAGAGTGTTAACTTTTATAAGAGTCACAACACACATTGGGTGGTATTGATTGTTCCCTATTTTTTTTTCCAGGAACTTAGAAAGGTTTAGCAAATCTCTAGATCTTTCCATAAGAGACTCTGGTTACTTTCATGCTCCCACCTTTATTATCAAGATATCAATAATCTGGATTAATTTCATCTTCATCAATATTAGCCGAGATAATAAATCTAGAGAAGCCAGGTGTCTTCCTGTCTTTTTCTGGGATAAGTGTTGTTCAGATTCTCCCCTGACTCTTTTGCTGATGAAAGGTTATAATATATTTAATAAGATCTGAGGGAGTAAAGGCTAATTTTTTATGTGAAAGTGAGATTCTCCTTCCTACTCCCAAACATATGTAGAGAGAACTTCTTATTTTCCAGAGTTTCTATTTTTCTCATTTTAATATTGAAATAGAAGAAAAATGCTCCCCATGGAGCACATTTCTGCAGCCTTGTTTTGTGTCTCACTTTGCCTGTCCTGCCTGTGATTCTACATTCCAGAATGCCCTGCGGGAGAAAGAAATTGTGTCCAGACACAGCCATGGGAATGGAATTTCCCATACCTTGAGAGTGACCTCCAATTTGACCTTAAAATTAAAAACTTGTTTGTGAACTCCTGAGAGAGAAAAAAGTATATAACAGTAGCTGCTGTTTAAAAATATAATTGGCAAGCATAGTACAGAAACAACACATGAGTCAATCATGGGCCTCCTAGATCCCAGCAACTCACAGCACAGATTTCCTGTGTTTTGCTGCCCATGAATGGACGAACCACCAGTGTAAACATCCAGGAGGGAAAGGAACTATTCCTTTCTACTCCCAATTTGCACTGGTAACTTTTCCCAAGTCCTTGTTTTAGGACTGGTGTTTCTTACTCATTCAGTCATAGTCTGAGAATTTGTCATCAAGCTTGTTTGTGCTTAAAAGCACAGATTAGGACTTTGGCACTAGAAAAAGGCATAAGTCTTAACTCTATCATTTGCCAGAAGTGTGACCTCAGTTTCCTGATCTGAAAATGGTGATAAATAATGGTGAAAACTCGAGACAGTTGTTTTGAGAACGAAAGGATAAATGCTAGTAGCGCATTTCACTAACATCCTATGTCAAGAATTTTTCTTCTTGTGGAAATAGCTGAAGGACTAGTCCTTATGAGTAAGAGAAACTTGAGATGGCTGTACCCTCTTCCAGTGAGAAGATGCCTCACACTCTTGTATATTACTAATCTTGACAATATACTGTATTTCACAATAATATATTCACATTATATTATTAAATCCTTGTAACTATCCCGTAATTAGTGGTTATATGCTTATGTCATCCAGATGGCATATTATTACTTCCTATTAACATAGGCATATTATTACTTCCTATTAACATACTGGGGGGTAAGGTTCACATGTTGGAAGGGACATTTTCAAGATCAGAGATTGTGCAACTAGACTACAAATTTGAGGAAAGTTTCACCTTGGGAAATCCTTTGCCATTCTAGCTTAGCAAATAGATGAAATGAATAGCTATAAGTGGAAATTCTGAATTTGCTCTCTGTCACTAAAAGTGAAATCAAAGACCTATGTTAAACAGGGTCCGGAGTGCCAGTGGCCAGTAGGCATTTCCATGTCAACCTAGAAAGCATTATTGTTTAGTGTCAATGTTTTTATTCTTTACAGATCTTGCAAGCTGCAGTGACTTGAGAAATGGTCGGCTAGAAGTTGGAGTTTTGGGGTTGTTATTTTTATTTGCTTGTTTGGTGAGATCGTCACACATTGATATATTACTGCATAGCAAACAGGCAGGTTGTCTTGGACTCTTCAAGTTAGGAAAAGACATTTTTTGGTTTTGGCAGAGTGCAGGACATAAGAGTATTCAAAGATTGAAAGATACATTTCAAATCAACGGTATTTCATGCTGCTAATAACTGCTTTAACTTATGGATGTAGAGTTGAATTTCAGGAATATCTTCTTTAGTGGAAGACCAGCTGTATCCAGAACTCTTTCATAAACCATGAGGAATATTTTCTTCTTTAAATGACACAACATGGTTTCTGCCAGAAGATGCTGAAAATCTAGCAGACATTTAAGTGACTTGCAGACACTTTTAGGAACAAGACAAGACAAAACATAATCCAATGTTATATTTCACAACTGTCAACATTGGATGACTTGGGGAGGTAGCGGTCAGCTGCAGTAGCTAGAGAAGAAGGAAAGAAACCTCTCCTGGTTGAACCTGCTGCATCCATCCTCCTTGCTCAGAAAGGACCTCCCTGTTATGAGGAAGCCCTTGGGAGAATCCCCAAAGGAGCACCGGGGCCTCTGGAAACCAGATATGGAACAAATCTGTCTCTTCTAGGAATTGCTAGATAACCATTGCTCTTAAACAAAAAGAGTTCATGGTGATTGCCTTCCTTCCCAAAACATCTCCAGTTTTCTGAACTAATAGAGAAAGAGTAATGTGTGTCAATCCCTTCTTCAGTACTGCATTTTGTTTCTGTGTGGGTTTTTTGCATGATCCTCTGATGTATTTAGAGAGAAACTCATCCCTTTATATCCCAAGTAAAGAAGAAGAATATTGTGTCTTGCTTCCCTGAAATTTCCATCATATTTGAGATGAAAGGAAGCAAAAAGTGGTCTAGCTCAGAGATGGAGACCTTCCTAATTTGCCAGACTGTAAAAACATGTTTCTTTAAACCCACCCAGCCAGCCAAAGCTGATAGGCCAGGTTGAACACCAACACAGGTGGAGTAAATCCATTGCATGGCAAAGACTGATCAAGTTGACTTTTTCAAGAACTTAACTAATAAATGCAGACACGAAGGAAGTCGGACACTGACTCAAGATATGGAAAGAGTAGTAAAGAAAAATCCTAAGGACTCTTGTTGTTGAACTCCTAGAAGATGTCCTGCTTCACATATGTCCTTATAATAAATCTCTTTTACTTAAACTAACTGAATTGCAGCAAAACCATCTCTGAGTCAGAGCCTGGGCAAGTCTCTCTCCTGCTGAAGGAATTCAGGTGGGAGGGAGCATATGAGAAATTCATTTCAGTTCAGAGTTCATTTGGAGGGGGGGAGCCGGTGTCCCTATAAGGACTCCTTCATGTTTGTTTGTTTTTTAAGTTTTTATCACTATTTTTGTATTCTAATGATAATATATGTTCACTATAGAATCCAGAAAAGCACAAAGAAGAAAATAAAAATAACATACTTCAAGCACTGAGAACCATTGGTATTTTGCCATAAATGCATAGTCAAGCATTTCACTTTTTATAAAAGCAGGATTGTGATGTATATGCTATCTTAAAATTCCCTGCAACTTAATATAATTTGAACACATATTATATCATTCTATAGTATTCATTATAGTCTTAATTCTTCTATTTTTGGACATTTAGGCTATTTCCAATTTTTTACTACAAGAATACCTAAAATAAGGAATCCTAAAAGAATACTATTTTAAAATATCCTAAAATAAACATCTTTATAACAGTGTATAAGTATTTATATGCATCTTTGATTATTTAATCCATAGAATACTCTATTAGAGGAAAATACATTTCCCATCAGCTCAAGGTAAGCTTTAGCATGTTTCTAAATATAGAAGCAAAGGAAGAAAACAAAATTATTTGTAGGTTTGGCCTCTTAAAACCGGAAAACTTCTTCATCTCCTTTTTTGTCTACACCTAAGGACATGTCTTACTCTCTAACTCAAATCCAGTAAGGGGATAGAAGCAGTGGTGGTGCTCTGGTGCAGCAGGAGGAAGCTGAGGGATTTATTGCAATCATCAGATTCCAAAGGCACCAACAAATATGGTAGCCCAATACCCAATGGTGGCCATTGGAAACTGATGATCCATATGACTTTACCCTCAGAGGCCTCTTAGGAGTTTGGGCTCCTTCCATATGTCGCCAACCAGCTCAACCCAACCCACATGTCAAATTAGACTTCAAGAGAATAAGAGAGAGAATGAAGAGATAATCAGCTATGTTTTATGAATCCCTCAATCATATGTTTTTATTTAGGTAAGAAATTTTTAAGGAATGAATGCCATTTAAGCCTATTAAGAAGCTTATTTGTTCTAACATAATGCACAAAAACACATTGGTGAATTATCAAGCTGACAGTGCACTTAGTAATGAGTGAGGATTAATGTCTTTGCAGAAATGTGATTCATGAATAAAAACAGATACAAAATTAAACTCTAGACATACACAGTCATTTATAATCTTTAAAAAGAAGACGGTGCTGAGCTATGAGTGATTTCTGCATAGGACCAAGGTAAGAGGTAGGGAAATGGGAGACAAGAAAGGGTGTTGGGGTCAGTTATTCTCTTCTGCCTTTTGGGCTGGTTGGGCTGCCATGACCCACTGCTCTCTGCTCTGCCTCTGGCCTTCAAGCCAGCCCAACACAACCCGCTAAAGGTCAGCAACAAATGCCTCCAGATTGTTTGTGGTTAGACCTTCCTTCTTTATTTCCAGCAGATTTCAAACTCTTGGTAATTGTAGTAATTGTTGTGGATTGAATTGTGCCCCCTAGAAGATGTGGAACCTGTGCTTATGGCCTTACTTGGAAGCAGGGTCTTTGCAGATGATGGGATGATGGAATTAATATGAGGTCATACCAGAGTAGGGTAGGTCCTACTCTGATACGACTTTGTTCTCATAAAAAGGGAAATTGGGACACAGACACACATGCAGGGAGAATGCCATGGGACATGGAGGCAGAGATCAGGGTGATGCATCTATAAGCCATGAAATGTCAAAGATGGCCAGCAAGCTATGGCGAGCACGGGGAGGTGTGGGACAGCTCTCCATCACAGTCCTCAGATGGAACCAAACTCACCAACATTTTGATCTTGGGCATCCACCTAAATTTCATCTGGTCCCAGAAATTCAGCTAGTTATCAAACCATTCTGAACACCTACGAACTCAACAGGAGATCAAAGGAAAGAATAGCATCAAGGAAGTAGGGAACCTAAATTTTGTCTGGTTCCAGGGATTTAGCTAGATAATGACCTTGGACATCCAGCCTCCAGACTATGAAACAACAAATTTCAGTTATTTAAGCCACTCAGTTTGCAATATCTTGTTAAGAATGGCAGCCCTGGCAAGCTAATACGGTAATCCTCCCCTACTCATAGTCAGATATGGCCCTTTGTCCTCAGCCTCTCCAGATTTCTAAACTCCCATCTCTCTGCCTTACTGTTGACTCCCAGGATCCCATTCTGTGTCTGGCCACTAGTTCTGGTTCTTCTGGCCCAGCCACACCCTGCCTTCAGATACCTTTCTATCCTGAGCATGAGTTGGTATGAGGGGGTAGGGGAAAGAGAGCCCCAGGGCCTCGGGTTCAGACAATAAGGACATTGACAAAAGAGCTTGAAATCATCCGTTGAGCCTCTTCTGGCTCCATAAGCTATGGAAAGAGAGGCAATAGAGCTGGTTCTGCTACTGGGAGTTTCTAGAAGGTAGCTGCTCCTGTGTATCCACAGTACAGCCACTTCCGGTGCAGGCTGGTAGTCAGGAAGGTGGGCTCTACAGTCAGGCAGCCTACGTTTGCATCCCAACTTTCACTGGCTGTGCGACTTAGTGCAAATCACACCTCTGTGCCTCAGTTTCTCCATCTACAAAATGGGAACAACTCTAGTCCCTACCTCGTATGGTTATTGTGAGGATTGAAAAAGTCAGTCTATGCCACGTGCTTGGCACAATGCCTGATACATGGTCAGCAATATGCAGGGATTTGCTTTTTTGGTTTTCTTATTCTGTACAAGACCATATGTCCCAGCTTGCCTGGAACTATTCTGGCTTATACCTGTGGTTTTGGCATAGTTTTACACCACCACCACCACCACGTCCCATCACCCCCACCGCTGCCCCCACCCCACCCTACCCCACCCCCGCGACTTCCCTCTTAAAGTGACTCAGGATCACTCTACAAATCAACGACTTCTCTGATTCTGAAAGATGAAGTCATTTCTATGGCAGGCCCAGTTCCCTGCCTCGGTGGGTAAGACCTGAGAGAGTTTGGTGTTGATTATCCCCAGGAAGTGCTACCATCCCAGGCTAGGGCGCTTTCTGTGACGCACCTGGGAGTACCATTCCTCTCCTCCTGTTTGCATCACAAGCTCCACCAGGCTGGATTTCTATAGACAGAGACATAGTCCAGCTTTCAGATCTTACCGGGACATAGTCACCTAAAATCCATTCTCTTTCAGAGCCAACTTCTTTGGTTCCTCAGAAAGCCTGTTCTCTCTCATCTCCAATCTGCCTTTGATCTGCATTGAGGCCCCGCTTGATTAACTGTATCTCCTATGTCGGCCTCTTCTGATTCTTTGTTCCTTCCCCCTCCCTCATTCTCATTCCCCCCTTTTAAGGAGTGTTCACTGATCCACGTATTATGTGCCAGGCATAGTTCTAAGTTTTGGGGGCCTGTGGTGAATAACGCAGAAAAAGTCTGTACGGACTTTTATTCTGCGGAAGGTATATTCTCATGGGGAGAAGGAAACATTAGACAAATAAGAAAAAAAAAGACGTACAACATTTTAGATCAGGTCAGCAGAAATGTTCTGTAAAGGGCCAGAGAGTAAATATTTAAGGTGTTGTAGGACTGTGTTACAACCACTCAGCACGGCTACTCTAGTACCAAGTCAGCCACAGACTTGTGGGGGTGGCTGTGTTCCAGTTAAACTTTATTTATAAAAACAGGAAGTGGATCAAACAGGCCACGAACCCATAGTCTGATGCTCCGGTTATAGAAAGTGACAATTCCATGAAGAAAAGGAGGCAGGGTACATTGTAACTGAGAGGAAGACTTATGTAGGCTGGTCCGCAAAGGCCCCTAGGAGGAGCAGACCTTTGCACGAAGCCCTAAATGAAGGAAGAAGCTGTGGCTCAGAGTATTCTAGGAAAAGGAGTCAGCTGAGGTAAAAATCCAAACAGAAAAATGAGCGTGGAATGTTGGAGAATGAGAAAGAAAGCCAGTGTGGCTGCCGCGTAGCAGGAAGAGCAACTGGAAAAGTAATGAGAGCAGGAATCAGAGCCAAGGTAAGAACGAAACCAGACAAGCAGCCATTGGAGGATTTTAAACGAAAGAATGGCATAATCTAATTTATGTTTTTACAAGTTCCCTCTGGTTGCTGTGTGGAGAATAAATGGGGACAAGAAGTGACCACAGAGGCCTGTTAGTGGCCTACAGGAGCGGTCCCAATGAGTCCAGGTTGGAGAGCTTGTCCAAATGAGAACACTGGCTGAGGGTTTCCAGGATTCCCACTCTTTTAGTGAAGGCTCTTTGGTTGCAAAACACAAAAGCCAATTCTGAATGACTTGAGTGAAGAGGACCCCCATAAATGAGGATGAGTGCCATACATTTAAAAAAAAGAAAAAAGTTCCTGAATCACTGTGATTCCTCCGAGTCTGGTTGGCTGAGATTTTGCTGCAAGCCACACTTGGTGAGGGGAGAGCACAGCACCTTGCCTTAAAGTCTCAGCAAGAGGTGGGGCAATTGGATGGCTCAGTGGGTTGGGCCTCTGCCCTTGGCTCAGGTCATGGTCTCAGGGTCCTGGGATCGAGCCCCACACTGGGATCTCTGCTCAACGGGAGAGCCTGCTTCCCCCCCTCTCTCTGCCTGCCTCTCTGCCTACTTGTGATCTCTCTCTGTGTCAAATAAATAAATAAAATCTTTAAAAAAGAAAAAGTACACACAATGAGGGAGACATGATCATTCTGGTGAGGGAGGAATTAGGTAGGGTGTCATTACTGATGGGGAGAATGGACGTTGGGTGGCCCAATTCCAACAGAAACTTTCAAGATGCTTTTTTCTGGTGCTCAGTTTCTACTGAAGGGAAAAACCTCTTTTCTTCTTTTAATTGTTCTCTCACCATTAGGTCTAGTTTGCCCTAGAAAGAAGATACTAACTGGGCTAGAAAAACATGTCCTGCTTATCCACTTCCCCCATGACACAGCTCCCAGGGATCAATTTCCCTGAAAATAATGCTTTGATATGGAGTTAGAATCATACGATCCAGAAGTTAACGTGAGCCACTGACTTCCCAGTCTCACGCATCAAAATCGGGACTTCCAACTTGACAAATGGCTTCCTTGCTTGTTCCTCAATGCAGCAAACATGTTCATTCTCACCTCTGAGGTTTTGTCTGTGCTTTTCCTCTTACCTAAAACTCATCCAAACATTCTTAAAACGTTTAGCAGTACCATTACATTCAAGGTATGGTGCTAGGCATGGAATAACCATCCAGATGCTTTAATGCAGTGGTTCTCAGATTTGAACGTGCATCCAGACCACTGGGGGAATCTTGTTAGAATGAAGATTCTTTAGGAGTAAGGCCATAGTCTGCACTTCTCACAAGCCCCCGGGTTTAGCTGATGGTTTGGGTCTGCTAGTCATGCATTATGTAGCAATTCTTTAAGTATAGTACTTGAAAATAACACCTTCATTCAGTAATAATCACTACCATTTGTATAGTATTTTAAATTTTACAAAGTAATTTGTTACTCTTAGGACAATTGTGAGTCCACATGGTAGAAATTATTATATTGATACATTTCACTTCTCCCAACACACACAGGCACATACACACACATGCACACATACACAGATACATTTGTACATACATGGTTTCTCTAAACCATTTTTTAAAAGATTTTATTTATTTATTTGACAGACAGAGATCACAAGTAGGCAGAGAGGCAGTCAGAGAGAATGGTAAGGAAACGTGCTCCCTGCTGAGCAGAGAGCCCGATGCGGGGCTCGATCCCAGGACTCTGGGATCATGATTGAGCCGAAGGCAGAGGCTTTAACCCACTGAGCCACCCAGGCACCCCTCTCTAGACCATTTTAAAATAAGTTTCCAATGCCATGATACCTTATGCCTAAATACTCCAAAGAGTTATCTCTGGAGAAAAAGATACTCTCCTGCTTCACCTCAATAGCACTCTCAGACATAAGAAATTCAACATTGACATTCTAATAGCGAAGATATGGTACATATTCAAAGTTCCCTCATTGTCCCCAAAATGTCCTTTACAGTTGTGCTTTTCTTTTTTAGATGCAAGATCTAATCAAGGGTCACACGTTGCATTTAGTTGTATGTGTGTTTGTCTCCCCACTGTTTTTAATCTTATGATATTAAAATTTTTGATGATTTTTGATGGATGTTTTCATTAGATTGTCCTATAATCTAGATTTTCCTGATTGTTTCTTCATGATTAGACTCAGGTTAAACATTTTTGACTACCACATAGATAATGCTCTCTAGTTCTCATTTCATTGTATCAGGGGATTCATGATAACTGTTTGATTCATAATTGGCCATGTTAAGTTTTATTGATCTGGTTAAACTGGTGTCCACTAGATTTTTCATGGGAAGGATACTTTATCTCCTTTGTGATTAACAAGTAATATGCTGGCTGATACTTTGAGATATTTTTCTCCATTAGGTGTCACATATTTCCAAAACATTTTATTTTTAAATAACTATAGATACATAAGAGGCTGTAAAAAATAAAAAGTATAGGGAAATCTTTGAACCCTCCAACCCACCTCCTGCAAAGTCAATGTCCTGAATAACTATAGTACACCACTAAAACAAGGACCCTGACATTGGTACAATCCATAGAGCTCATTCAGTTCTATATTCATTTGTCTGTTTGTGTGTATATAGTTCTACACAACTTTGTCAGGTGTGTAATTTTGTGTAATCACCACCACAACCAAGATCCAGTACTTGAACTAACTGATATTTATAGGACATTCCTCTACTGGTAATAATGGAATATATAATCTTTCCACATACACATGGAACATTCAATAGTATAGATCATGTTACTGTGTCAAGATCTCAATAAATTTTAAAAATTTTGAAAACATGAAAAGTATGTTAAATTAGAAACCAAATAAATTAGGAAGCAATTAAATAAATATATCTGGGTATTTCCCAAATATTTTGAAACTAAATAACACATCTGTAAAGAAGTCATTGGTCAGAAAAGATAACAAAAGAAACTGGAAATAATTTGACCAGAATAAAAATTAAAACTCAGTATATCAAAATTTATATGGTTACAACAGTCCTCAGGAGAATTTATATCATTAAATGTTCATATTAGAAAAGAAGAAATACTGCAAGTAAATTGTCTAAAGCATCACCCATAAAAACATAGAAAAAGAAGAGCAAATTAATCGTAAGTGTAGCATCAGGTGATAATACAAACAAGAGGAGAAGTGAATGAAATAGAAAACAGAAGAGCAATAGAGCAAAAACAATAAAACCCAAAACTGGCTCTTTTAGAAGATAACAAAAGTAAGAAAGCCCTGGATCAATGAAAAAAAGAAAGACACACGTGGTCAACATCAAAAATACCACTGCATACTCAGGGAACTGAAAGCATAATCAGGGGATACTATGAACAACTTTATACCAGAACTTTCTACAACTTAAATGAAATTAACAAATTCCTTGAAAAACACAAACTACCAAAGCTCATTCAAGAAAGAATAGATAACAACATGACTAGCCTTATATTTATTGAAGAAATTTAATTCATAGTTAAGGCATTCCTGAAGGAAATTCTAGGTGTAGCTGATTTCACTGGTGAATTCTACCAAATGTTTAGGGAAAAAATAAAACAAATTGTACACCAACTTCCAGAAAATATGGAAGAAATATTGATACCAAACATTTTTAATATCAAAAATGAAGACTTTACAAGGAAAGGAAACTATGGACCAACATTTCTGTAAGCACAGACACAAGTCCTAAAAATAAAATTTTAGTATTCAAATGCAGTAATATATAAGAATGCTAATGCTTTGTGACCAGGTGGCTCTTATGCCAGAAATACAAGGTTGGCCTATGATTTGAAAATCAAACAATATTTCTTAACATATTAGCAGACTAAAAATGGAAAATAATATGATTGCTATAGAGGCTGAAAAAGCATTTAAGAAAATTAAACACCGATTTATGATTAAAAACTTTCAGCAACCCAAGAATAGAAAGGAAATGCCTTAACCTGATACCCCTTATTAACAAACCTACAGCTGAGTGGAGGAAGCAAGATGGCAGAGGAGTAGAAGACGGAAATATCAATCATCAGATCCCAGGAGTTCAGCTAGATGGTTATCAAACCATTCTGAACACCTACAGACTCAACAGGAGATAGAAGAGAAGAAGGGCAGCAATTCTAGGAACAGAAAATCGACCACTTTCCAGAAGGTAGGATGTGCAAAGAAGTGAATCTGAGGCAATATGTGGGAAGATAGACTGCAGGGGGAGGCGCCAGCTCTCGGCAAGCAAAGGAGCAGCGGAGCACAAAATCAGAGCATTTAGAAGTCTGTTCTACTGAGGGACATCGCTCCAGAGGTTAAGCAGGGGGTGGAGCTTTTGTGGGGACAGTGTGGTCTCAGGTCCCAGAGGGTCATAGGAAGACCAGGGATGTCTGAGTGTAGCAGAGCTCCCAGGTATCGGAGCAGGAAAGCCAATTACAGAGACAGAGCCAAGAAGGGGACTCTCAGCTCGGGGTTACCTTAAACAGGGATCTGAGGCACATTCGGGCCACTGCTCTTTGAGCAGGGACCCCACAAGTGGCAAATCCAGGGAGACTCACCTTCCTCCTCTGGAGGCAGGAATCGGCTGGGTTTGGAGACTCCAAAAAGGACCATGTGCCAGATAGAAATGCTCATTCACAGACCAGATGAGCTCAGAGCATGGCCACAGACCAGGAAGATGGGATGGATTGATGGCTTTTCTCCAAGGGTGCACTGAGGAGTGGGTTCTGAGCTCTCAGCTACTCCGGTCGGAGATTGGGAGGCCAATCATTTTCATTCCCAACCTCCAGAGCTCTAGGAAAACCATTCAGGGAACAAAAGCTCCTGAGAACAACTGCAAACAGATTAATTAGCCTGGCCCCTGGCAAGGACGGTGCAATTCCACCTCAGGCAAAGACATTTGAGAATCACTGCAACAGGCTCCTCCCCCAGAATATCAGAAAGAGCATCCAGCCAAGACCAAGTTTACTGATCAATGAGAACTGTGGAACGCCAGAGCAGGGGAAAGTAACACATAGAATTCATGGCTTATTTCCCATGATCCTTTAGTCTTTCAAAGTTAAATTTTTTAAATCTTATTTTTTCTATTCTATTTTTTTAACTTTTCCTCTTCCCTCTTTTATTTTTAACTATTTTATTTTATCAATACCTTCTTTAAAAATCTTTTTAAATTTTCATTGTTATAGTCATATTTTATACCTATTGTTTTTAACTTTATTTTTTATATACATATGGGTTATTTTTCTTTAAAATTTTGGGATACAATTTCTTCTACTAGATCAAAATATACCCTAAAGCTAGTGCATTGTTTTGTTCTAGCCTCCAGCCTGATCACATTCTCTTCTCTTTCTTTTTCTAACCAACTTAACTTATCAAGCCCTTTTTTAGAATCTTTTAATTTTCATCTCTACAGTCATATTCCATCACTTCATCATGGTTACCTTTATTTTTGTATATATACTTTTCTTTCTTTAAAATTTTGGGAGGAAGTTTCTTCTAAGAGACCAGAATACACCCAAAGTCAAGTGGTGGCTCTGTTCTGTTCACCACTCCTATATATATATATATATATATATATATATATATATATATATACACATATATATATGTTTTATTTATTTTTCTTTTAACCTCTTTTCCCCCTTTCTTCTCCTCCTAGTTTTGGGTCTCTTCTGATTTGGTTAGTGTATATTTTTCCAGGGTCTTTGCCACCCTTTTAGTATTTTGTCCTCTCAATCATCTATTCTTATCTGGATAAAATGACAAGGCAGAAAAATGCACCACAAAAAAAAAAAAAAAAGAACAAGAGGCAGTCCCGACACCTAGGGACCTACTCAATATGGATACTAGTTATATGCCAGAACTAAAGTTTGGAATGATGATTATCAAGGTGCTAGCTGAGCTTGAAAAAACCATGGAAGATATTAGAGAATCCCTTTCTGGAGAAATAAAATCCCTTTCTGGAGAAATATAAGAACTAAAGTCTAACCAAGTTGAAATAAAAAAAAAACTATTAATGAGGTGCAATAAAAAATGGAGGGTCTTACTGCTAGGTTGAATGAGGCAGAAGAGAGAATTAGTGATTTAGAAGACCAAATGATGGAGAATAAAGAAGCTGTGGAAAGAGAGACAAACAACTACTGGACCACAAGGGGAGAATTTGAGAGATAAGTGATACCGTAATATGAAACAACATTAGAATAATTGGATTCCAGAAGAAGAAGAAAGAGAGAGAAGGGCAGAAGGAATATTGGAGCAAATTATAGTAGAGAATTTCCCAAATATGGGAACAAGCATCAAAATCCAGGAGGCACAGGGAACCCCACTCAAAATCAGTAAGAATAAGTCCACACCCCATCATCTAATAGTAAAATTTACAAGTCTTAGTGACAAAGAGAAAATCCTGAAAGCAGCCTGGGACAAGAAGTCTGTAACATACAATGGTAAAAATATTAGATTGGCAGGAGACTTATCCACAGACACCTGGCAGGCCAGAAAGAACTGGCATGATATATTCAGAGCACTGAACGAGAAAAACATGCAGCCAAGAATACTATATCCAGCTAGGCTGTCACTGAAAAGAGAAGGAGAGATAAAAAGCTTCCAGGACAAGCAAAAACTGAAAGGATTTATAAACACCAAACCAGCTCTACAGGAAATATTGAAAGAGGTCCTCTAAGCAAACAGAGAGCCAAAAAGTAACAGACCAGAAAGGAACAGAGACAATATACAGTAACAGTCAGCTTACAGGCAATTTAACAGCACTAAATTCAGCTCTTTCAATAGTTACCCTGAATGTAAATGGGCTAAATACCCCAATCAAAAGACACAGGGTATCAGAGTAGATAAAAAAACAAGGCTCATTGATATGCTGCCTACAAGAAACTCATTTTATCCAAAGACATCTCCACTAAAGTGAGGGGTTGGAAAACAATTTACCATGGTAATGGACAGCAAAAGAAAGCTGGGGTGGCGATCCTTATATCAGATAAATTAGATTTTAAGCCAAAGACTATAATAAGAGATGAGAAAGGACACTGTATCATACTTAAAGGGTCTGTCTAGCAAAAAGACCTAATAATTTTAAATATCTATGCCCTTAACATAGGAGCAGCCAACTATATAAATCAATGAATAACAAAATCAAAGGATCAAAGAAATACATCGATAATAATATAATAATTGCAGGGGACTTTAACACCCCTCTCGCTGAAATAGACAGATCATCTAAGCGAAAGATCAAAAAGGAAATAAAGGCTTTAAATGACACACTGGACCAGATGGACATCACAGATATATTCAGAGCATTCCATCCCAAAGCAACAGAATACACACTCTTCTCTAGTGCACATGGAACATCCTCCAGAATAGATCACATCCTGGGTCAGAAATCAGGTCTCAGCTGGTACCAAAAGATTGGGATCTTTTCAGACCACAATTTTCAGACCACATATTTTCAGACCACAATTCTCTGAAACTAGAACTCAATCACAAGAGGAAAGGTGGAAAGAACCAAAATACATGGAGGCTAAAGAGCATTCTATTAAAGAAGGAATGGGTCAACCAGAAAATTAAAGAAGAATTGAAAAAAATTCATGGAAACAAATGAAATGGAAAACATAACTCTTCAAAATCTTTGGGACACAGCAAAAGTGGTCCTGAGAGGAAAGTATATAGCAATGCAAGCCCTCAATAAACAAGATTGGTCTCAAGTACACAACCTAACCCTACACCTAAGGAGCTGGAGAAAGAACGGCAAAGAAAGCCCAAACCCAGCAGGAGAAGAGAAATAATAAAGACCAGAGCAGAAATCAATGAAATAGAAATGAAAAGAACAGTAGACCAAATCAACGAAACTAGGCACTGGTTCTTTTAAAGAATTAATAACATTGATAAACCCCTGGCCAGACTTAGCAAAAAGAAAAGAGAAAGGACCCAAATAAATAAAATCATGAATGAAAGAGGAGAGATTACAACCAACACCAAAGAAATACAAACAATTATAAGAACATATTATGAGCAAATATACGCCAGCAAATTTGACAATCTGTAAGAAATGGATGCATTTCTAGAGACATAAACTATCAAAACTGAAGAAGAAATAGAAAACCTGAACAGACTCATAACCAACAAGGAGACTGAAGCAGTCATCAAAATCTCCCAATAAACAAGAGCCCAGGGCCAGACGGCTTCCCAGGGGAATTCTACCAAACATTTAAAGCAGAATTAATACCTATTCTCCTGAAACTGTTCCAAAAGATAGAAATGGAAGAAAAACTTTCAAACTCATTTTACGAGGCCAGCATTACCTTGACCCCAAAACCAGACATAGACAAAAAGGAGAATTACAGACCAATATCCTTGATGAACACAGATGCAAAATTTCTCACCAAAATATTAACAAACAGGATCCAACAGTACATTAAAAAGATTATTCACCATGACCAAGTGGGATTTATTCCTGGGCTGCAAGGTTAGTTCAACATCTGCAAATCAATCACTGTGATACAATACATTAATAAAAGAAAGAACAAGAACCATATGATACTCTCAATAGACGCTGAAAAAGCATTTGACAAAGTACAGAAGCCTTTCTTGATCAAAACTCTTCACATTATAAGGATAGAGGGTACATACCTCAATATCATTAAAGCCATCTGTGAAAAACCCACAGCAAGTATCATTTTCAATGGGGGAAAACTGGGAGCTTTTCCCCTAAAGTCAGGAACATGGCAGGGATGTTCACTATCACCACTGCTGTTCAACATAGTACTAGAAGTCCTAGCCTCAGCAATCAGAGAACAAAAAGAAATTAAAGACATCTGAATCTTTGCAGATGATATGATACTTTATGTGGAAAACCAAAAGACTCGACTCTAAAAGTGCTAAAACTCATACAGGAATTCAGTAAAGTGTCAGGATATAAAAGCAATGCACAGAAATCAGTTGCATTTCTATATACCAACAGCAAGACAGAAGAATGGGAAATTAACATGTCCATCCCATTTACAATTGCACCCAATCCCATAAGATACCTAGGAATAAACCAAATCAAAGAAGCAAAGAATCTGTACTCAGAAACCTATAAGGTACTCATGAAAGAAACTGAGGAAGACACAAAGAAAAGGAAAAATGTTCCATGCTCATGGACTGGAAAAACAAATATTATGAAAATATCTATGCTACCTAAAGCATTCTACACATTTAATGCAATCCCTATCAAAATATCTTTTTTTTTTCAAAGAAATGGAACAAATAATCCTAAAATTTATATGGAACCAGAAAAGACCCTGAATAGCCAGAGGAATATTGAAAAAGAAAGCCAAGTTGGTGGCATTACAATTATAGACTTCAAGCTCTATTACAAAACTGTTATCATCAAGACAGTATGGTATGGGCACAAAAATAGACACATAGATCAATGGAACAGAATAGAGAGCCCAGAAATGGACCCTCAACTCTATGGTCAACTAACCTTCGACAAAGCAGGAAAGAATGTCCAATGGAAAAAAGACAGTCTCTTCAACAAATGGTGTTGGGAAAACTGGACAGCCACATGCAGAAGAATGAAACTGGACCATTTCCTTGCACCACACACAAAAATAGACTCAAAATGGATGAAGGACCTCAATGTGAGAAAGGAATCCATCAAAATCCTTGAGGAGAGCACAGGCAGCAAACTCTTCGACCTCAGCCGCAGCAACTTCTTCCTATAAACATTACCAAAGGCAAGGGAAGCAAGGGCAAAAGTGAACTATTGGGACTTCATCAAGATAAAAATTTTGCACAGCAAAGGAGACAGTCAACAAAACCAAAAGACAACTGACAGAATGGGAGAAGATATTTGCAAACGACATATCAGATAAAGGGCTAGTAGACAAAATCTATGAAGACCTTACCAACTCAAAACCCAAAGAACAAATAATCCAATCAAGAAATGGGCAGAAGGAAAGAACAGACATTTCTGCAAAGAAGACATCCAGATGGCCAACAGACACATGAAAAAATGCTCCACATTACTCGGCATCAGAGAGATACAAATCAAAACCACAGTGAGATACCATCTCACACCAGTCAGAATGGCTAAAATTAACAAGTCAGGATATGACAGATGTTGGCAAGGATGTAGAGAAAGGGGAACCCTCCTACACTGTTGGTGGAATGCAAGCTGGTGCATACAAACAGTATGGAGGTTCCTCAAAAAAGTGAAAATAGAGCTACCCTATGACCTAGCAATCGCACTACTGGGTATTTACCCTAAATGTATTGATCCAAAGGGGCATGTGCACCCTAATGTTTATGGCAGCAATGTTCATAATAGCCAAACTATAGAAAGACCCTAGATATCCATCAACAGATGAATAGATAAAGAAGATGTGAGATATATATAGATACACACACACACACACACACACACAATGGAATGCTATGCAGCCATCAAAAGAAATGAAATCTTGTCATTTGCAACAATGTGGATGGAACTAGAGGGTATTATGCTGAACAACATAAGTCAATCAGAAAAAGACAATTATCATATGATGTCTCTGATATGAGGAATTTGAGAGGCATGGTGGGAGGTTGTGGGGGTAGAGAAGGAAAAAATGAAACAAGATGGGATCAGGAGGGAGACAAACCACAAGAGACTCTTAACCTCATGAAACAAACCAAAGGTTTCTGGGGGGTAGTGGGCTAGGGATAGGGTAGCTGGGTTACGGACACTGGGGAGGGTATGTGCTATGGTATGTTATGAGCACTGTGAATTTTGTAAGCTGATGATTCACAGACCTATATCCCTGGGGCAAATAATACATTATATATTAATCAAAACAAAACAAACAAAAAACAAACAACAAAAACAAACCTATAGCTGACATCATACTTAATGGTAAAACACTAAATATTTTCCCCTTAAGATGAGAAACAAAGCAAGATGTCCATTCATCTCATTTCTATTCAACATGCTGACCTTATCCTCCACAATAAGGGAAGAAAAAGAAATAAAATGCATGTGTAATGGAGAGAAAAAAGTAAAACTTTGTAGTAATAGAAAACATGATCTTTTGTGTAGAAAATCCTCTGAAAGAACACCTGGGTGGTTCAGTCATTTAAACATCTATCTTCACCTTTGATCATGATCTCAGGGTCCTGGGATCAAGCTCTGTGTCCGGTTCCCTGCTCAGTGGGGAGTCTGCTTCTCTCTCTCACTCTCCCTCTTTGCGCGCGCTCTCTCTCTCTCTCTCTCAAATAAGTAAATAAAATCTTTTAAAAAAGAAAAAGACAATCTTGTGAAAACTACTATAAAGCTATTAGAATAATAAGTGATTTTATTAGCATTTTAGGACATAAGGATAGGAAACAAAAATACAAGAAGTACACTTAAAACTCAATAATAAGAAGAAAGCCTCATAGAAAAAAAAATGGAGAAAAGATTAGAATAGCACTGGAACAAAAAGATATTTGTTGGTAAACAAGCACATGAAGAGGCATTTAACGTAATTTGTCCATAGTGAAGAAAATGCAAATTTAAACCACAAAGAGATAGCACAACACACACCCATTAGAATCGTGCAAATTTAAAAGACTGACCAAACCTAGAGTTGGTTAGGTTTCAGAGAACCTGGAACACTCATGCAACAATCGTGATAATGCAAAACAGTACAGTTACTTCGGAAAACTGTTGAGCAATTTCCTGTAAAGTTAAACATGCACTTGGCATTTGACGCCGCAACCCTGTGGACAGGTATTTATTTACCTAGGAGACATGAAAATACATTCATACAAAGGCATGTGTGAAATGTTTATAACAACATCATTCATAAAAACAACATACCAGAAATAACTCAAATGTCCATTAGCAGGTGAATTGATAAACTAATTCTTTATAAAGAAATAAAGGAATATTGCCTGTCAATAAAATGGAGTGAACTTAATTGTGGTAGTGGTTGTCCAAATGAATACATTTGTTAAACTTTAAGGAATGCTACACTTAACATTGGCGATTTTTTTGGTATGAAATTTCTATGTCAATAAAACTACTGTATAAAATGTGTATAAGTACATATAAATATATGTCTCTATATTTAGAAGTGGGGAGTGAATTCAAAGATGAAGTTGTAGAATTGTAAGTACAAAGCAAGGACAATATTTGAAACCATGTGTTTTGTAGGAATCCTGAACAGAAGGCAACATCAATAATGTCATCATCGTTTACAAATAAAGAAACAAGCTCACATGTATTATGTGACTGGGCCATACTTACATAGCCATTTAAAAAATCCATAACAAGTATCCCGCTATTCCATGATAATATATGAATAACTATGCATAAATTACACAACAGAATTGTTAAGGGGTTTCTCGGTTCCACCAGGCAAAAAGTCAAGTCACCATTCACTTGCCTTTTGTGACCCACCCAGCTCTTTATGTTAAGTATACTGGGATTAAAATTAAAAGGCCACGGACAAGAAATGCTGATCAAAGATCCTTTCTCTCTCTCCATGTTCATCGTATACAAATATCTCTCTCACCCCACGTAGAACAATACATGCATGGAAACAATACCTAGACATGCACAGTCCTCAAAAGAATAAGCAATTAGGTAGATATGAGCACTGTTTGGTGGTTAGGGATAAGGGAGTAGTGGTTAAATGAGGGATAATGAAGGAGAGAATCCAGAGGCAGGTGAAAGATTGAGGGTAGGCAACATGACCAGGATACCCATGATCCTTAATTGTCTATTATTTTGTCATTTGATAGTGTTAAATTTGCCATCTCAAAGGCTTTTTAATTATTAACTTTGGGGTTATGTTTGCATTTACAGATAGTAATAAATTCCTTACACTAATTATCCAAAAATTAACACTGATTAAAATATAAACATTAACTTTGTGTGACCAAAACAATTATCTGGGCTCGATCAAAGAACTTACACAAAAGCATTAATTCAGCAGACAAAAGCATGTCTGCTCTTCCAGATTTACAGGCAGCGTGCAGCACGAAGTAAAATGCAGGCAAAATGAACACACTAGGAATGTGACAAATTTTTATGCAAGTATAATTTTATTCCAGAGAGGCAACACTTCTTTTTTAAAATGAAATGACTAAAAAATCTAGCAAAGGAACTAGTAATAACTACACCACTTCTCATATTTCTTTTAAGAAATTAAATTAAAGCATTTTTCATTTTGATGGGCAAAAAAAAAAAAAGTAAGATACCCTGAAAACAATAGTATTTTGGGTTTTTGAAACAGTAAGCAAGTTCTCTCTCCTTTTACACAAAAAGATTCACTTCCCGTGTGCAGCTTGTCTTTATGGAATATACGTGTGTTTTTATAGCTGTTAAGACCCATGAATTTGGGGGCTCCTGACAGGGACACTAAACTGCTTTTAACGACGGTGGCATGAACAGTAACTCGAGATGGTATATACCATAGTGCATAAAATAGATCATAATATCATCCGCTTGGATCTTTGAACGGAAAGCTCTGTCTATGTAAAGCTTAACGAAAATAGTAGGCTTCAAGACAAAGAAGAACAGTTGCTGAAAAAAATCAACCTAGAAGTAATCTGATGGCTTGAAGAATAGATAACCACAGCGCAACCGAACGGCCAGATCCCCACTGCATTTGCAGCGGGGAGTGGGCAGGGGGAGAAGAGCGAACAAGAGCTAAGAAATAGTGTTCAGGTAACTGGCTTTCTAGACATTAACCTGTAGCTTCTTGCTGATCCTGTCCGGGTTCATGGTATCTGATACACAGAAGGAATCCTGGCCATGAGCACCAGTAGGGTATGGAGACATACTTACAAAATCCTAATTGAAACATGCAAGTGATTCTTCTTGGGAAAAGAAATTAAGTTATAAACCAAGGCAAGGACAAAACGCGAGAAGGAGGGGCAACGTGGGGGAGTGGAGAAGACTTGGGAGGGGGATAAATTTCCAGAGTTCCCACTTCATGCAGTGGCTGTCTTGCTCCATTACTTCCTATGATGAGCAAGTGCTTTCGGGGCCAGTTTTTTTCTGCAGCAGGTCAATGTTCTCTGTAAAGAGAAGCAACGGGAAGAGGGCAATGGTTTTGTGCTCTGAAGGAAAAATACAGAAAGCTGTGAAAGGGAGAGACCGAGAATAATATTTCTTAGGATCTCTTCCCTCCTGTAGCTTTTTTGTACTCGCCAAACATTATTTCAAGGACAAACAGTTGTCCTTTCATGGCACACAGCTAAAGGAGCATGGTATTTCGGATGGAAAGATGGGAGAGAAAGATTTAATTTCTTTTACTCTTGGAGACATAAGGAGTATATTTGGCTCTATAAACAATTACCTGTTGCTTATCATTTTTATATGGCAACACAAGCCATTTGTAATATTTACTTACAAGGGCTTAGAGACAAAGCTACTGAAGGAAATACAGTGAATAGTTCCTGGAACGGGCATGTGAGAAAGCAAATGGAAGTTCAATCTCAGAGAAGATTTAATAGCAAAAATAAATTAATAAATAAAGCTCAGGTAGTAAATGGAAGGAAGGGGAAAACAATAACATTAAAAAGAGAAAAGAGTTGCTTTAAGTATTGCTCTAAGGGGAGTTCACCAAGATAGAGCCTGGAAGAGCTAAATATTACTAACAGGCTTCAACTTGGGGATAAATAGGTAATATAATAATCGCATTTGTCTTCATATTACAGTTTCCCTCTAAGGGTCTCAGAGCACCTCACATACATACTGGAAAATAAGAAGTTCCTGACCACAAGAGTGGCTAACCATTAGAACCAGTTGCCAAGGGAGCTTGAAGCATCTGTTCTGGAGGTCCTTAAAATGGAGTGGCTTCCTTTTTGTCTGGAATTGTTATGGGCCATTGGTTTTTCGAGCGTAGCTTGCATCCAAATCACTTGGAGGGCTTGCTAAAACACGGATTTCTGGGTCCATCCCCATAGTATTGATTCAGTAGGGCTGGGAGGTAGGATGGGCTGGAGAGTTTGCATTTGTAACAAATTCTGAGTGAGGCCGTTTCCATGGTTCCAGGGACCACACTGGTTTATGCATAGATCTGTCCGATAAGGGCGATGACCACTCTCCACTGTGCTCTATGTGCAGACCGTGTGCACTCTATCTGGTGGGTACCCCCTTGCTTCCTGTTGCAGCCAAGTGGGAAGCTGCGGATGAGAGATACTAAGTTATTACTCTGGTCACTCAACAAGTAAGGATCAGCGCTGCTATTCTAACATGAGTTGACTTGAATTTGGGCCCATGAGTCTTACTTGTGATGTTACACTGTCTAGTGGTGGAGATATGAATGATCTCTAAAAACTGTGTATACTTACAAGTTTCAGAAATCACACAAGATGCAAGGGGAAAAGTACAAGCACAAAACCTAAAGAAAGTAGATGATTTTTCGCAGTGTCATAATTGTTAGGTCTCCCTTTGGTAGGTAAGGCCACATCTCTACTCTAGGTTTGAGGTGTAAACTGTACCTCTGTAAGACAAATTTCAGCAGTCACTTCGTTCTCCTTTCCAAGGTTCTCCCTTCTCCCTACTCTTGGCACCACCAAAAATGAAAATACACTGATACAAAACCATGTTAGAGTGATGCAGATTTCATAAGGGATGGAGGGCAGGGCTCGCCATACCCCTGATCTTTCCTGCAGAATCCCAGTCCTATTTGCTTCCCACTCTGGGGTTCTTTTCTTTCTCTCACCAGTCTGCACCTTATTGCCCTGCAAATTTTAATATGTTTCTTTCCTTCCTGAAAACTGGTCACCACCCACATATCCCCAAATCCTGGAGACTGTTTTTCCCCTATGCTTGGCTTATGGAAGCATTTTCTTTTCCATCATGGTCTCCCTACAAAGAAATTTTCATGTCGGCTGCTTGAGATAAAACAGTCTGCATGTCGTTACATAGAGAACTTCCTAGAGACCGTAGAGGACTCCTTACCACATAGTAATTTCAAATGGAGGATTTACATGTTCTAGATCTGTACTCTTCTAAATCAAGTACATTCTAGATGTAGAAAAGTATTCAAATTGAAATATGCTGGAATCGTAAAATACAAATTCAGAGACTTACTATGAAAAGAAAAATGTAAAATATCTGGTTAATAAATGTTTACATTGATTACATATTGAAATGATAACATGTGGGATATACTTAGTTATATAACATATTGAAATAAATTTCATCTCTCTCTTTTTACTTTTGTTATTGTGACTATCAGTAAATTTAAAGATGTGACTAGTATTACATTTCTACTGGACAGGCCTATTGGAGATCCTTAAGAGAATTAAGCAGACTGACAAGAGAATTAAGCAGACTGACCTTACGTAAGGTTGGCTTTTTCTGAAAATCAGTTCACTGAAAAGTTCTTCATCTGCAAAAATAGAACAAAACAAAAGAAAACAAAAAACCAGAGAAGATCTACTATATACTTATTTCCACCTGGCAAATGTAAAAAACTGGTGTTCAAGGGCTTCGGTGGACTAGGGTCAGCAGACAGGACTATGACTTAGGACAATTCTTTGTACACCGGTTGTAACCCTTACAATGTGCTTTACATTGCATTGCTCTGTGTAGTATTTGATAAATTAACAAGTGGATGAATATCTTCCTTATCTTGACTGTAAGCATTTTGGTAGCAAGATTTATGGGTTTTATTCGTTTTCCTTCATTGCGTAGTGTCTGACGCACAGCAAGGGCTCAGTAAATATTTGTTGAAGGAATGGCAGCTTAGGGGTCCTGGGGAGGAAGGTGGGTGATGACGCAAAGGACTGCACCACCTGGGAATACTTGGTCCGGTCAAATGCAAACACAGTTCAAACTAACAAACTCACCAAAGAGGTCCCTGGCCTCATCATTCTTAAAGCCATAGGTCGGGGCTTTGGTTGTACCTTATTTAATTATGGAATGTGCTATTCAGTATGCCATTTAATGTTTGCAGCACATTCTCCAGGTTGCAATTTGCATAGCAGGAAATGAGTCCAGAGTGTACATTTTCGTGAAAGATTTCAGAAACTCTAAAAAGAGACCTGAAAATTAGAATATCTGTGATTCCCTTGGCACTAACTGCAAAGAAAGAAAATGCAGGCATTTAGAAATTTAACGAACATCAACAAGTCAGCAGTGGACAATCCAGTCCGGGCTAAATGGAATGTTTCCACAGATGCTTCCCACTCTTCCCCACTTCTCTCTTTTGTTTTCTCTTCATTCTATCCAAATTTAAAGACTAAAACTGACATAAATACAGCAGAGAGGTCGAGGTCAGAAAAATTGAGGTTTTTTATTTAGTAAAAGCAAGAACACAAAGCATTTTGCAAGAATAAGAAATAAAGGGGAAAAAAACCCACTTTCAGATTCTACAGCAGGCTGGCCAACCATGTGCTTTGAGTATCAGCAAACAGTGTGCACAGGAAAGATTTTCTTTCAAGGATAGGATATTTCATATTTAAAAAAAATCCACCCAAGTAATTATTTTGGGACACATAAAAAGCTGAGACACTCAGCAGATTTACATATCATTCTTAGTGTGGTTTGGGTTGTTTTATTTTGAATTAAATACGGGATGTACACCGTTATCTTAATAGCTCTTTGACCTTAATCTGGACCGTCTACGGCCATACCACCCTGAACGCGCCCGATCTCGTCTGATCTCGGAAGCTAAGCAGGGTCGGGCCTGGTTAGTACTAGGATGGGAGACCTTAATCTGGACCTGGGAGAGTCCAATTGCAATACGAGTATTATCCATACTTGGAAATACTGTGGGTTAATTCAGGGTGTCCAGACAATAGCTTTACACAGTAAAGTTAAATGGAGTAGTGTTATCATGACACCAAACCCCCTTACACGTGTTCCTCTCTGCATGTGAAACCTCACATTGTCTCAGCTGGGTTGGCCCCTAGGATTCATGGTTAAATCATTGGAGAACATATTTTGCCCCACTGATGTTTATATTTTTTTCTTGAACATAGCCAGGGAAAACTGGATCTATAAGCAAGATGCTGAGACCATAAAAAAATAGCTGCACCAGAGGACATCAAGGGCAGCAAAATTATTCTATGTGATTCTACATTGGTCCATATATGTCAGTATACATTTGTCAAAACCCATGAACATACAACAATAAAAGGAACGTTGTGATAATGGGTGAGCGTTAGCTTATCAGTTGTAACATGAGGACCCCACTGGGGCGGAATGGTGATGATGGGGAGGCTGTGTGTGGGGTGGGGAGGGAGTATGTGAGAACTCTGTACTTTCTGCTCAATTTCGATGTGAACCTAAAACTTCTAAAAAGTAAAGCCTATTAATTAATAAATATATTTTATACTGGTATCTGCATCTATCTACCTATTTGCATCAAGTGGAAAAACATTTTCTACTTAGTGGGAGTTTTCTAAAATGATGACGGAAGATAGATGAGATGGTATTGGTAGTTTGGCAACCAACATAAAGAAAGGAAGAAAGAAATCCCTCTCCCCCACTCTGACCTCACATACTAGGGGACAAAAAAGAAATCTTAAAGAAGGAAAAGGGCGGAGACAGAGAGAGAGTGGGAGGGAGGAGGGAAGCAAGAGAGGGCTATCGAAATCCCTGGGAGGTGGTTGTCCGGAGACTCTGCCTTGGGATATATGGCCATGCAGTCTAGAAGGGGAGGTGGCGATTGCTACCTATTGTTTGAGATCCAGGATGATGGGATCAGTCATGCCATGGCTACTCAGAGTAGCCTAAGACTAGTTGAACATGATATAACAAACAAAGCATTTAAAAACCAGCCAGAAGTGAAAGCATCTAAAATGTTGCTTGTTCGTAAGAAAGACTAAAAATGCAAAGGAACAAAAATAATAACAGTAGCAATGAGGAGTGGGATCTCAGACACCCACAACAAAAAAATCTATCTAAGTCTATTATTAAGAATAATTATACCGAAATAGGAGAGTTGGTACCATGGTAGGAGATAATTTTTTTTAAATTTTTATTTATTTCTTATTTTTTATAAACATATAATGTATTTTTATCCCCAGGGGTACAGGTCTGTGAATCGCCAGGTTTACACACTTCACAACATTCACCATAGCACATACCCTCCCCAATCCATAACCCCCTTCCCCTCTCCCAACCCCACCTCCCCCCAGCAACCCCCAGTTTGTTTTGTGAGATTAAGAGTCACTTATGATTTGTCTCCCTTCCAATCCCATCTTGTTTCATTTATTCTTCTCCTATCCCCCTAACCCCCCATGTTGCATCTCCACATCCTCATATCAGGGAGATCATATGATAGTTGTCTTTCTCTGATGGACTTATTTCACTAAGCATGATACCCTCTAGTTCCATCCACGTTGTGGGCAAATGGCAAGATTTCATTTCTTTTGATGGCTGCATAGTATTCCATTGTGTATATATACCACACCTTCTTTATCCATTCATCTGTTGATGGACATCTAGGTTCTTTCCATAGTTTGGCTATTGTAGACATTGCTGCTATAAACATTCGGGTGCACGTGCCCCTTCAGATCACTACGTTTGTAACTTTAGGGTAAATACCCAGTAGTGCAATTGCTGGGTCATAGGGAAGCAAGGGCAAAAAAGGAGATAATTTTTTAAACCAGCTGCCGGTGATTTGTTTTTTTTTGTTTTGTTTTGTTTTTGGCATGATGAGATGATCTCAGGTAAGAGAAGTTTTGGGCTGAATATCAAGAAAAAAAATTCTTGACTGTGAGAACTGTTGGATTACAAAGCAGTCTCTTGAGGAAAGAAGTGGAAACTCCATCTGCACTGCTCTGGGAATAGGTTTGCTAGTTAAATTGTACTCCTTTTCTTAGCTGACTGCTTGACATTTCAGCAACAGAACCAAATAATTCATGGGTCAGCTAAGAAGAGTGCTTATTATAATCATCTTTTAAAACCTCCACTAACAGCAGTGAATTAGAAAAAAATATATAGTTACTATTTTATTCCATGTGATAAAGCCTGTCAGGTTTTTACAGTATGAAACCTGTTCCTCAATATTCTGCTTCTCGAATGATCACTGATATCCATAAAAAAGAATGTCCTGGCAGTGCTAAGAAAATGACATTTGAGAGGCTAGAAATAATGAAGAGGGAGTGTGTCCACTGTTTGTGTAAGACTGCTGGTAGAATCTTAGCCATCCTTTACACTTCAAATAATAACCTTGCTAATAATAAACTAGATTAGAGCCAACAACAAACCAAATGACTTTTAATTCTCTTGGAAGCAGAAAGGAAAAAACAACAGTTAAAGTAAAAGAAGGCTTGCAGAGAATCAATAAATTAAGAACTGCAGATTGTGACATTATTATCCTGTAAATACTCCTTAGTGATTCTCCCAGGATCTCTTCAAACAAAGAAATAGAAAATTAACAAAATCCCATCCAACATTAGCATGGAACAAACATAGTAAAGGTGAGATCCTAGTCTCAGGGCATGGAGAGGGGCCCAGGGCAATCCCCTTCTTAATCTCAGCCCCTAATATCTTTAATAGAGTTAGAAGTGACTGTCAGAGGCAGCATCAAAAGGCACAGGAAGCTAAGAAGAACCCAAAACGGACAGTGTGCAATTTGGACATGGTACCAGGCAGTCACCCTTAACACCCCATACATAGAACCCATTCATCACTGCATAAATATACATTTTAGATCGTTATGGGCACTTATGGTATCTCCTTTGCCCTTCCTGTCACCTGTCTGTAGCTCCTGCCACTGGAATCTCTGATCATCCATGATTGACAAGTACCAAGAAGAGTCCCTTGCTGAAAGTAGATGAGGGTCAGCAAGCTTTCACCATGTAGATGGGCATGCCCGTTTAAAAGACACAAGCCAGTGTGGGATTTGGTTAATTACAATCACAATGTTCACTCCCTTGGATTAGAGCCCATTTAGAGCTGGAACCATATGTGTGTTGGTTACAGTGATGCTAGTTACTAAGACGTCATTGTGTCTTACACTAACTGCTGGAATCCTAAGAATGAAAACCTAGGCAGAGCCTAGAAGATTGCGTATTCACTCAATCTCTTGTTGGGAAATTCACACCACTTGAGAGGGAAAACATTGACTTGGGTGTCAAATGTTCACTCACTCATCAGAGCAGTCAGTAAGTTATTATTTATTGGGAACCCAAAGTACAATAGTCCTTGCTCTTTAGGAAGATGAATTCTTAAATCCCTGCTCTATCACCAATCAGATGTGAGACTGTGAACAAAGTAAGGTCCTGAAACTTAGTTTTCCCACCAGGAAAATGGGGCTATTAATACCTACCAAGGAGTGTGGCTCTGAGAATAAGTTATAAATCCATAGACAATGCCCGAGTATTTAACAAGCACTCAGTAAATGTCTTCTAAGCACCTTTTTATGCTTTCAGCTCTAAACTATTTTGCCATTTGTATGCACTTTATTAATTAGATTCCAGGATTATCTGGTTAGTATTCTATAAAAGCAAGGAGAGTTTAAGGACCAGTCTTCATATACAGTGACATCTCTGTGAAACAACCTTAGAAGGAGGAGCCAAAAGAACATACAGTCACAATGAATGGGTCCAAAATAACTTTTATGGCTGTTAAACTATTTCTTCCACCTTATATGTAAAAGTGGGATTCAATAAAGCAAAAGTTATCCATGACATAAGAAACCACAATTAAATCAACATTTTGATTCATCAACATTGGATTCTAAGCATAGTAAGATTATATTAGCTCACATAAAATATATAATAAAAGTATATAAAGCATTTAGAATGCTGAGATCACATAGTTCATCTTCTTTACAGATGAAATCTTTGCCAATATTGACAAAGTAAAGTAACAGAGCTAGTAGGTGACAAGAGACTGGACCAGATATGTCCACTTATAATTTCTTAAAATGCCCCTTTTATCTTCATAATTATATAGAAATATATCATTTTTAAGATTTATTTATTTAGAGAGAGAGTGAGAGAAAGAGAGTGCAAGTGTGCAAGTGAGGGCAGGGGCAGAGGGAGAGAATCTCAAGCAGATTCCCCACTGAGCAGAGTTTCTCTTGGGGCTCGATGCCATGACCCAAGAGAACATGACCTGAGCAGAGGAAAGTGGGATGCTCAACCCACTGAGCTGCCCAGGCACCCCAGAAATATATTTGACACTGTACAGTTAATCAACTATATTCCAGGCACTGTTCTAGATACTGGGAATAGAGTGTCTAGAACACAGCTTAATGGAGAAGATAGGTAATGTAGTAAAGATCCAGTCTAGTTTTGGGATCAGTGAAGAACTCCCAAGGATATATCATTTAGTTGAAGCCTAATGTATGAGCCTGGAAAATGGGGTAAGAAAGTGGGGAGGTGGTGGGGGAGGAAGAGGAGTTGCTGAGCTGGAAGGCAGAAAGCCTAGGGGGTGAGGAAGGGAATGGAAAGGCTGGCGGGGAGGATGGAGAGGGGTGACTCTCAAGGGACGAGTAAGGAAGGGCTTGGAAATTCAAGGTAGAGTTTGAGAGTTACCCTAAGTAGAATGGGAAGCCTTGGAGAAGTTTGAATGTAGAAGCTGAAATGATGATATTTGCATTTTGGTGTGATCAGTCTGGTTGCACCATGGAGAAACAGCTGGAGAAAAGGGCAGAGGCAGAGGGCTATTAGGGGTCATGGGTGAACTGATGATGGCATGAAGGTGAAATAAAATGAACCAATGTGAGAGGTATTTGCAAGATGAAAGACTGAGGACTTGGTGACTGGATATGGGGGCAGTGAGGGAATGGGGAAAGTCAGGACTTATTTTCAGGCTCAACGCATGGGACCCGTGCAGAGAGAAGAGGAGACAATCAGGGACCACCCATAGTCATGGTGGACATGGGGGACTTATGCTGAACTTAAGGTGCTACTTCTAGCTTGGCAGTCCTCTCCCCCAAACTGTAAGAGATTTTCAACACAGAGCCCATTATACAAAACTATCATCACATGGGAAAGATAATAGAAATGAAGATGGGAAACATTTTACAAGTCAATTGGAAGAAATGCAAATTTCCTAGAAAGAGATTTGCAATCTGAAGTAAATCCTTGGGCAGATGGAGCTAGGAGAGTTGGAAGAATGTTCCCCAAGCAAAACTCCAGTGGTAGTAAACACACTAGGTAAGTGACAAATGCATTGGGATGTTGTGAAAGACGTGTTTGCAGCCAGGCTCAGAGAGCAGGGAGAACCAACGTGGATGAGGTGCACCTGTGCCTAACACAAAACAAACTTCAAAACAAAGCAGTGGTGCCTTCTCTCTCAATGGAGAGGAAACAAATGACAAACAAAAGCTTCAAAATTGCCCCCCAGACCTTCACACTTGGACGAACACTGATAACATTGCCTGTGCAAATGACCTCTTCCCTTCTCCCTCCAGCTTCTGGTCAGCACGCTTTCTATGTCTGAGTCATTCCAAAATTGGGAAGAAGCAAGGGCAGCCTCTTTGACCAGCTTTGTGGACTAGAACTCTTCTTCTTCTTCTTCTTCTTAAAGATTTTGTTTATTTATTTGACAGAGAGAGAGATCACATAGGCGGAGAGGCAGGCAGAGAGAGAGAGAGGCAGAAACAGGCTTCCCGCTGAGCAGAGAGCCCAATGTGGGGCTCGATCCCAGGACCCTGGGATCATGACCTGAGCCGAAGGCAGAGGCTTTAACCCACTGAGCCACCCAGGCACCCCTAGGACTTTGCTTCTGGCCTCCCATGTTACCCTTCTTTTTTTAGAGGAAAAAAAAAATCTTGCCAAGTGTTCAACCTCTCTGCTCTAGCAAACCTCTAAAACAGAAATCTTTCATGAAATTAGCCAGTACTAGCTTGTCAGAATTACTCGTGATTGGTGTCTTAGTTAAGATTCCTCTGGAAAAAGAGCCCGAAACAAGGACAAGAGAGAAGTGTATGGGAGGGACACTGTAGGGGAGGAGAGGAGTGAGATAAGGAAGGGCAGGGAGTCAGGGAAAGGGTATATTATGAAGGCAGCTGCCACTGTGCGTGACTGGCAATTAATCAGAATTATCTCATGTAAAAGATGAAGGAGTTAGGTATTTATATATCAAATATATACATCAGTCACGGGTGGAGGATTTTAGGTGGGTGTGTGGGTGGATGAGGGCTGTTAATTCTCATGTATTAAGCAAAGTGTTAAGAGAAAGCCCTCAGGCACAGAAATACATACCTTGGCAGTGGGAGGTCCAGAGCTGTATACTGTGGAGCTAAGGATGAAGAGATGTGAGCGGGACTCTTAGAATGTCTCCTAAAGTTAGCAACAGCGTGGGCTTCCCAAGTTGGAGTGGAGGGAGGTCTTGAGATAGACTAAAAGGTCGCTGGCAACAGATACACACACACACATATATCCACCAGGAGAGATGTGTGACTTCGAGGCTTACTGAAAGCAGAAGAAAGCATTCAGAAAGCCATTTTATCATTGCAGTGGAGAGAGAGACCTGGTAAGAGAAAATAGACAAAAGAGATTTCATCCAAGGGGGTTATGACAATATTGTTGGGGTCATTTGACAGAAAGGCAGCTCTGTCTGAGTGCTAGCAGGTTCTTGAGAAATTACAGGAGAAAAAAGTGTTAGTCGACCTTGCTTAGGTCAGGTGCTATCTGACCATTTGATATATCTTAGCTCCCCACCTTGGCACTTCAAGTATACCTCAAACAATAAAGATAAAGTTGTACAATCTAAATATGTGAAAAGTTGTCAATGAAAGACAAACAAATCCAATTATATAAACTTTGGCAACACCTCTCTCTCTAGGAGGCTCAAGTCTATAACGATTAATGACCCAAATTAGTATGCGAAAGCATTTTTTCAGTTTCTTTTTTTTTTAAGATTTATTTATTTATTTGACACAGAGAGAGATATAGTGTAAGACAGAGCATAAGCAGGAGGAGCAGCAGGCAGGCAGGCAGGCAGAGGGAGAGAGAGAAGCAGGCTCCCCGCTGAGCAAGGAGCCCGATGTGGGGCTCGATCCCAGGACCCTGGGATCATGACCTGAGCTGAAGGCAGCCACTTAACTGACTGAGCCAACCAGGTGCCCCATCTTTTCAGTTTCTTAAGGAAAAATTAGGGTGAGCTACTTTAAGCAGATGGTCAGACATTCCTAAGAGGCTGGTTCTGAGATTCAGAAGTCCTGGAAGGAATCCCTAAAACCTGGACCCCAGATTATGGGGTCCTGAGTACTGCATCTGGGGAGAGGCATATCACTCTGTAACAGACAGACAGGATCTCATGAAAAAAGAACACAATGTCTACCAGCCTAGGCTCTTCCCTCCTTGTCACTATGTCTCCCGTTTCGCAGACATCCATCTGCTGGGCTTCCTATGCAACCCTTGCTAGCAGAAGTGAAAGCCCACAGACTCCCAAGGAGAATGGAGACACACGGCCCTCGGGGCCCAGAAAAAAACCTGACAGATGTGTCAGTGTGATGGTACCAAGCATCTGATTTTTGCATATACTTGGTTCAATTTAAGAACTTCTTGAGAGTGCCTTCGAGATATGGACCTTCGGTGCTAATTTTAAAAACAATCCAACAAGGCTGGAATGACGGTATCACATGGTGGTTGAGAGCACAAGCCCTCGAGTCGAGTGGAGAGTATCTAGTTCAGATCCTGGCTCTTCCCCTCAGTGAATGCATGACGAAGGCTTAAATACTTTCCTCTTTAAGTCTTTATTTTCTCATCTAAGAATACGAATAAGAATAACCTGTCCATAATAAAGTCATGATGAGTAAAGGAGCTAGTGAATAAAGCACACTGCTTGACAAGGAGTCAATCCTCAGTATCTTGTAACTAGCACACCCGGAGTGATGGCAGCGGTGGGGGGATGGTGGCTGTGTTGATGGTGATCAGGGAGGAAAAGCTCAAACTTCCATCAGGAAGTCCCTAGTACTATTGGCCCAATATTCTCAGCTCCCCTCCTTCTGGGCACATAGTAGGATTGAACTGCTCTGTTCACTTTGGAGTTAGATGTGTCCTTGTGGCTCATTATGACCAAGAAATGCATGTTATTCCAGAATCACTGAACGATCTCTCTGCTCTAAAAATGATCAGTGTTTCTATTAGTGGCTATTTCTTCCTCTTTGATCAGAGAGGGGAGACAACATGGAGCAGAGGCCCCAGCTGATCCATAATGGGCAGGTGGCATGAGCATAAATGAAGCTCTGTTGTCTTCCACCCATTAGATTTGGGATTTGTTTGTTTCCACAGCATAACCAGATCATCCTGACTGATACAGCTGATTTTGTGTCAATGCTTCTTCTCTGAAATGTTGATTTTGATATGCAGGAAATATCAAACTCAGCACCATATTCTGGCTTCCATTTCCCCATTTTCAACAGAACATTATTTCCAAAAGGAAATTATTATATAAAATGCATGGGAATTCTCTTCCGTAACAGTTATAAAATGCCTGTTTTGAGTAAAGAATGCAAAGACAGCAATACGCCCTTTTGCATCTATGCCTTTTGAAGCAATATAGTTCTTCATTTCAGAAACATAATTATGGCTTCTCTTTGTTGTTAAATTGGTTGGTCCGGAAATTTATACACAGAACAGGTGGTAGATATTTTCTCTATGATACATCTAGTGTTTTCCTGTAGGGTACCCATTGTGAAGGTGATCAAACTAATTCATTCCAGTTAAAGGACACAAACAGTCAACTCTACCATATTTTAAATACTCTTTTACATTCATTGATGGTAATAATTTCTTGTCACAAGAAATCTAAACCAGATCTGAATCTACAATATGAGAATATAGCATTTTGACTAACCACCAGGTTAGGGTTGCTTGAAATGCCTGCTACTGCATTGGCAGGAACTCCAGTCCCTTCACCTGGACATCATATACCATCTCTAGATACAAAATGTATGCGATGAAAGCCAAGTTCAAAAATACCGCTAAACTAAATCCAGAAAGAACAATGTGTATTAGTTCTAGTTGGGATGTGGCAATTAATTTCAGGGTGGGGGAGATGGAAAGAGAAGGGAACTAAAATGTAGTGAGCAACTATAGAGCTTTACTAAATTACTGGCCCTGGAGATAGCGAATTACTGGCCCTTCACCATAGTGAGGAAGCTAGGCACAACCCTCAGAGTCAAACATTCTTGTGATTGAGATGGACCAAAACTAAAGAAACAAAAACCACTCATAGGAAATAACAAAATAAATAAAATACTTTTAAAGTGCTGTAAGTGCAATGAAAACAACCAAAAAGACATTTGGATTACATCCAAGGGCAACTGAAGCCACCAAAGGGAAGAGTAAGGTGATTCCATTTAGGTTTTTATAACCTGTGTAACTACCACCCATAAAAAGATACAGAACACTACCCTCACCCCTGGTGTCCTTGTCAGTCAAAGCCACCTCCAACCCCGCTTCTCCCTTCCTCATGTTGATCAGATTTCTGCCATCATCCATATTCTTGGACTTCATGGAAATAGAATCATGAGTGTGTACTTGTTTGTGCTCGACTTCTTTTACTCAACGTGTTTTTGAGATTCATCAATATTGTTGTGTGTATTGACAGTTCATTCATTTTTATTTCTGAGGCTTGTGCTGTATTCAGTTATGCCTATATGTCTATACCCCAACTGGACTATGCATTCACCCATCAGTGGACATTTGTATTGTTTCCAGTCTCTGGCTATTATAAGTAAAGTTGCTCTCAACATTTTTATCCAAGTGTTTGGCTGACATGTGTCTCATTTTTCTTGGGTTAACACATAGAGGCAGAAATGTTGGGGCTATAGGGAAAATATATGTTTGATTTCATAAGGAACTTCAAGTTCCAAAAATAGCTGGACCATTTTACACTCTTAACAATCAAACATGAGATTTTCATTTGTTTCACATCCACTTAAACATTTAGCAATGTCAGGTTTTTTTTTAAATTTTACTTTAACCATTCTAGTGAGAGGGAAACATTATCTTATTGTGCTTTTAATTTGCATTTTCATGTTGATTAATGATGTTGAACACTTTTTCTTGTGCATTTTGGACATTCATATATCTTCTTTTGTTTGTTCAAGTCTTTAGCCCATGTTGTATACGGCTGTTGAATGTAGGATTTATTTATGTATATGGGTTTGAGTTCTTTGTCAGCTATGTCTTTGCATTGCAAATAGGCCTCATTCCACAAGGCCTGCAGCTTGCCTGTTCATTTTTTTAAATGGTGATCTTTTAATTTTTCTGAAGTTCAAATTTATCTATTTTTTCTTTTATTTGTCCTAATAAATCTTTGCCTATACCCAGGTAATACTATGTTCTTTCATGTTTTCAGCTAGAAGCTTCATGGCTCTAGCCTTTACATTTAGACCAATGATCCATCTCAAATTAATTTTTAAGTTTCGTGTTCCATACATATATATACATACATTTTATATACGTATAGAATTGAATTTTTCCCCACATGGACATTCAATTGTTCCAGTAGTATTTGTTAAGAAGAGTTTCTTTTCTGTGTTAATTGACTTAAGACCTTGTAAAAATTAACTGAACCATATTTTGTGGGTCAATTTCTGGACTCTATTATGCTTCATTGACCCATTTGTGTACCCTTATGCCAATGCCACTCTATCTTGATGACTTTAAAGTTCTAAAGCAAATATAGCAACTAGAAAATTTGTTCTTTTTTAAAATTGTTATGATTATTCTAGATTCTTTGCACTTTCATACTAATCTTAAATCACCCTCCTGGGTTTTTGATTGAGATTATGTTGAATCTCAAGATCAATATCAGGAAAACTGACATCTTGGCAATACTTAGTCTCCAATCCAAGAACATGGTGTCTCTCTATTTTTAAGTATGTCTTTAGTATCTCTTAGCAATGTTTTATAGTTTTCAGTACAGAGATCTTGCACATCTTTGGATAGATTTATGCCTCGGTATTTGGTGTTTTGCTGCTGTAATAAATGCTTTAATTTTATTTCCCAATTGTTTTCTACTAGTGTGTAGCATTATAGTTGATTTTTACATATTAAGCTTGTATTCTGCAACCATAATAAAGGTACTTCCTAGTGTTAATAAATTGTTTTCTTTTGTTTTGTTTGTAAATCCCATTAAGGTTTCCTGTGCACACAATAATTGGAAGTTTTACTTCTTCCTTTCCAATACATATGTTGTTTGCTTATTTTCCTTGTCTTATTTTCCTGGCCAGGACTTCCAGAATAATGTTTAATAGAAACAGGATATCAGTTATATTTTTTAATTAACACTTTATCTTTTTAGAGTAGTTAAACATTCCCAGCAAAATTGAGGAGGACGTATGGAGATTTCCCACAGATAAGTTTCACCTGCTATCCAAAAGTAGTGTTTCTATGAAATTTTTCATAAACATAAATGGCATAAAATGAAGAATTAATTACCATTAAGTTATATGGAAAATATTTTGAGCTTTCCCAGACCCCAAAAATAACCTCTATTAGACTTTTCTGATATCTTGGGAAACATCTTGTTAACAGATGCACAAAATAAATCAAGATAAAGCACAGATGCTCACAGACACAGTTCAAAGCTATGATGGATTGATGCTGAGATGCTGAGTGTAGGTCCTGTGGAAGGAGCTTGGTGGGGCCACTGCTGTTGCTCAGGATGTGCACTGCATGTGTAAAGGCTTGCTGCAAAACAAACACTGAGCACTATTTTTGCTTTTTGTCTTTTTCTGTAAAAGTGAAAATCCCCTTTGGATTTCTCTCAGTCAGTGAAAGCAAGTACTATGGTAGGTCTTTTGTAAAAGTAAAGTGGGAATAACATTAACTTTTGAAAAGTGGGGGATACCTGTGATGCCTACACTGATACTTGAGTAGTGTCCCTTATTATCAACATCTCCTGGTAGAGTGGTACATTTGTTACAGTTGATGAACCTATACTGACACCAAAATCACCCAAAGTTCATACTTTGCCTTTTGGTTCACTCTTAGTGTTGTACATTCTTTGGGCTTTCAAAAATGCATAATGATGTGTAGCCATCATTATTACACCATCCAGAGTATTTTCACTGGTCTAAAAATATTTTCATTGGCCTAAAAAAAATCCTCTGTGCCCCACCTATTTATCCCTCCCCAACCTCAAAACCATGGCAACCGCTGATCTTTTTACTGTCTCCATAGTTTTGCCTTTTCCAGAAGATTATAGAGTTGAAATTACACAATATGTATAATTTTCAGATTGGCAACTTTTACTTAGTAATATGCGTGTAAGTTTCCTCCATGTCTTCTCATAGCTTGATAGCTCATTTCTTTTTAGCACTGAATAATATTCCATTGTCTGGATGGACCAGAGTTTATTCATTCAACTACAGAAGGACATCTTGGTTGTTTCCAATTTCTGGCAATTGTGAGTAAAGCTGTTAAAACATCTATGTTCAGGCCTTTGTGTGGACGTGTTTTCAATTCCTTTGTGTAACTACAAGGAGCACATTTGCTGGACCATATGGTAAGAGTATCTTTAGTGTTTCAAGAAACCACCAAGCTGTCTTCCAAAGTAGCTATACCATTTTATATTCCCAGTAACAATGGATGAAAGTTCCTGCTGCTGCACGTCCTTACCGGGGTTTAGTATTGTTACTGTTCCAAACTGAGACCATTCTAATAGGTGTGTAGTGATGTATCCTGGGTGTTCTAATTTGCATTTCCCTGGTGACGTATGATGTAGTGTATCTTTTCATATGCTTGCTATCTTTATATTCTTTAATGAGGTATTTATTGAGGTGTTTGGCCCACTTTTTTAAAGGTTACTTGTTTTCTTATTGTTGAGTTTTAAGAGTTCTTTGTATATTTCGGATAAGAGTACTTAAGTAAATGATGTGTCTTTAGCAAATATTTTCTCCTTCTCTGTGGTTTGTCTCCTAAGATTCTTGATATTGTCTTTTGCAAAGCAGACATTTTTTATTTTAATGGCGTACACCATTATTTCTTTCATGAATTGTGCCTTTGGTGTTGTATCTAAAAAATCATTGTCAGGGTGCCTTGTTGGCTCAGCTGGTTAAGTGTCTGACTCTTGGTTTCAGTCCTGGTCATGATCTCATGGTCATGGGACAGAGCCCTGCATTGGGCTCTGCATTCAGCAGGAAGTCTGCTTCTCGCTCTCTCTCCCTCTCTCCCTTCCCCGACTCGTGCTCACTCATTCTCTAATATAATAAATAAATCTTTAAAAAAATAAAAAATCAATAAAAAGTTATTGCCATTGTATCCAAAGTCACCTAGGTTTTACCTTCTCTTCTAGGAGTTTTATAGTTTCACATTTTACATTTAGATCTGTGATCATTTTGAGTTAATTTTTGTGAAAGTGTAAAGTCTCTGTCTAGATTCATTTTTTTGCATGTGAATATCCAATTGTTCCAGCACCATTTGCTGAAAAGACTATTATTGCTCCATTGTATTGCCCTTGCCCCCTTACCAAAGGTCAGTTGACTATATTTATTTGGGTTTACTTCTGGGCTCTGTATTCTGTCCCATTGATGTATTTGTCCATTCTTTCACCAAAAGCACACTGTCTTTATAGTAAGTCTTGAAAGTTGGGTACTATCCTCTAACTTTGCTCTTCCTCTTCAATATTTTGTTGGCTATTCTGGTCTTTTGCCTCTCCATACAAACTTACAGTCAGTTTGTTGGGACTGCATAGAATACAGAGATCAAATTGGGAAGAACTGATATCTGAGCAACACTGGATCTTCTTATCTATGAAGATGGAATATGTCTCCACTTAATTAGTTCTTTGATTTTATTCATCAGTTTTGTATAGTTCTTGCACATATTTTGTTATATTTGTGCCTAGGTATTTCGTTTGGGGGATGCTAATGTAAATGGGTATTCTGTTTTAAATTTCCAGTTCCACCTGTTTCCAATTCCACCTGCTGGTGTATAAGGAAGTGGTTGACTTTTATTTTTAACCTTGTATTCTACAACTTAGCTAAAATTGTTTATTAGTTCCAGGAGTCTTTCTGTCAATTCTTTCAGATTTCTACATAGACACCATGTCATCTGCAAACAAAGTCAGTTTTGTTTCTTTCTTCTCCATCTGTATATCTTTTATTTCCATTTCTTATCTTATTGGATTAGAATTCAGTATGATGTTGAAAAGGTGTGGTGAGAGAAGGCATCCTTGCCTTGTACTTGATCGTAGCAGGAAAGCTTCCAGTTTCTCACCATTAAGCATGATATTAGCTGTAAGGTTTTTGTAGATATTCTTTATAAAGATAAGGAAGTTCCCCTCTATTCCTACTTTACTGTCAGTTTTTGTAATGAATGGCTGTTGAATTTTGTAAAATGCCTTTTCTGCATTTATTGATAAAGTTATTTAATTTTTCTTTTTTGGATTATTGATGTGATGGGTTACACTGACTGATTTTTTGAATGTTGAGCCAGACTTGTATACTTGGGATAACTCCCACTTTGTTGTGGTATACAATTCTTTTTATACATGGTTGGATTTTATTTGTTAATATTTTGTTGAGGATTTTTCCATCTATGTTGACAAACGATATTGGTCTGTAGTTTTCTTTTCTTGTAATATATTTATCCAGTTTTGGTATTTGGTACCCTGTCCTCCTCGAATGACTTAGGAAGTATTCACTCAGCTTCTATTTTGTAAAAGATATTATAGAGACATGGGGAGATGGAGAGGAGAAGTGAGCTGGGGGAAATCAGAGGTGGAGACAAACCATGAGAGACTGTGGACTCTGAGAAACAAACTGGGGTTTTGGAGGAGGTGGGGTGAGGGGTTGGGTGAGCCTGGTGGTGGGTGTTAAGGAGGGCACATATTGCATCGAGCACTGGGTGTGGTGCATAAACAATGAATTTTGGAACACACACACACAAAAATTAAATTAAATTAAGTTAAAAAAAAAAGATATTGCCGAGAACTGGTATAATATCTTCCTAAATGCTTAGTAGCATTCAGCAGTGAATCCATCTGGGCCTGGTGCTTTCTGTTTGGAAGGTGATTAATTATTGACTCAATTTTTTAAATAGCCCTATCCAGATTGTCTTTTTCTTCTTGTGTGAGTTTTGGCAAATTGTGTCTTTCAAGGAATTGGTTGCTTTCATCTAGGTTATCACATTTATATGCATACAGTTGTTATAGCGTTTTTTTATCCTTTTTAATACCCACAGAATCTGTATTGATGCTCCTCTTTCATTTGTGATATTAGTAATTTATGTTCTCTCTCTTTATTTCCAAGTTAGCTCAGCAAAAGCTTATCAATTTTATTGATCTTTTCAAAGAGCCAGCTTTTGGTTTCATTGATCTTTCTCTCTTGATCTCCTATTTTCAATTTCATTGATTTTTTTGGTCTTATTTTTTTCCTTCTTTTTTTTTTTTAATTTGCTGTTCTTTTTCTAGATTTTTCTTGGATTATTAATTTTGTATATTTCTTATTTTTCAACATATGCACTCTGTTAATCAATTTCCCACGAAGCACTGTTTTCACCACATCCCAAATTTTGGAAAGTGATGCTTTTATTTTCATTTAGTTTACAACATTTTTAAGTTTCTCTTGTAGTTTCTGCTTTGCCCCAGCTGTTATTTAGAAGTTTGTTGTTTAGGGTGCCTGGGTGGCTCATTCAGTTAAGTGTCTGCCTTCAGCTCAGGTCATGATCCCAGAATCCTGGGACTGAGCCCCGAAAGGGGTTCTGTGCTCAGCACAGAGTCTGTTTGTCCTTCTCCCTCAGCCCCTCCCCCACCTGTGTGTGTGCTCTCTTTTTCTCAAATAAGTAAACAAAATCTTTAAAAAATAGAAGGATGTTGTATAATCGCTATGTATCTGAGGATTTTCCAGTTATCTTTTTGTTACTGATTTCTAGTTTAATTCCACTGTGAGCAGATAGTTTATTATTTCTGTTCTCTTAAATTTATTAAATAACTGTATGATTTCTATTCTTTTAAATTTGTTTTATGGCCTCGCATGTGTTATATCCTGGTGAATGTTCCGCATGATTTTGAGCAGAATGTATATTCTAGTGTTGTTGAATAAAGCAGTCTATGGGGCGCCTGGGTGGCTCAGTGGATTGAGCCGCTGCCTTCGGCTCAGGTCATGATCTCAGGGTCCTGGGATCAAGCCCCGCATCGGGCTCTTTGCTCCGCGGGGAGCCTGCTTCCTCCTCTCTCTCTGCCCGCCTCTCTGCCTACTTGTGATCTCTCTCTCTGTCAAATAAATAAATAAAAATCTTTAAAAAAATTTAAAAAAAAAGCAGTCTATGGATGTCAATTACATCCAGTTGATTGATGGTGTTGTTAACTATGTGCTTGCTGATTTTTTTGTCTGCTGGATCTTCATTTCTGATAAAGGGGTATTGAAGCCTCCAAATATGATAATAAATTCATCTATTTTTCTTTGCAATTCTCTTAGCTTTTGCCTTACATAGCTTAATGTTCTATTGTTTGGAATATACACAATAAGAATTGTTATGTCTTCTTGGTGAATTGACCTCTTTATCATTATGCAATGTCCTTCTTTATCTCTGATACCTTTCCTTTTCTTCTGTTTTTCTCTGTTATTTTTCTTCATCCATTTACTTTTAATCTATATGTCTTTATACTTAATGTGGAATTCTTTTTTTTTTTAAGATTTTATTTATTTATTTGAGAGCAAGTGAGAAAGAGTGAGAGAACACAAGCAGGGGGAGCAGCAGACTTAGAGGGAAAAGCAGCTTCCTGCTGAGCAGGGAGCCTGATGCAGGACTCCATCCCAGGACTCTAGGATCATGACCTGAGTCAAAGGCAGATATTTAACTGACTGAGCCACTCAGGCACCCCTAATGTGGGTTTCTCGTAGATAACATATGGTTAGGTCTTGTTTTATGATCCATTCTAAAGGTCTCTGTTTGTTTTTTTTTAATTTATTTATTTTTTCAGCATAACAGTATTCATTGTTTTTGCATCACACCCAGTGCTCCATGCAATACGTGCCCTTCCTATTACCCACCACCTGGTTCCCCCAACCTCCCACCCCTGCCCCTTCAAAACCCTCAGGTTGTTTTTCAGAGTCCATAGTCTCTTATGGTTCGCCTCCCCTTCCAATTTCCCTCAACTTCCTTCTCCTCTCCATCTCAACTTTTGTTGCAACATGGAAGGTCTCTGGTTTTTTAATTTGTACATTTAGACCATTGATTTTCAAAGTGATTATTGATATAATTGGACTACTATCTACCTTAACTGTTACTCTTTTCTATTTGTTGCTCTTGTTCTTTGTTCCTATTTTTGTCTTCTACTCTTTTCTGTCTTTTATGATTTAAATGGAACATTTTATAGGATTTCATTTTCTTTCCTTTCTTATCATATCAGTTATATTTCTCTTTTTACTTCTTTTAGTGGCTGCTTTAGAGTTTGCAATATACATTTATAGCTAGGCAAGTCTACTTTCAAGTAACACTATAGTGCTTCATATGTAGTGCAAGTACTTCATAATAACAAAATAACCTTAATCCCTCCTTCCTGTCCCTTGCATTGTTGTTGTCTTTCATTTCACTTATATATAAGCATCTGTAGGCAGATATATACATGCACATAATCAAATACATTGTTGCTGTTACTATTTTTAACAACTGTTATCTGTTAGCACAATTAAGAACAAAAAAAATTAAAGTTAGGACACCCAGGTGGCTCAGTTGGTTAAGCATCTGCCTTCAGCTCAGGTCATGATCCCAGGGTCCTGGGATTGAGCCCTGCATTGGGCTCCTTGCTCCATGGGGAGCCTGCTCCTCCCTCTGCCTCTGCCCTTTCTCCTTGCTTGTGCTTTCTCTCTAACAAATAAAATTTTTAAAAAGAAAATGAAAGTTTTTTTTATCTTTACTTACTCCTCTTTTGATGCACTTCCTCACTTCTTGCAGACTCTAGTTTTGACCATTGTTTTCCTTCTCTCTAAAGAACTTCTTTTAACATTTTTTGTAAAACAGCAAGGAATTCCCTCAATTTTTGGTTGTCTGAGAAGGTCTTTATATGTCCTTCACTTTTGCAGGATAATTTCACAGGATACAGAATCATACGTTAGTAGAGCTTTTTTTCTCTTGACATTTTAAATATTTCACTCCACCCTCTTTTTGCTTGCATGGTTTCTGAGAAGTTAGATGTAATTCCTATCTTTGTTCCTTTATAGGCAAAAAGTTTCTCCTCATCCCTTCTGGTTTCTTTTGGAATTTTTTTCTTTGATTTTCTGTAGTCTGAAAATCATATGCTCAGGTGTAGTTTTTTGGGCATTTAGATGGCTTGTTGTTTTCTAAGCTTCCTGGATCTGTGATTTGGTGTCTAGATATTAATTGGGGGAAATTTTCAATCACTACTGTTTCTAATATTTATTCTCCCTCCCTCTTTCTTCTACTTTTGGTATTCCCAGTCTGATAGTCCCAACATATCTGTCATGTCTAATTCTGGTGTTTGCTTTATCCCTTCAAATTGTGTTGTTTGTCTTTTGGTATGCCTTGTAATTTTTCTTGATAGCCGGACATGATGTGCTGGATAAAAGGAACTACTGTAAATAGTCTTTCAGTGTTGTGGTGGTGGGGTGGAGAAGGGGAGGCATTCTGTAGTCCTATGATTAGGTGTCAGTCTTTTCGTGAGCTTGTGCCTATGGACTGTGAAATTCATAAGAATTTCTCAGGTGGTTTTGTGTGTTTGGTTGGTTTTTGGTCCCACCTTAAATGGGGGCAGAGTGGCTAGAGTGGGCTAGGGTTGAGTATTTCCCTTTCCTCAGGTCTGTTGGGCTCTGATAAAACCCCAGTGGGTTAGGTTCTGGTTAACTAGTTTCCCCTGAAGTAAGACCTTGTTACAAAAAGAATACTCTGACAGATATTAAAATGGGTCCTTTACCCCTCCCTTTGCCAGAAGCATGAGGGGATTTTTCTCCAATATTTACAATGGAAACCTAACCAAGCTTCTAGGGGTAAGTATCACAGTATTGTGAGGACCTCCCTAGAAATGGTTACTACTGGAATTTCTAACTCTCAGATGTCCACACTGAGCCTCCAGCAATTTGTCAATTAGAGTTCAGGTTTTCCTTCCCCAGCCCTCCCATGATGGTTTCCACTTGTGACTCTGCTCTGTTAAACCATGACTCCCTGTATTTGATGGCAGCTGTTGGCCGTGTGTCCTGACAAATTATATGAGAAAAAAAAGGGTGCTGAGTACCTGGGACTCTGACGCCATTTATTGAGAGAAGGAAAAGTTGGAGGACACAGAGTGTAGCAGGGATCTTGGTAAGGGTGGAGTAGGCAAGGAGGGACTATTTGGGATATGTCTGGCTTGTCATTCTGTTAAAAACACAGGTAGAGATAGCAAGTAGATTGCTGGATGCACAAGTCTGGGAGCTCAGCAAGGAGGCCTGGGGTGGAAATTCTAACCCTGTACAACAGGTGTTTTTAACGTTATGTGATGGCGAGGCTCCCAGGTATAATTTAATTTGCTCAAGGTCACCAGTCGACAATCTAGAATTCAAGCCCTGTAAGGCACCCCACTGCACCTCCGTGGAGAACTAGAACTCCATCTCAAATGTCCCATATCTCCCAGAGCACTTAGCAAAGTACTCAGAGCAGAACAGAGGCTTGGTAAGTACCTATGCATTGATTAATATGTCTGAGGCTATTAGGAAACTCACTAGCCAATAAAGGTTGTATTAAATTTACACTGCTGCATTGGAAGGGTATACTTGATTAATGGCTTTCTGGCAGCCAGTTTCTCACCAACTTGGGCAGGAAGTGAGCAGAGGCGGAGAAAACAAATTCAGCCTATTTGAGTCCCAGTCGATATTGATCCTTAATGATTGGGCCTGGCCATCTGAAGTCTCAGTTCTATCCAATTAAAGCAAAGCTTCCCTTTCCTTCTAGGTGCCTTGGTCTTCCCGCATCCGGCCCTGATGTAGTAACACTGTCCTGGCGGCCTTGTCAAGTCCATCAAAGCTCACCGAGTGCTCTTGCTTCTTTGCATGACCCAGGAGTGCTGCATCTGTGACCCACTCTCTACCAAGAAAAGCAAAAAGACTAGTTTGCTATGCTTGAGCAGAATAATGAATCTCTTCCTACCAGTTTGTATCCACTTTCTTTCCTCCCCAAGTTTTTCTCATTTGGCTTTTTGTTACATATTTAGCATCCCCTGTACACCTACCAGCCGGATACAAAAAGCTATTTCTCTCCAGAGATATGGGGCATAAGCAAAAGTTTATCTCAACATTTTAAGGTTAGCAGTTCACTGTGTTCGGGAAGAGCGTATTTTCCACCAGACATGATTACCACAGAAAGAGTTGCATTAAACTGCTGATGTGTCCGAAGTCCCTCCCTTCAGAACAGTATCAGGATTAGCAGCCCTGAGGTTGTCATGTGGTAATTAAGGGACTGTGAAATGTTATATAAAGGCTCACAGCTGGCTGTTCGAGACAGCAAAATTGAAAGGCAGATTGCTATCACCAGGGGAGATCAGCTCTTCTCGATCTGTAATATTAAGCCCTGGTGTTCACTGGAAAAGCTGCAAGAATGTCAAGAGTTAATTTCTGGCCATTGTATGACCCTCATGGTTTCCCTGTGGCGCCTCGTAGTCAGGAAAGAATACCATTATCACAATGGACTGGGATGGCGTGCGAGTTTCTGCCAAGATATGAAATAAACTTGTATTGCTTGTTCAAGTTCTTTTGTAACGATGCTCCTTGATCGTGCTCGCTTCGGCAGCACATATACTAAAATTGGAACGATGCTCCTTGATCATTGGCTCTTACAGGAGAAATAAGACAACATTTGGAAGATAAAAGTTCTCTGTCCACCAGCCCACTGACTTAGCTCAGCCCTCGGAGGAATAGAGAGTCACTCGGCTGTTTAGGAAGCTATTATCATGCCACGTGGAGCTTCCCGATGTTCCCATTGTCATTGAGTCCCCGGTAGTATTATTTAGAAATAAGGGATAATCACTATTGGTATATTGCATATGAGACAGTAAACTAGTTCTGAGAGAGACTAATAACCAAAGCAACGTGAAATCATTTAATCCATTTTCGAAGTTGTTTAAGAGTATACTACAAAGCTATAAATATCATTACTATTACAGAGCACACCATAACATTAATGCAAGAAGTTTCTCTCCCTGGAGAGGGCAGGGAGTTATTCCATTATGCTCACTCCATCTAGAACTTGCTGGGTACACCGCGACAGGCATAAGAATAAGACGAATGCCTGTTTAGCTTAGGAGTACACATGATCATTTTCACCGGGCAGCACTCCTCCCCAGACTATAGGTATCCGCCAGAAAAGCCTTTAAAGTATAGAATTTTCCTCAGTTTTGATCATTAGTTTTCCCAGCAGCTGAGCACCAACCTGGCACTTTATCTGGAATGGCGGGGGTGTAGGGTGCCAGTGGGAGTAAAATGGTTGCGTAGACACTGGGTTGATTTGCTTCTAAGTACAATACTATCTGGCTTCCATAAATGCAGCCATTGAAAACAACTTTGCTCTTTGAATTCTTGACATATAAATTCGAAAATAATAACACCTTAGAAAACAATGTCTTGAATTACAAACCAGCCCTGCTAACTTTCGTAGAGTAAAATCTTGTATGAGTAAAATCATTTAAGTTTCAAACTATTAGGAACCCCAGCTACTTCTGAATAATCTGCCTTGTGCGATGCTTAGCTTAGAGCTACATGTGATTATGCACTCTGTAAATACGTTGTTTAAAGAGGATACAAGTCAATTTTGATAAACTCAAGAGTATCAGAAACCACCTTGACATTATTGTTTGAAGTCCAGTAGTTTCAGTTCAAATATGCTTTCAAGATTGGAAAGAATATAGGGGCTTAAAGCCTTTTTTCAAAATCTATCTACAAAATATGAGTCCAGTTAGGAAAAGCTAAACTCCATTCCTCCCCTAAATTTAAAAAAAAAAAAATAGATCATTCCATTGTAATGTCTTCAATGTTGGGAAGAAGAATCAATTAGAAAGTGATAGCCCAGAAAAGGGGAAACAAAAGGATTTTATTCCAAATGCCAGGTCTGTTTAATGAATGGTGCGTGCCTGCAGCATTGGGTTGAGAGGCTGGGTTTCTTAATTATTTAGTGATCACCACCACGGGTGTGGGAAGGAGAAATGGGACCTATTTATATGAGGCTGCACAGAGGTATTTCGCTTTGTGAATGTGCCAGAATGGAAGTTAAAGACATGACTTGCTGCAGATTCAAGCAGTCATTCTGAAACATGCTTATTTTTCCTTACTGATCCTAAGAAAGCAATCAAACTGGAACCTCAAAAGGGTAAGATTGGTTCTGAGTCAAGGTCTGAGGATGACATGCAACAGAAGACCCAGATCCATCTTTTCTTCTTATATTATATGTGCAACTGACTGTAACAGCTAAGGTTTTTATATTATATATACAATTATATTTATCATTATTATATATATTAAGTATATATAAATACATTTAAATATACGCTATATATTAAATTAATATATAACATTTATTTTGTACTTAATGTTCTGGTATTGAAAATTATATATATTATACAAAAATGTATATATCTTTTTTAATCAACTAAGGTAGTGGTTAAAGATGACAGCCAATTCCGTGACACTCCTCTGATTGAGAGATGGATCTATGTGCACGGTCTTTGAAACTAGGTGTCTCCTTGAAGTCCAAAACAGATGTAGGCAATTACAACAGCAGGATGGCTGAATTCAGGCTCTGGATCCCAATCTCTAATCTGACACTGTGTCTTGGAACAAATTTTTAGACAACTCTCTGTTTCTGTTTTCTCGCCTATAAGGTGAATATAAATTGAATATAATGATGGTACCTGTCTAATAGGTTATTGGGAGATTTAAATGTGTGTAGTGCATCATATAGGGTCTGGTACTCAGTAAATGTTCAATAAATGGGTTATTATTATTATTACGATAGGATTAAGTAGAAGTGCTTTGGGTAGCAGTGCTTTGGGAGCAAATAGAGGGCTATCATCCAAGTGGTAGTGTTAAGAGATCAGAACAGACTTCACAGAAGAAATGACTTTTAACCCAAGACCAGCAAATGAGAAGGAGTTGACCTGGGAAGTAGGAGGTGGGGTGAGGGGTAGCTTGAAGGAGAGGGGGATAGGGACTTCCAAGCAGAGAAAGCAGTTTACACTGAGTCCCTAGAGGCAAGAGAGAGCATGGCACCACACTGGACTTCACTCCAATTTCTGACTGAGCCCTATGGTGTCTTTAGTCATTATCCAATTCCCTACACATCAAAATGTCATTGACTTCCTAAATTAGAGTTCTTACTTTCCAGCCTTTCAGTCACTTTTCATCATTTACTCTAATTCTTCTCTAAATGTCAACTATTCCTCTCTAGACAAAGAGATGAAGCTGTTCTACGCACCCTAGTATGAGCCCAGCAAGCATCCTACTCTTGTCTTGTGGTCTACTCTGAATTCCAGCTCTTCAGGATCTCACTCATTACCTGGGCTTTTGCATTAATACTTTGAAGCCATCTATCCTTGGTAGGCTGACCAGGGTTAGTTCCTGGCAACTAATGACTTTATCTAGACATCATGCAAACATTTGTAAATGGAAACGGAATAGCTCATTTAATAGCTTAAAAGTCCTATGGAAGCCTGCATGGATGAAAAAAATTTAAAATAAGGCAATATGCGGCCGACTGGCAGGATCACTTTCTCAAATCTAAACAAATGTTCTTTATAGAACGGCTATCAGCTGGATTCTCCGGTATCTCTCTTAAGATGGCAAAAGAAGAAAAGGAAGGGATTGCTACTTAATTCCCACCAAATCAGAGAAAGTTGCCTGTAAAACATGAGTCTATCATCAGTGTGCGGGAACATGTAAGAAACTTTGCAATAGCTGGAACTACAAACTTCTGATCCTCTTACCAGAGCATGTGTGCCCAAATGCACAGAAGGACAAGGTCTGGGACAAAGGCACAAGGACTTCCTCGTACATTTGGAGAAGGTATGCAAGAACTTCACAGCTGAGTGGGCGAAACCACTTCTGACTTCTGCGATGCCGCACTTGGGGGTGGGGAGCCATCTCAAGACAGAATCAAATACAGCACACCAAGGAAGCTGGGAACTATATGGACTTGGGTGAATCACAAACAGGATTAAGTTAAAAGTCTGGAGAATTCTCTCCTACTTTTCTCAAGTAAAGTTCATTTCCAGTGATCCCTGCTCTGAACATTAAACTTATAAGCACCCTGGCTATTCATTCGTCCTAGTAATATGGAGTATTTTGGTGGCACATATATCTAAATATCTACTTCATAAAACAACATTTGTTGAAATGTAGAAATGGATGAAAAGAACGAAAGAAAAATACTGCCTTCCCTGTTGTGTTTGATGGGTTTCTCACTGTCTACTACATAAAAAGATAATTCACCCTTGGGAATTTATAGTCACAGAGTTTATAAAGCATGCTGCCAAAGTCTTAAGGTTTTCACCAATCTGGTGTTTCTTTAGGAAGTGGGATAATGGCAAGACCATTTATTAGGCAATGAGATGTAAACATCATTTGAGTGTTTCGGAAATACTTGAATATAGTGGAATACAGGAGCTATCTTCTTACTCGTAAAGTAAACTTTACCAGTAAACTTTACTGGTAAAATTCATTCTAGGCAAATGGATATTTTTACTTGTTTCTTTATGGGGAGGTGGTAGAAAAGACACGTGAAATAGTATATAGTATTTTAAGCCTGTGTCATTTACTAAAGGAAAGAATGTCGCAATGGAATTTATTTTTAAAACTTTTATTTTCAAGACCAGTAACAGAAAGGAGGTGTAAAATCTTGAAGAAAATAGTAGCCATGTTGACATCATGAATTGTCAAAGTGATGGATTATTTGATGCCTATGACATGCAGATGCTGTGCAGGTTTGGGAGAGGTAAAAATAAGACAGAGGCAAGTCTTGTTTCATTAAATCCAAAGGTTCAGTTAATGTGGTGGGGGTAGGGTAGCAGAGGATAAGATCAGGTGATCAACCATCTTGGTTTTCCCAGTACTGAGGGGTTTCCCAGGTATTAAAAACCTGGAATATCTCCAGCAAACCAGTGCAAGTTGGTTACTCTCCCAGCAGAAGCTGAACAAAGAGCTGAGGGTCAGTTTATGACCTTGTAGGAAACGGTGGGCCTCTGTTTTGACACACAGAGTTTTCCAAAGGTCACTCTCTCCTGAAGGCCAATCAGGCAGCAGTTTTCAGGGAAGCCATGAGGAAGGCCTGAAAGCAGGCAGGTGCCAGGGGAAAGAGAGGAGGGAACAGATTTAAAAGACTTCAGAAATAGGACTGGAACTGAAACTACAGCCTCCGTGGGTGATTCAAAGTGGGACGTGAGGGCAAGAAGTACTCCAGCCTGACTGAGGCGTGGTGGACGAACTGCGATGGCATTATAGGACCGGGGGACACAGGAAGTCTGATCATCCCTTCAAACGTGGTGTGTCCTCAGGAATTGTCAAGTGCCAACCATGTCGAACTCTCTAGTGAGAGCTTCTGCGGCTCCTATGTTCAGCTCGTCCCTCTGCCCACGTGGAAAGACCTTCTGCACTCGGTGGTCATTCAAAGAGTTTCTTGCCATTTGTAGTGCTCACTCTTCACCAGCGGGTCTACCAATGTGTTTCTCAGAGAGACTTCCTTTTGGTGGTCATAAGCTAACAATATATACTATTGTATAGTCTGAATATATACTATTGTAAAGTCTGAAGGAGTCGCTAACAGCTACCCTATGCTGGTGACGACTCTCAGAGTTCCGCTCACACTGGTAGCAGTCGGAAAGAAGTTTATTTACTAAGGCAAAGTGGTTCCACAGGACTTGTTTTAGTATCTGCTCACTCTCGCCACAAAAAATTTTTTTTTTCTCCAACAATTTTTTTTTGGAAGAGTTCAGATTACAAAAATGAAATCACATAGAGACAAGTAAATAAAAAAATAAACATGACCAGAACCCATTATTGCAGGGATAGCTACAGTTGAAGCTGGATTTCATTTCCCTTATTTCATATATGGAACCTAAAAGTACCAGATTTCACCAGTCTGTGAAGTAAAAATGAATTCCTCCACCATCCACCTGAAAAGTTAGATTGATGCCTTCATTTTCCCCTGAGTTCCTCTCCCAGTAAATTTGTGGAGAGTCACAGCCAGATTTGTCTCTACACAGCCATTTTTGTTTGCCTGTTACCACCAAGCAGTGAGTTCAAACTTGCCCATGAAGAGGTCTCAGTAGTCCCTGATTTTTAGAGCTTGTTACTCACCATTTGTTTCTAGTCCCATCTATAAACTACCTCCAATTCTGCCAGCTAAATAGTACACTTTACAGACTAGGTCAGTGATTAGAAGTTCATTCATTTTCTGTATAAACTAGCCAAGAATAGATTCTGTGTTTGTAACTAAGGATGGTGATCATTACATAGACTTTCTTTAAAATGTTTCATTGAAGGGCATCCGCCTCCAGTTCAGGTCATGATCCCAGGGTCTTGGGATCAAGCCCCACATCAGGCTCCCTGCTCAGTGGGGAGCCTGCTTTTCCTTCTTTCTCTCCCTCTGCTTCTGTTCTCTCGCTCCCTCTCTCTCTCTGTCAAATGAATAAATAATCTTAAAAATTAAAATAAAATGTCTTATTGAGTCAAACTGTGTGCTTCTATTTAGGATGCGGTAATAAAAAGTTTTTGGAAGCTCCGTGGGTGTGGGAAGTCTTGGTTGACGGGTTTCACTCTGAGGTGATTTTGTAGGGAGAAGACCCGCAATTATCAGTATCTATAGGTCTATTCTTTTGGCCTGAAAAAGAATCCGCTCAAAGAGAGGAACTTTCTAGTTTACTTCCCAGGCATCCTAAATTTAGCTTCATCATTTTGGAGTAAACAATGAGAGGGATCAGGAATCCCACCCTTCAGCATGGATCCTTTCATAGAACCACTCTGTTTTAAGCCTTCTACTCTGTCCTGTATCCATAAGTGTACTAGATCCCCCCGTGTAGCCTCTCCAGAGAGGAAACACCTGGTTTTCTGCTGGGTGAGGGAATAAGGAAAACTCAAGAAGTGGGGGAAGGAATCCAAGGGTCTGTAACTTTTCTATATGGACTTTCAACCAATTGTCCCTTTCCAGCTCCTTTTGTACATACACACACAGACTGTCACGCACACACTGTCACACGCACTTTCAGGGTTATCCGGATATTCCAATTCCCGAGCTTCTCTGACATTTCTGCCAAATTCTGAACTTCTTCCACTGCTGGTTAAGAAGATCTCCTTGGGTCTGTTAAATTCAGTTGCTACTTGTTAAGCCTTTTTCTAGCTCCTGATTTTTTTTTCTCTCTCTCCTCTTCCATTCATTGTCCTTTATTATTTTCATGGAGGTTTGAGAAGCAGAAGTCAATTAGTATGTTCAATCCACTTTTTTAACTGAATGACTAATCCATTTTAATTGACAAATAATGTCCTATGCAATGGATCTTCTATAATTCATCTAGATGATAACTTACTTTTGGTTTGTATACTATTTCTCCTTTTCCGGTATTTTGAATAATGCTGCTGTAGAGTAGATTTGGGACTGGAGAAGCAGCTGTACAGAATGTCCAACCTGGCGTGTTCCTTCTAATGCTACCAGTTAAGCTTTTACTCTGGGTAATTCAGGATCTTCTGGATAAATCCTCAGTCTTTCAGAATTCTTCTTGCCCCCTCTAAATTAGTAGCTGAGATGTAAGGGATCAGGTAACTTATGTCCATGATGGCAGGTAAAGGACCCCACCCAGGTTCTGGTCTGGTGGTTGTTCTCACCTTTCGACTTTATAGTGGAGGGTGGCAAGAGAAGAAGAGTGTCGGCTGCAGAATTTCACTTCTCCCTGTGGAAATCTCTCCCCACTTGGGGGATCAAGACGGATGGGCCATCTTGCCTGATTCCATTTACCTCTTTTCCCATTATCCACTAGGACAGAAGGGTAGCCTTTATTCCCTATTCCTCTTCATTTCTGTTTGGGATAGTATCCCGACACCTCTTTCCCGAGGTGGCATCCACCCTTCTTCCTTCCCTCGAGTTGGAAGCCTATAGTGGTTGCCAGAGATCATGGTTTATAGGAATGATAACCTTCCCTCTTCCCTATACCTCAACTTCATTTCTGTGTCTGAGTCCCTCTTCTTCCGCCAGGTAGCAAAATGAAACTAATTCTGGGAGTTTGCACTGGGGTCTCACGAAGAGACAAGACATGGGTGAGGGGTGTTGGGCCTGTATTCTTGTGCCTCAATTCTCATTCCTAACAACTAACACGTTTCCGGTCCCAAGGCTGCTCAGGGGCCAGCGACTCCACAAAGCAGTGCCATGCTTGGGACACACATTCTCTTTCCAAACACACCATCCAGCCCCTTCTCTATGGGATCTCACCACACCTCTAGTCTCAGCACCTACACACCTCTCTTCTCTCTTTCTCTATTACTCTGTTTTTTTTTTACTTTTTTTTAATTTATTTATTTTTATTTATTTATTTACAGCATAACAGTGTTCATTGTTTTGGCATCACACCCAGTGCTCCATGCAGTACGTGCCCTCCCTATTACCCACTACCTGGTTCCCCAACCTCCCAAACCCCCCACCCCCCCCCCCCCCCCCCGCCGCCCCTTCATAACCCTCTAGTTGTTTTTCAGAGTCCATAGTCTCTCATGGTTCATCTCCCCTTCCAGTTTCCCTCAACTCCCTCTCCTCTCCATCTCCCCATGTCCTCCATGTTCTTTGTTATGCTCCACAAATAAGTGAGACCATATGATACTTGACTCTCTCTGCTTGACTTATTTCGCTCAGCATAATCTCTTCCAGTCCCGTCCATGTTGCTACATCTTTCTCTATTACTCTTATTCCACCACACCCACTAACGCTCTTCTAAGGGCTGAAACTTTTAACCTCGTTAGAAAGACAGACTTGGAAATTATTTGTTTTCCACTCAGCCCAACTATGGGTTCAGCGACCAGAGATGGAATGAATCCTGAGATGGCAGAAATCACAGTGATGTCCACAAGCTTGGTGTCCTCCACTAGCCTGAGTTCAAAGGGCTAGTCAGCAAGGGACCTGGGTTCTAGTTCAGACCTGCATTGTTACACTGGCCTTCTGGTGGTCTGCAAGGGAGGACAATATCCACAGGGACAGCCTTTCACCTGGCAGCCGTTTAGATAGTGGAAGACTCAGGACCCATCCAGGACAGACCTCCAACCTCCCAAAATTCAACCACCTGACAGCCCTATGTGGGCGGCTCCCAACAGAAAGGCTTTGCCTGCCCAATTATCAGTTATTTCTGCCCACAGTGTCAGGGAGAATGATGACGCACGGGAAGAGAGCAACCTCAGAACGAAATAATCCCTTCCCTCCAGGAACTTGTACTCAGAGCAGCTAAACCACCCCGCCCAAGTGTGAGGGGCTGATTGGAGCCTGGCGTCCTCTGCTGTCCCTTCCACAGTCTCTGGTGGAAGTGTTAATGACAGGGAAATGGCCAGCAGCAGGAGGGAAAGAGCAAAGGCAGGGAAATAGCCAGGCGACGGTGCAAAAGGCCATAATTAGCTTTCAGATTGCTGCGATTTGAAGTTACTCGAATCTGAGTCATTTTAAAAGGAGGGTCTCTTGAGGGGGAAGTTTTCCGGATGGGGAGCAGGGAGAGAACAGCAAGCAGGGCTAAAAGCAGACGGCTGTGAACATCTCCGCAGCCAGGATCCCTCATCAGTGGGGGTCACAGAGTCCATCCTTCTCTCCCCCCACTGCCCCCCCACACCCCACGACCACCTGGTCCCTGAGCATTAGCAGCACAGTCCCTCGGTCAGATAATTACTGGAGAAGGCGTGTGTAAAGCTGGGGAGGAACCAGGGTCATCTTGCTCAAGCCGACGCAGCATCACACAGGCGACAGCAGCCTTCACCTTGGCATAAACCCACAGAACTACATGCTGCTGCTGGCTCCTGGCTGGCTTACACCCTCTCCTCTCATTCCAGAAGGCATTAGCCCAGCTCGGACTAGGTGCTATGCTGTTCCATATGGACCACCGCACAAAGGATACAAAAATGTCACGCTCAGCATTAAAGCAGGGGCTCACACTGCTATCTGGTGACCTTCACCACCTCAATCTGAAATGCAGCTTCCTTACTCTGTATACAGCACGGCTGGCGTATTGCAAAAGCCGGTAGATCAGATTCCCAGCCCTCCCCGCACCTCGCCCTGACTCTTTATAGTCTCAAAACCCTTCCCAAATAGAATTGAGTTAAAAGAAAATGCTGGTTTGCTCTTTTTCTTGGAGGGGAGGGGAAGGATGAAGGTCTTTAGAAACCAGTTCAGACGAGTTTGAATACAATTAAACAGGTGGCTCCTATCTGCGGTCCGTCGGCAATTTTCAGATTTCTGTTCTAAGCCCCATGTTGCTTCGTTTCCACAGAGGTGAATAGACTGGAATAGAGCCTGAAAGCCAGTAAGATCCGTTACTTTCTGCTAATGCCCAGGTAATTCTTAGAAAAGCCACTATAGTATCAGAGTACTCTCAATTCATATGTATTGACCTTGAAAACCATTTTAAAAATCTATACTTACCAACAATAATATTGATGCCCTTATCTAGTTAAAAAATAAGAAGTGATCTGACCTGCTGTAGAAGGGGCACGTGACTTTACATTCCTTCTGGGTCTTCACAAGGTCGGGCTCGCAAGATACAGGGAATAGAAGCTTGAAGCTGAAGCTCACTGACCCAGGGAGGGATTAGCCTCCTGAAAAACCCCTGGTGCTGTTGCTTCCCTGAATAGAGGAGGAGAACTTAGGCACCTGCCTTGGCCAATCTGACTAGGCCCTTCCTATGAATAGATTTTTCAAAGCCTCTCAAACACCCACCGTGTTCAAGCTTCTAGACTAACCACTTCAGGGAAGGTCCTATCACGGGTGTAGACTGACTCTTTGTGTTTAAAGATGGGTTTTCAGGTGTTCATGATTTATATCCCATGACACATAAAATTACCATAAGGACCATTTGTCAGAAAACATGACCAAAACCAACAGGACTCTGAAGCCAGCCTGGGTTTGAGCTCTGACTCAATCGCCTTACCAGAAACATGGCCAAACTTGAGTTTTTGTTTCCTTGTCTGTGACTTGAGAATAAAAATCCCAAATCTTCCTTCACTGGATTGTTGGGGTCATAAAACTGAGGTCACAAAAATTGTCATGAATCACCATTCCCTGGCCTTTTTTCTCTATCCCACAACCCTAGCAGTCTCAAGTTTCTCCAAAAGGAATTCGGAAGTGGCCAGAGAGAAGGGGTTTCCACGTGATTCTTGGCCTCTTGGATGTTCTGCGACATCCACCTTCGTCTGCCTCTCCCGTTGCTGCTGGCATCACAGGCAAATGCCATGCTGCCATCTCCCAGGGACAGCATCACTGTGGCTCACACACACATCCAAGGACAAAGTCTCTGCTGTTATCAGAACTTTTGGGGCCAGTGCTGAACTGGACCAGTTTTGCCTTTGCTCCTTCTGCTGGCTGAGCAAGAAGGTGGTCCAGGGACAAGACACAGAGCCCACATTCAGGCTTGACCCTTAACTGTGCTCACCCCGACACATGACTTCCATTCTCCAATCCCGCGAGACAAGAAAGAGAGAGGAGATTCCTTCCTTCAGACTAGCTCAGACACACCAGGATCCCATGAGGTAGACCTCATCTCTCCTAATTTCCCAGTGTTGAGTGGAGTTCTAAGCACAAAGTAGGTGCTCTGTAAATGCCTGTGGAAGACGTGAATGAAGCCGGTCACCTCCTCTCCTTTATGTGTGACAAAGTACACAGAGATGAAAGCAATCGTGATGTGTCACGTGACTCACTCCATCTGGCCGTGGTCAAAAAATCAGCCAGGGCTTTCTTAGAGTTTAAAAGAGTTCATCATGCCTCACATTGTTCCTGGTGTTAAGCAACGGAAAGGATCAGGTTTGGGGTTTGTTGTTTGTAGGTTAGCTTTTTGTTCCCTTTTCACTTACCTTGAGGTCCTTCCTTCTTCCCTGATGTATTGCTGGTCTTGGATCTGAACTCCTTACCTAAAGGAATGTGTGGCATCTCCTGACAAACCTCCGCAGACTGCAGACCCAGGGAGCCAGCCACTGCCTACCACAGAACTTGCTTGTGCTTTCATTCCATACAAATGGTGCCGCATTGTTGTGCCAAGTGAGATCTCATTCATCTTTTGAATGCCATGTCCCAGGAAGTTTCTCCAACACCCTCATCCCTACTCCCATTTGGACAACGAATGGTCCCCTCTGGGTTCCCAGAGTTGTTTTAGTCCCCTGACTGGTGTAATGCCAGTCATCTATTAATTACTCATGTGTTTGTCTCATTGGCCAGATTTTCAGTTCCCCAAGGGCGGGGAGTACTTCTTACTCACGACTATCACTGGGGCCAAGCACAAGATAGATATTCTCTAGCTGTGTGTCATAAGAAAATCTTTGAAAAAAAGAAAATTAAAAATCAACAGAAATATATCTGATTCATGCCCACCCTTTCCTTCTCCCCTCCACATTCACAGACACGTCAGTAAACCACAGACAGGCATACCACAGAAACACGGTGTGTTTCTGGTCAGACTCTGTCCATTGCAAACACCCAAACATTTAAGGTTCAGAGAGTAAATTCCTCCTCTCAGGCGAGCCCTTCACATTCTCCCTGTGGCGGAGAGGCTCTGTTTTTATCTGTGCTTTTACAGTTAGAACACCTGCCCCTTCGCATTGCTAAGTCCCACTTCTCCCTTTTCACACTTGTTGTAGAAGAAACAAAGAGTAGTGCAAATTAAAGGGGACGCATTTGGCACCATACAGGAAATAAATTAAAAAAGACTTCAGAATTTGGGACCAACCACCATTCAATTAGTAGACTGGATACTCCTGGTGATCTAGAGGTAAGAAATGAGATGTTTGGAGGGGTCACTGGCTTTTCACAGAAGATGAACTTCGGGCTCTTTGGCACAGGAGTTTCTGTACCAATGACCTCTTGATGAAGTTCATGTTCAGTGCTCTAAAATACCCTTTCCTATCACTGTGTGGTATTTGCATTTGCATATTAGATTTTAATATAATAATATTTTGGCTAAATAAAATTTATTTGTTGTGACCTTTTTTTGTTATACTGTACAAATCATTATTCAATAGGAAAATTACCTACTTTTCTTAATCATGGTAGACAAATTATTTTGCCATTCAGGAACTCTGAAATTCTCTCATTAGTTCCTAATATATTTCTAAGAATATATTCTTTTGTTCAAGGTTCATCTGATTGCATTCAACCCCAGCTCAAGAAGAGGAGAGTTTTTAAAATATGAAAAAAGAGTGAATCCGTAGACATTTGCACACAAGAACCAAAGTATAACCCTGGCTTTGTTGGCTAGATTTGGCCCCTGAGCTGAATTTCTGATCCTTGCTATAGATGATTCACAGGGAGTTTGACAGTGATATTTAGGAGTGACATAGACAGGAACACCAAAAATTACTCATTCAAACAATAAGTTTTTAGTACAAAGGTACCACATGATCCAAGTAGAGAATTCAGATATATAAACATAGGAAAATAAATATTTTTAATTTAATTACTCAGAAAAAGAAACCCATATGAAGACTCATTTTAGTATCATGTAAATATTATTAACAATAGATGTAAAAGCAGTACAATGCTGGTAGATGTTTATCAACTGCTCTCTGATGGATAAAACCAGACTAGATGTGTAGCTTTTTCTGATTTCTGGAGCGTAAATAACATCACATCATGATTGATTTCAAGCTACCAACAACACTTCAACAACTGGCTTAGAAAATTCCTGAAGTCTTAACAGTCAACACTTGCAAACCATTTTGGACATGTAGGGTAGTTCTACTTTTTGTTATTAGTACCAATAACGCAATGCACATTGGTCTTTGTCCACATTGTTGTTTCCCTTCAGATAGTTTCCTAAAACTGGTGTTTCTGGGTCAAAACTATCCAGCATTGAAAGCCTTTAAAATGTACTTTCAAATGCTCATGTAAAAATTTCTCTGTAGTAATGAGTGTTTAGTTTAGTTTTGCTGAAAATCCTTGTTAGTTTTGTTGAAACTAGTTTTGTTATTTTTGCTGAAATCCTTGCCAATACTGGGTATTTGAAATAATTATTCAACAACATGATAAGCTCTAAAGGGCATCTTGTTATTTTCAAAATTTCTTTTATTTGCTTATTTTCATTTAAGACTTAATTTTTTTTCATATCTCTTGGCTAATTATATTCTTTTGTGTAAATTCTGCTCAAATCTTTTGCCAATTTTTCAGTAGGTGATCTCTGTGCTATTGATCTTTGAGATGTGAACTTTGAGATATCAATTATTTTTCTGCTGCATATGTTGCAAGTGTTTTTCCCTCTCTTAGGCACTTTTCTTTAATTTAATTTGTAAAGATTTTGCTTTACAGAACTTTTACATTTATCTGTAGTTGACACTATCAGTTTTTTCCTTTTGATTTCTGCCTTTGATATTTTATGTAGGAAAGCCTTCCTCATTCTGAAGAATATAAATGCATTTATACTACATATTTTTATAACATATAGAGTATAATAGTATAAATATATTTGTTAATAATTTTGGTGCACTTTTGTTTAATTTTTTTACAGTTAAATATTTAATTAAGAATTTAGGGGAACCTGGGTGGCTCAGTGGATTAAGCCACTGCCTTCGGCTCAGGTCATGATCTCAGGGTCCTGGGATCGAGCCCGCATCGGGCTCTCTGCTCCGCAGGGAGCCTGCTTCCTCCTCTCTCTCTGCCTGCCTCTCTGCGCTACTTGTGATCTCTCTCTCTGTCAAATAAATAAATAAAATCTTTAAAAAAAAAAAGAATTTATTTGAAGGGCGCCTGGGTGGCTCAGTGGGTTGGGGCCTCTGCCTTCGACTCAGGTCATGATCCCGGGGTCCTGGGATCGAGCCCCACCTCCTGGGATCGAGCCCCACCTCGGGCTCTCTGTTCCGCGGGGAGCCTGCTCCCCCCCCCCCCCCCCCCCGCCTACTTGCGATCTTTGTCTGTCAAATAAATAAATAAATAAATCTTTTTTTAAAAAAGAATTTATTTGAATGTAGGATAGAGATCTGATTTTTTTTTTCCCCCTGGACTGGTCTCAAAGCCAGTTACTGACCAATTAATCATTCAGGGAGTACTTGGGAAATCTCTTTTATTACATAATAATTTTTATATACTTTAAAGAATTGTTTGCACTATTCATTGGATTATTTGGTTTTTTGCTGGGTTGCAGGAGCTCATAGTGACTACAATTAACAATATCATATTATACATTTGAAAGTTACTAAGAGAATAAACCTTTAAAGTTACCATAAGAAATAATTTGTAACCACATGAGGTGATGGATGTTAACTATACTTATTATGGTAATTATTTTGAAATATGGACATGTATCAAATCATTATGTTGTAAACCTTAAACTTATACAATATTATATGTCAATAATACTTCAATAAAGCTGAGAAGAAAGAAAAAACAATGTATCGTCTCTGTATTCAAGAATATAGTATCTCTCTGTATTTATGTATTTGATGGTTTCAAATAATAAATTTTGTGCTAGGAAGTTGTCTTTACTTGAAGGTAATACAAAACAGCTCATATATATTAGAATAGTGATATATATTAGAATAGTTATCATAAAAGAAAAAAATATGAATGTTACACCTCAGCCCAGTGAAATCAATTTTGGCTAAATATTCCCAACCTTTCCTATTCTGACATTGATCTCTTTTCTCCATTTTTAAGGAAGTGCTACTATTTTTCTCCATGTGATTTCTTAATGCAAGTCTAGAAATGTAAGACATTTCTAAAGCTCTGAACACTTACAGGAACAAATCACAAGTGATAAATTTTGTAAATCCTATAACTCTTCTTAATAAACAATATTTAATATCAAGTATAAAGAGTAATATACTACAATACAGCAAGAGGTCCCTACTGCCTGTAATCTTCTATTTTAAAAAGTCACTATGACCCTATGCAGACTCCACAGCTTCCTGACAAAGGAAAAATGACTATAGGTAATAAAGATTAACCTCTGGCTTTCTTCAATCCATTTACATGTAGACAGTGGTACCACCTGCTGAGGAAGGACAGACCAGGCAATCTTAAGTAGAAATACAGATTCTTGGAACTAGAGCGTATCATGCTTAGTGAAATAAGTCAATCGGAGAAAGACAACTATCATATGATCTCCCTGATATGAGGACATGGAGAAGCAACATGGGGGGGTAGGGGGATAGGAGAAGAATAAATGAAACAAGATGGGATTGGGAGGGAGACAAACCATAAATGACTCTTAATCTCACAAAACAAACTGGGGGTTGCTGGGGGGAGGTGGGATTGGGAAAGGGGGAGGGGGCTATGGACATTGGGGAGGGTAAGTGCTATCGTGAGTGCTGTGAAGTGTGTAAACCTGGCGATTCACAGACCTGTACCCCTGGGGATAAAAATACATTATATGTTTATTTAAAAAAAAAAAATTTGGAAGGGGAGGCGAACCATAAGAGACTATGGACTCTGAAAAACAACCTGAAGGTTTTGAAGGCTCAGGGGTGGGAGGTTGGGGGAACAGGTGGTGGGTAATGGGGAGGGCACGTTTTGCATGGAGCACTGGGTGTTGTGCAAAAAGAATGAATACTGTTACGCTGAAAAAATAAATAAAATGGGAAAAAAATGTTACATTGATACTATGGTAAAATAAATAAAAATATCAACTCCAGGGCAATACAAAATGATAGCTAAACTAAGAGAAATTACTCTTATACCATTCCTGTGTAATGTTAAATCTTTATTATACCACCCAAATTAAACAATTCAGGAACTTAAGAGATAAATGTATTAGGCTGGCAGTCAAAAATGTAAATTATCAATTTAAAATAATTATTAATAAAAAATTCACTTGAAAAGAAAAAAAAAAGAAATACAGATTCTTCTGCTTGCTAGTTGCAGAACTTTGACTATATTATTCAATCTGTCCATGCCTTAGTTTCTTTATCTGTATAATGGGAATGATAGTATCTTGGGCTCGCAGTGAGAAACAATCAGTGACTCTCTGTAAAAAAGTATCTAGCAAAATGCATGGAATATAAAATTCACTCAGTAAATGTTATTTCTGTCCCCTTGCTCCTCATCTTCAAATATAATTTCCTGTTGCCTCAGCTCCCTGAGGTAAACTGCCTCTTGTCTTATTATCAGAAACACTATAGGGAAGAGTTCATGCTACTTCCTGACAATTCCACCAAATATTCTATCATCCTGAAAATTTGCTCAGCCTCTCCTATGTCATGTATACACCCTCAGATACAGTCTGTGCATTTATCAGATTTGTTGCAACTCTTTTTCTCCTTCTTTCCTTCTTTCTTTTTTAAATTTACATACTAAAATCTACTCTTTGAGTCATACAATTTTTTGGGTGTTGGCAAATGTACCAAGTTGTATATCCCTCACCACAATCACTATGCAAAACAGTTCTACTGCCCCCAAATACTCCCTCACACTGTCCCTTTGTAGTCAGCCCCAACTTCCACCCCAATCTTTGGAAACCACTTGTCTGCTCTGTCTCTCTAGTTACGTTTTTTCTAGAATGTCATGTAAATGTGATCATATTTTATCTAGTCTTTTAGGTATAGTTTCTCTCATGTAATAAAATTACTTGATGTTTATCAACACTATTACATGTATCAAGAATTCATTCCTTTTTACTGGCCATGTAGTATTTCATGGTGTGGAGGTACCGTAGTTTATCCATTCACCAACTGAAGGATATTCAAGTTGTTTCCAGTTTTCAGCATTAGCCAAATTGCTATTAGCATTTCAATACAGGTCTTTGTGAGGCCACAAATTTTTATTTATTATGAATAAATACCTAGAAGTGGCATTGCTACATCGTAAGGTAAGCATGTGTGTGTTTTCTTTTATAAGAAACTACCAAAATGTTTTCCAAAATGACTGTACCACTTTTGCAATCACACCAGCATCATATGGGAACCCGAATTGCTCTGACTCCTTTCAAGCCCTTGGTTTTATATACTGTCCATGCTTTTGCTTTGTTTTGCTTTTGCCATCTAATAGGTATATAGTGATAGTTCATTGTGGTTTTAATTTCCATGTCTCTAGTGACTACTGATGTTGAGGTTTTTTGTTGTTGTTGTTGTTGTTTGTTTTTTTAGATGTGCTTATTTGCCACCATATGTCTTTTGGAGGCAAGTTTTTAGGTTTTTTTTTCTTAATTTTTATTCTATTTTATTATCTTTTTTGGAGTCAAGTTTTTAAATCTTTTGTCCAGTGTTATTGGGTTATATGTTTTCTTCTTGGCCTTTGAGAGTTTATAAAAATATATTCCGGAAAAAAAGTCTTTTGTGAGATGCATGATTTGGGGGAAAAAAAAAAAGAATGCCACAGTTTCTGGCATACATTTTCATTTTCTTAATGCAGTCCTTTGCATAATAACAATATCAAATTGTAAAGTCCAATTTATTAGTTTTCCTCTTCTGGCTCAGGTTTTTGGCATCTTATCTAATAACTTTTTACCAAACCCAAACAAGATCACACAGATTTTCTTATGATTTATTCCAAATATTTGAGAGTTCTATGTTTCTTGTCTAGATCTATGATCTCTGTTGAGTTAATTTTTGCATAAAATGTGAGGGTTAAAGATTCACCTTTTTGCTTATGGACACCTAATTGCTCTAGTACTATTTGTTGAAAAGTTATCATTTTTATTTAAGTTGTCTTTACACCTTTATCAAAATCAATGGATTTGAGATCCTGCTTATTTTCTTACATAAGCATATAATTCTATAAATTGTGATCTCAAAACTCTTTTTTTTTTTAAAGATTATTTATTTATTTATTTATTTGACAGAGAGAAATCACAAGAGAGGCAGGCAGAGAGAGAGGAAGGGAAGCAGGCTCTCCACTAAGCAGAGAGTCCGATGTGGGACTCGATCCCAGGACCCTGAGATCATGACCTGAGCCGAAGGCAGCGGCTTAACCCACTGAGCCACCCAGGCACCCTCAAAACTCTTTTTAACTATAATCCACAAATTTTAAAATTTTGCATTTTTATTTTTACTCAGCTCAAAATATATTTAATTTTTCCTTTGGCTTTTAAGTTACTTAAAAGTGTGTTGTTTGTTTTGAAATATTTGGGTATTTTTGGATATCTTTCTTTGTTGATTTCTGAAAGATAATTCACAAATTTACATAATAATTTACAGAACATAATTTCCATGACTTCTACTCTTTTAAAATGTGTTAAAGACTATTTTGTAACCCAAAATACAGTCTGTATTAGTAAATATTCTGAAAGAAAGGAATATGAATTTTTCTGTTGTTGGTGGAATGTTCTATAAAAGTCAGTTAGATCAAGTTGGTTGATAGTATTGTTCAGGTCTTCTATACCCTTACTTGTTTTTCAGTCTACTTTTTTAATATCAATTACTTAGAAATGAGTCTTAAAGTCTCCATGACAATAATGGATTTTTCTATTTTTCCTTTAGACCTATTAGGTTTTATAAAAAATGTATTTTGAAATTTTTTGTGAGGCGTGCACACTTAGGATATGTCTTCTTGGATAATTTATCCCTTTATTTTTACAGAATATCCTTCATTTATCCCTGATAATATTTCTTGATCTGAAGTCTTCATTATCTGGTACTAATTAACAATAATGCTTTTCTTTTGATTAGAGTTTGCATGGTATATTTGCTTGCATTTTTACTTTTAACCAATCTATGTCTATACATTTAAAGTGAGTTTCTTGTATAGAGCATGTCCAATTGGATCTTGTTTTTAAAATCAGTCAGTCTGTGTTTTAGACTAACATTTATGTAATTATTGATATGTTTGTATTAAAATCAACCACTTTGTTATCTGATTTCTATTTCTTCCATGTGATCTTTCTTTTTTCCTTCTTTGGTTTAACTGAGCATTTTCTTGTGATTACATCTTATTTCCACTATTGGTTTATTTCTTAAACCTCTAGAAATGTCTAGAAGTTGCTCTAGGATTTAATATATGCATCTTTAGGGGTACCTGGGCTGCTTAGTTGGTTAGGCATCAGACTCTTGATTTCAGCTCAGGTCATGATGTCAGTGTCCTGTGACTGAGCCCCATGTAGGGCTATATACTCAGCAGGGAGTCTGCTTGAATTTCTCTCCCTCTGTCCCCTCCCCACCTTTTCACACACACACACTCTCTCTCTTTAAAATAAATAAATAAATCTTTTAAAAATAAATAAAATATGCATCTATAAATAAATTAATTAAATGTGCATTTAATTAGTTTTCCTTAATTTATTTAATTAGTGTTTACTCTTGAATAATATTTATAATGCTTTACATGTAATGCATGGATCTTCTAACAATATATTCGTAGTTCTGCCTTCCCAAACTCTGTGCATTTGTTATCATTGTTCTATATTTTGCTTTTACACATATAAACACAAAATACATTGGTTTTTTTTTTGGTTTTAGAAATGCATTTAACTTTTAATTTTTTAAAGATTCTTATTTATTTATTTAATTGCCAGAGAGAGAGAGACATCAAGAAAGGGAATACAAGCAGGGGGAGCAGAAGAGGGAGAAGCAAACTCCCCACTGAGCAGGAAGCCTGATGTAGGGCTCGATCACAGGACTGTGGGACCATGACCTGAGCTGGAGGAATACACTTAACAACTGAGCCACCCAGGCACCCCTAGACATTCATTTAATATTTAGAGTAATTAAAGGTAATCAAAATGAATGTTATGATTACTCTCAGTCACTTCTGGCACTCTTCATTCCTTCTTACAGATCCAAACTTCTGCCTGGTATCATTCCTTTTGCCTAAAGAATATACTTTAACCTTTCTCATAAAATGTGGGAAATGAATTCTTTCTGTTTTTGTTTTTCTGGGCAAGTCTTTATTTCTATTTACTTTTGAAAGATATTTTGTTAGAGTATAGAATTCTAGAATGACTTTTTTCAAAATTTCAACACTTTAAAGAAATTACTTCATTGTACATTGACTTTCATAGTTTTAGACAAGAAGTCTGCTGTAATTCTTATCTGTCATTCCTCTGCATGTAATGGTCCACCCTCCCCCCCCCCCCGCCCCCCTGCTTTGGCTATCTTCAAAATTTCTTGTTTTCAGATGCTTAAATATGAAAAACCTAGGTGTGTAGTTTTCTTATCCTGCTTGATGTTCTTCAACATTTTTTATCTATGCTCTATTTTCTGTCATTAATATTAATAAATTCTCAATCACTATCCTTTTAACTCTGTCTTTCACTTTGGGTCATTTCTATTGACCTATCTTCAAGTTAACTGATTCCTTCTTCGGCTATGTGAGTCTATTAAGAAGTCCATTTAAGGCATTCTTCATCTGTTACTATTTTTTTCATTTCTGGTAATTCCATTTGACCCTTTCTTATAGTTTCCATCTTTCTGCTAAAATTCCATTTTATCTTGCATTTTGTTCAGTTTCTTCATTATAGCCTTCAACATATCAATCACAGTTATTTAAATTTACATATCTTACAATTTCAACTTTTATGTCATTTCTGAGTCTGGTTCTGTCAATTGCTCTGTGTCTTAGTAATGTGACTTTTCCTTTGCTTTTTCATATGCAAAGATTTTCATAAGTTTTTGTCAAAAATCTGGTATCTTGTGTAGGACAGTAAGGTTGATATGTAGTAGTTTTTTAATTTTGGTTTTGGTGGGGTTTTTGTTTTTGTTTTTGTCTTTTGTTTATTTGTTTCTTTGATCACCTAAAGATGGGCACGTGTGTGTGTGTGTGTGTCTTTTAATGTGGGAGACTGATTCAATCTAGTTAAGAATTGAGCTGGTTTGGGATCTTGGTGTTGCTTTGATTACCCTCAGTGTACAACAGGCTTCAAATTCCTCCACTGATACCTTGCATTTAGTGTGGGGACAATATTTTCAGAAATGTTTGAACTATCTCCTCCATCCTTAGCTCTGGGTCTTTGCTTTGTGCTGCACTCCAGAGACGCTATCTCTCCATGCTCTTGCTACTGTCCCAGCAGTATACTTCATTATTACTTGTATTTGAAGGTTGTTAGTCTGATGGTGGAGGGCAAGGAGGGCATTCTCTGTTGGGCTAATTAAGCTGCAGTCTTGGGCAGCATGCTTTCTCTGGGTCACAGGTGTGGCTTTTTCTCCAGTCTTTCCCCAGCTGTAGTCCCAGCACATAATCCTGTCTCTCTTCCCAGGGGAAAAGAGTAATTTTATGTTTATCTCCCTTAGCTACAATGGATTTTCTCCAGTGTTCTAAGGACGGTAGTGTGTGTTGTCTTTCTCCCTGCAATTTAAGCCTCATGTTTCCATAGAAGAGGTAAGGAATGGGGTATAGGCAGAGTTCTGTGTCCCTCTCACAGAAGCTACTGCTCCCTCCCTTGGATTTACAGCACAAGAGATGGGTTGGGGACTGCCCCAATCCTTTTTTCTTTTTCAAGTGCCTGGTAAGGTACATAGAGGAGAACTCAAAAGTTGATGCAATCTATCCCAATAACTGTGGTCCCAAAGAGTTACATGACATAGTCTCTCACAACATATTCAGTCTCTACCAATTCATTAACAATTTCTGATGAAATTTTCTGTTTGACCACATCTACCTCAGGTAAACAAGTGCTCAGGTCCAGTCTTGCTCTGAAGGAAAACTGTATCAACTGAGGTTTTGGCTAGTTGCTTGCTCAGTTCCCTTGTGGTTTAAAAAAATTTGTTAATTTGAGGTGTGTCCACCCTTTTTGTGCTGTTGTTGCTAAGAGCATGAATGCTGTTCTTATCAACTGTCTATATTCTAAGCAGAAACTGGAAGTAGCTGGTTTTTAACTTTCTTCTGCTCAGTTCCAGGGAAAATCCTTAGCTTCAGGCTATGAATATTTTAGAATTTTTCCTCTATCTTCTCTAGGACTATTAGGTTCCTTTATCTTTTATACCAATATTTTTCTTTCTATAGGTGGAACTGTATTGCCAATAATTGGTATTTTCCAGTATTTTGTACTTATAAAGTATTTCACAATCACTTAAATAGTTTTCTCTGTGACAATAGTATAGGGCAAGTGAGCAGCATCTACCTTTTGGTACATGAGAAAACTGAAGCATAGAGATATGTAGTAATTTGTCCAGGATCAGAGCAAAGACAGCTTAAAACTTCAAAAGGTAACATGTTAGTTATTTTAGGCATTTGTTCTGACATTTCATTGGGGCAAAACTGCCAGAATATTTCCTCCAGCACCATAGGGAAAAATCAAGCTTCATTAGAGTAGTCACAATAGTAAATTTTTACATATTTTGAATATTAAATTTAAACTCAGCCTAGATAATGACCTTTGTGATCTCCAAAGAACTTTGCCAAGTCTTTACTTCTAGTGTCCTGGTGCAGGGCAGGCTGTGGTAGAGAAAGAAGATCTTTAATTCCCTTATCATTTTAGACCCTGGTAGACTGTTAGGAACTGATCCATAGGTAAAGAAAAATGCCAGTAAGAGCTAGCATATAGTCCTGAATATAGGGCCAAGAATTAACTTCATTTTACCTGGGGAGTGTCTTGCATCCAAGCATGCTCCTTCCTAGAATCGGGGCACCTGTGTTCTCACTGCCTTGTGAGCTGTCCTTGGTTTCAGGCCCTGAAGTTACCAAATATTGGTCTTTAAGCTTCTTTGACTCCTACTTGTCAGTGTCTTTCTATCAGCATATTTAGATCAATCAAATCCATAACAGAGAGAATTAGTATTGGATCTTAGAACTTGATAAAAAGTAGGACACCATATTTTTCAGCAACCCAAGATCAAGTCACTGTGCTTTCTTCCATTAAAAAAAAACAACCTTTTGGTTTTAAACAGAAGAAAAACAGGAACTAAAACAAAGAGCTGAGTACTTACTCCCTTTTCATTAAACTTTTATTGTCTATGCTACAAGTCAGTCAGCAATAACTGTTGGCTATATAAATCTGAGCAAAAGACACAATAGGGAGATACAACATCAGTGGTCATGGGCAGGAGCTGGGGGAAGCAGAGGTGAATGAATTGGAGCCCCAGATTTTGGAAGCCATGCCAAGGTCTCACTGTTTTATGGCAGTGTGGAAGCAAATTGCCAGTAAGAGCAAAGAAGGCAATTGGACTACCATAGAATACTTCCTACGATAAAGTAAAGTTGAAACCATCTTTACTTTAACTAGTTAAATCACTGGAGTTGACACAAAGAAGAAAATATCAAGATGCAAAGATGTGAATATAATCTTTCCGTAAAAATTAATGCTTGGTGAAATGTTAGTCCAACCAGGACTCAAGGCTCTGATTGCATCCTAATCTTGATAAAAGTTGTAGGAAATGTTTGCTAAAGATTTAAGTGCTCAGTGCTCACAAGCTGACTGCTGTTTACCTACTGCACTTCCTCATTCTACACTCTAAAAGCTAACATTTGCCATGAGGTTGCAAATCAAAAATAATGCTTAATTTTTGGGGGAGGGGTGGGAAAGTCAAAGTCCATGAACAAAATAATGAGTCTCTCTTGAGGAATCTCTTCTGAGGAAATATCAACCTATCAGACAGATGAAATAATATGGAACAACCCAACTTGAATTTTAATGATAAGTTTTGAGGGTGAGGTGGTGAAGAAGGGAGTTGGAGAGAAAGATAAAAATGTACAAGACAGAGGCAATAAAAGAAAGATGTGAGAGTTCCAGGTTAGATGCAATAAGCACACTAAACCCATCTCCCCCACAGCTATAAAACCTGAACTGAATGCACACTGGGGTCCCTCAGGAGTACATAACAGCAGGCTAATCAGGGAAGAGTACCAGACCTGCAGTACCACTGGACCAGTGGAACATTCACCATCACTTCTTCCCCAGGATTTCTCAGCCTAAACTAAATGCAGTTGACACTCTGAGTGAACACCCAGAGCAGACAGTGACATCCATGAGAAAGCCTCTAGCTCTTGTTATAGGAGTAAGAAGGGGAATTCCTAATGATCAGAGCGTGCAGAAATTCTCCACTTTGTGTGGTGATTTCTTCTCTTATTTCTATTCTTTCATGCACCAGCTGCAAGACAATCCACTATGGCAGTGGCAGTGACCAGTACTGAGCAGTAATTTGTACATCCATATGCTAAAAAATAAACGTCAACCTAAACCTCACATCTTTTTTCAAATATTAATTCAAAATGGATCACAGATCTAAATGTAAAGCATAAGCTATAAATATCTAAAATATGATATAGAAGGAAATCATTCTGATTTGGATTAAGCAAGGAAATCTTACACATGACACCAAAAACATGATCTATAAAAGAAAAATATCATAAATTTTTTGATCTGTGAATATCAATGTCAAGAGAATGAAGTGGCAAGTTACATACTGAAAGACCGTATTTCTGAATCACAGATCTGACAAGGGACTTGTATCCAGAATAAATTTTTTTAAAAACTCTCAAAACAAATAAGAAAAAAAATTAAACATGGGTGAAACATTGGAACAGACTCTTCACCCATGAGGATATAAGGATGGAAAGTTTGCACATGAAAAGATGTTCAACATTAGTCACTAGAGAAATGGAAATTGAAGTCACGATGAGATACTACTACACATTTAATAAGATGACTAAAATAAAAAAATACTGACCCTGTGACATAACAGAGCTCTTCTATATTGCTGCTGGGAATGCAAAATGATATAGCACTGTGGAAATGGTTTGGCAGTTTAAACATGCTCTTAACTCACAATCCAGTAATTCCACTCTGAAAATCCACCCTGCAAAAATGAACATGTCTACTCTTAAAACAGCTTGTTCATGAATGTTTATAAATAGCTCTATCCTAACTGCCAAAAACAAGAACCAACACAATGTCCTTCAGTGGCTGAATAGATAAACTGTGGTACAGCCGTATAATGAAATAATGCTCAGTAATAAAAAGAAGCAGACTTCTGAAATATTCAGCAACTTGGATAAATCTCAAAACATTATTCAGTAAAAGAAGTCAGTTTCAAGTGTTGCATACTCATTGGTTACATTTAGGTGGTGTTTTCAACAAGATAAAACTGTAGGCATAGACCACATATGGTGGTTGCTGGGGGTTGGATTGAGGGAGAGGGTGGTTATAAAAAAAGAGCAAGGAAGTTCTGGGAGGACAGAAACTGTTCTACGTTCTGTTCTGTGTCCTGGTGGTGGTAGCATCAATCTATATATTTGTCAAAATTTATAAAGTTGTATACCTAAAAAATGTCTATTTTTGTCTGATTATTTATAAAGCAGGTTTTTTTAAAAAGAGATTTAAAAATTGAACCCAAAAAAATTTTTTGCTTCAATTTTTTTTTTTTAATTTTAAAATGTTGATTTCAAGTCCAGGGACCAGAGGCATGTAATGACTGTAGACCAGACCATCTTATCACTGAATCCTGACACCAGAGAAAGGGTTCCCTGACCCTCTGAAAGCAGTTAAGTGACAGACTGGCAGTTCTTGAGATGATTTGACAGCTGTCAATGGCCAGCCTGCATCATCCTGTTTGACCAGAAATATTTTTCTGTCAATTATTCAAATTGGTTGTCTACACAGCCCCACATTTCCCATGGAGTTGCTGCCAACTCATTACATTTCCAGGTATTTGGCAAACTAATTATTGGCCAAGATTTAAGTTGTTCTAACATCATTGCTCTTTTCTGCCTTCTGAAATCTGTACTTTTTTTGGCCCCTTTGACCATGCCCCCCAAAACTGGAAACCTCTTTTTAAAAATTATTTTGTTGATTTATTTGAGAGAGAGCAGGGGGAGAAACAAGGCAGGGATGGGGGAAGAATCTCAAGTAGACTCTGCACTGGGTGCAAGACCCCTCAATCCTAGGGTCCTGAGTTGATGACTTGAGCCAAAAGCAACGGTCAGATATTCAAGTGACTGAGCCACCCAGGTGCCCCTGGAAAACTTCTTTTTAAGTCAGCTTCATATCACCCCTCATTTCTTTAACTTTCATTTCTTTCCTGAGACCTCCTTATAAATCTTTCTTTTTGAGTGGGTAAGTACAAAGATGGCTGGTTATCCGGTGGTAACATAGGCCAAGAGAGGATTATGGTGTTTTCTGTTCAATTTCTCCCTCATCATCCCATTGCCAACGTTCAGAGAAACCCATTCAGGACAAACATGATCCAGCAACTCATTCAATGGACTCAGGCAGACCACCATCAACTGTTTACTTTGTACCCTTCATTGCTTTCTCCTAACTTCTAATAATGGTCAATTCGTAGAACCACCTATGATTAACAAACAATAAAACTTATTGGATGTATTTTACAGAGCACCGCCACCCTTGTCTCTTAGTGCTTGTTCTGTAGTTTCTGTGCAAAGCCTTCCAGTCTCATGGATTCAGATCCCAATTTAGCAGACACCATACAAGCCTTTTATATGCCAGGTACTTTTATGTGTATTATGTCACTTAATATCCAAGAAGGCCCAACAGCTTGAAAGTATTCCGTAAGCACTAATTTGTATTATGTATCATGTTAAACTCACATTTCAGCCATTCCAGACCTTTCTAGGGCCTTGCAACATGACATCATGTTGCATATCTATAGAAACACACACAATTTTATGATATATGTTTAGAAGGTAACATGCTCAGATGTGAGCACCACAACATTAAACATGGAAACGTAGCATGGGTGACATTACAAGTTACAACCCCTTCTTAATCACTGCAAGGAAGGTGTAGCGTCCATAGCAACATAATACGTAATGGGTACATGGTGACTTTTATGATCTACAAAAATAGACTAATTGACAAAAATGATACATGCAAGTTTTTATCTGTATCCTGTGCAAATCTGTCACAATCCAGAAACGTTGGGCAAGTTACTGCCAGAGCTTTCGGCTGAGCAAAGTTTGAGCATTCTGCTGCAGGACTGAGTTAAGTCTCAGAGTCTTTTCTCCCTTGTCATGGTGAAGCAGAACAATGACTAGGCGGAGGCAGTGAGACCCAAGAGTCATCATCACGGATTCTTTCACTTAACCAGTGCCAAAATCAATTTGGAAGCATTATCTCCAAGTTGCTTTCAACTCGTTCTGGGTGTTTCTCTTCAGCTAGAATATCACCCCCTACACTGGAATCTTTATTACATCACACTAATCTAATTTAAATGCATTTTTACTGTACTTGGTTTAATGAATGTGGAATGTGTCACTATGAAATTGCACCATTAATTTGATAAATAGGACTTGAAGGTATAATTTTTTCCAGCATTGCAGACTAATGAAGCTAAAATACATATATAATAAGAAGTGTAAATAATAAATTATTCTTAGGAGCAAAAAAATTAATTAGATCTTACCACAGATTGCATCTCAATGTCAATTTTTTTTTTTTTTTCCAAAACTACTGACTTTCAAACTACTTGGAACACCATTGTAAACCTTGGCAAGTTTCTCAAGTGATTACCTTCCATCCTGGGAATCTGTTTTAAGAAACTGCTATTGTTCAAAAAATCCTTTTAAGATGCCAGGATGAATCCCCTGTTGTCATTTCTACAGGGCATTTAGAGTATCTAGATGAATTAATCTTTTTCTTTAAGTTGTGCAGTTTTATTTATTCATAAAGACTCTTGAAAATCCTTTCAGATAGTATGCTGTGGAGACGGAAAAAGAAAAAAAAAAACAAAAAACCAGGAGACCTTCTATGCAAATTTGCCTCCAAAGGCAACAGATTTCTATTGGCAGTTATTTCAGGGGCAAGGTCTTCCTACAAGCTGGCTGCTCATAGGAAGTCTGTGCCGTCCATAGGCTGAAGGATGTGATAACAGAGAGCGATGGGTCACTCCCTAGTTACTGCTCAGATGCACACTCTGTGGGTAAGAATCAGATAGTAGCGAGGCTGGAAATTAGCTGGGAAATATACACACTAAAACCAGAGACCAGATAATGCTGCAAATGAGATTCTATTCCTCGGGTGGAGAGACGGGAATTATGACTGGTGTAAGTGAGTCTTGGTTCAGGTTCAGCCTAGGAGCAGTGACTTCAGTGTCTGCACATATAGCCAGTAATTCCTAGCACTCTAATTAATGAAATCTTTGCAGAGGACATTAGCTACAGGATGTCCATCCGCTTAGAAACACGAAGACTACTAAAACCAAAATGTATGGCAACGTGAAGCCCACTTGGAGACTCCAGTTCTTGTGTTTCTGACCTATATTAATTTGAAAAACAAATTACCCATTAGACACAATAACTAGTTTTTACAGATTTCTTATTTATCAGATACAAGGATTTTTTTTTTTTTTTAAGCTTCATTGTCAAGATGAGACTAAATTTTCCCTTCGAGAAAGATTCCAAGGAGGAGGGAAAGAAGCTCTTGGAATTAGAATTAACTATGTGGGGTCCTCCCACCCTCTCTTTGTCCGGCTGGAGGTCTGTACATTCAAAGACAATTTACTTGTGCTCTGTCCATTCCCCGGCCTGATGCTGGGCCAAATGCTATCCCTGGCCTTATTTTCTATTCCTAGCGTGTAGTTTAACAAACAATGTTTTTTATTCCTTGTTATTTGATTTGGAGCCAAAATTCTGACGTGGCATCCGTTTTGTTGCCAGATAATGCATTAAACCTTACTAAGGGGTAAACATAATGATCTTCATTAAACCCTTTAAATGAACCCACCTCCTGCTTCTTCAGGTTGAGAAAAGCATTGACAAGGAACACTGTGAAGCGTCTTGGAGTGATTTTCTTCTTGTAACAGGGGGAGGGAGAGATGAGTGGCAGCTTTTAGGGGGCGAGAGAAAGTTAGGTAAACATAAAAGGTTTTGTAAGATTTCCTCTCCTAATGGCAAAGTTTTAGAGCAATAAATCACAATTCAGTCAATACCATTAGTTTTGGGGCATTATATACCCTCATTAAAGTGCATAAACAATTATATTTATTGAAGGTAATGTACTGTGTAGTGCATTATAACGATGCTCATTAACATATATAATCATCATTCGAATGGGCTTTACTACAACGTAAACTGATAATGGCATGATTACACACTGGGTTATTAACTTTTCAGTCTTAAGATAATGAAAGGTGATGCAAGAAACCAAAAGCACATACGCATGGCCCTTCATTTGTGAGTTATGCCTTTCCATAACAAATTCCAAGTTCAGGTAGCCAGGCTCAGGAGCTCATGTTGCCAACTGCGGGACCCAGTACAAGATTCAATACAGTGTTTTGACAGGGGGTGGAGGAGAGTTTGTGGCAGGAACTAGCTCAGATTCAATTAGGAAGATAATTCCGTGGGTGACCTATTTCTATCAGCAGCTTGTACTGTTCCTTCTCTGGTTCCAATACTTTTCCACACCAGACTTGGACAGACTCACATGCCCTAAGAAAAATGGGAACTTCCTCCAAATTTTTCCTTTGAAAATTTCACTTAAGAGGCATTTGGCTAATGGTGGGGAAACACTGGAGAACCCTAGATTAAGGGATATTCTACTAAAATCACAAGATCATAAAAGATGAAGAATGGGTAAGGAACTATTCTCAATTAAAACAGGCTAAAAAGACAGAATCACTTAGGGCCATGTCTGATCCTAGGTTCGATAATGGCCCAGAATTTTTTTTCTTTTTTGCTATAAAGATATTTTTATTAGGACAATTGGGAAAAATTGTATAAGGTCTATAGATTAGATAATAGCATTTTATTAATGTTATTTTCTTGATTTTGATAATTATACTGCATTTATGTAAGACGTCTTGTTCTATACGCATGTAAAATTATCTAAGAGGAGTGCCTGGGAGGCTCAGTCATTAAGCGTCTGCCTTCATCTCAGGTCATGATCCCAGGATCCTGGGATCGAGCCCCACATCCAGCTCCCAGTTCAGTGGGGAGTCTGCTTCTCCCTCTCCCTCTGCCTCTCCCCCCTGCTATTGCTTGTTCTCTTTCTCTCTCTCAAATAAATAAATAAAATCTTTTTTAAAAAAGTATCCAAGAGAAAAGGCCTTTTATGTCTGCAACGTACTCTCAAATGAATTTAAAAAATGAATATCTACTTAATAATGACAATAATAATATATAAGGAGAGAATCAGAAAGCAAATATGGAAAAAAACTTTGAGTGAATAGCATTCAGGAATTTTTTTTGCACTACCCTTACAGCATTCTCTAAGCCTGAAATTATTTTAGATTAAGAACATTTAGAATTAAAGAACTGGCCATAAAAAGGCCACGGCTTTAATTAAGCAGATCTGTTGGCCGGCGTTATCAGCAACAAGTCAGAATAATGATCAGGATCTCCTACTCATTTACGTCCTTGATCTGTTCTATCAGCGGAAGTCCCAGATTTGCAAGGACAGTTCTTAATTCCTTCGTTCCCAGCTGATATCTATTTCCTATATTTTAGAGTCAACAGTGACAAAAGGTTCGTGATATGAAAGGTAAAAGACATTGTACTCTAATCACCGAGATTAGAGAGTAATAGCCATCACCACTGAAAATTCCTTCTTAACCATGACTTCACAACCCAGTTGGCAGCAGTTTGAGAGCTGTTCTCAAAAGAATGACTGACTCACATCTCTCCAGAAGCCCGAAGGAAAGAACCCCTCCCTGGCTGTTTCCCTCCTCTCCAAGCCAATGCAGTCACACTCTTAAGCGGCACCCAGACCTGAACCAATGGATCACGCAGCATGGGGTGTCAGCTGCCCAAACCACACTCATGGAGAGAGCAAGGCTAACAAAGCTACAGTAAGTTACCCACTGAAGGAAGAACCAAGATGAGACTCATCTCCAAAGTCTCTGGCGTTAGTCCTCTTTTGTCCCTTTAGACCACGCAACCCTGTGAAAGCAATAATGTTCATATAATTTAAGATTTGCTTTAGAAAAGGTCTTCTTTCATTGTCTCATTTTCACAGACTTTCATGGAAATTGGGGACTTCTGTAACTGAGAGCTACCCTTTTCAAGGCATGGCTATAAAGGCAGAAATGACCATGCTCCAGAATGGCAGAGGAACTTAATCAATAGCTCTCTATAAATAAGAGGCACTACGTAATACTTAGACATTTATTTGGCAATAACTAGACTTAAAGATGACATCTACCGGGTTAATGTTTTTATTAAATCATATTAGCGTTGGCACAATCATCTTTTCTCATTATAAATACTGAGCACTTTTATTTGCTACAGGGTATAGCTTTAAGAAATTTTCAATTGACTGACAGCTGCCTGTCAACTCCTGACTCTGGAGAGATCCAGGAACTCGGCTTGCAAAGCTCCAGGGAATTCTAAGGAGCTCCAAGACGGTTAATGGCTGTCCATTAGCGTGAGGCCCAGCGGAGCCCCAGAATCTGTTAAGTGGGAAGTTCTTGCTGTAGAAGGTCAGACAATTCCCTATTGCCATCCGAGAGAACTGGGAAAATTCAACTTGAAGCAAAGACTGGGGTGCTATAAGTTTATGTACTAAGGGAAATCATTTCATGCAGTTTGGTATTACCGTACACCATGTTTTATTTATACTCTACACTAGATGAGAAATTGAATACTCTGCTCTTTTCTGGCAATGGAAACTTGCCTTATTCTCTTGAACTGGGCCCGGCATCAATACAGCAGCGTGCAGCCTTTTTGACTATGTATTATAGAGTGGCTTCTGTGCATTGTATATTAAATCCGATATGCACTGTGAGCTTATATGCCACACACACTACATTTTTCTATATTACGTCCTGCAATCTATCATATTAAGTGAAAGGGGTGATGGAGTGGGCCTCAGGTAATGTAAAGAAGATTGCTAACAGCTTGCGCGCTGCGTGGAGAGGAGGTGCGTATTTCTGCCGTGTGCTCTGTGTATATACAGCAAGTGAGCACACAGCAAACTGACCGTGCAGAGAGCTCAATGGCCCTGGCAATGGAATTAACCACCTATATACTACTGAAATTACTTACTGGCCCAAGAAACATGCTTGCCGCACTAACAAAGCCCAGAAAAGTTTCACGTGAGTCAAAGAGTCCTTCCCAGACGTGGGAATAAAAATGAGGTCTGGCCCATTAAAGATAAAGCAGCACCCCCGCCCCAGAACAGTCAAGCCAGGCTAATGAAGGATCTCAGCACAGGAAACGTGCACAAGCATTTAGCAATCACTCTGGGCTGGGAATACCTGTCTCGTTTTTTTCAGTCTAGTCTGTGGAGGAAGCCTGGAGGTCCCATGTCTGAACACCATGTAAAAAACAACACAAAGGCAATGATTAATGACTGATGAAAGAAGAAGTGTTGACGATCCTTTTTTGAAATTCAAGTGCATTTTCTCATGACATTCTCTGTTCACGTATCAAAATTCCTAAATCTGGGAAGACTCCGAGTTGTGTTACCTGTCTCACCGTTGTCCCTCAAATTGTCTCTTATGGAACTTTCTAGGTTGGGAAGGTTACATAAACCGGGCCTCTTTTTAGCATAACTTTGATGACTCATTGGGAATTCTCATGGCAAATTTTTATTTTTCTGTGAAAAGTTCTTGGTTCTGCTCACTGATTGATTTAAAGGTACATGTTCTGTCGTTCCCTGGGACCTAGGTGTTGTGGCTGCCCATCAAGACTTTGACCTTGCGTTCTGCCACTTGTGAGTCCCCCTGGTCTCGGACTGCCTGGAATCCTGCAGTTCCTTTCATCTGTAGCCACTAATCTCGGAATTATACTTTAAGAAAAGAACCCCACTATTAGACACTCACGACGGACTGCGGGACGTCCCAGCCTTCTCAATGTCACTGCAGCTTCTCTTCCTAAGAGCCGCGGAGATGGTCACGGGGAGGAAGACTCTTTTCTATTGATATTAGGGAAAAGACCCGTCCCTTAAGGTGGTGTATAATCACTCGTTATTTCTATTCTTCTAGCGCTGATAAACTTCATGTGGTGAGGGGATTGTAGCTTTTGTAGGAAGAGACACTTGGCCTTGAGCACCAGGCTTTACAATACATCTCTGGTGCAGTATTACCAGGAGACACCAGTTCATCCCAGAGCATTTTACAGCTTAACAGAAGGTTTTGATTTCCTGGAGGAGTCTTAATTGATTCTGAATTCTTTAGCATTCAACCTTCCTCACGACGACTGTTAGAAGACTTAATACAGGAAATATTAAGTTTAGACAAAGGAGGCCCAGAAGGGAGACTTTTGTGGACTGTCAAAGATGTGTTTCACAATTAAGAGGGAGTGCCAAGCTAGCCGAGGAGCCTGGGGTTTAAGCTTTAGCTCGCCTTATGGGTTTCTCCAGCTGCCTTGGAGGGGGAGGGTCCCCTTGAGCCACCATCTCCGCGGCTTGATGATGTATGGAGTGACAACGACGAGTCAAGGAAAATGAGCAGGAGTTACTTCCAGCTTCCTTCCATCCCAGGGAAAGCTGCCAAAATTCAAAACGCTGAGGATGCAGGCGGGCAGGGAAATACGGCAGCGGGAAAATGGAGAAGCCCCGTCCTGTACACGGAGGACTGTCTGGAACCTGCTTTGCCACAAAGTTGGCATCCAGTTTCTTTCCTGCTATAGTCAGCAGCCTGTGGCAAACCCTGCCTCATGACTTTTAAAAGGACTCATCAGAGAAGGGAGGAGGATGCGATATTAATAAAATAACACCAGGGATGGGGCATGTTTGTTTTCCTTCATAGATGGGGAGGAACTGTTAACCCTCGCGTTGCTTAAAATATCTAGGGCATCCTGATGGACCTATCCCTGTATTATGAGGATGTGGGGTGCCCCACCCCCTTCTCTGGAGCAGGGGCATCTGCATAGCCCCTCCCCAAGGCAAGTGGGTAAGGTGGAAAAGTGCGTCCTCCAGTCACCAGAGAAAGAAATGACCTTAACTCAATCTTCATCCGTTCTTTCATTTATTAAAATAAAACGTTTCCAGGACGCCTGGGTGGCTCAGTCTGTTAAGTGCCTGCCTTCGCTCAGGTCATGATTCCAGGGTCCTGGGATGGAGACCCAGATTGGGCTCCCCGCTCAGTGGAGAGCCTGCTTCTCCCTCCCCCTCTGCCGCTTCCCCTGCTGCTGTGCGCGCGCGCTCTCTCAAATAAATATATAAAATTTTTAAAATATAAATAAATTAAAATAAAATAAAAGTTTCCATATACTTAGTCCGTGTCTGATACACTCTAATATATTTACAGAAAATGATGACAGGGAGGACCTGTCCCCCATTCCTAAAGTGAAGAAGGTGTGTCACGAGGCCGGCTCACCACAGCCAAGCATTAGTCAGCAGAGACTGGACTTCCATGTGGCGTTTTGCAAACCCAGCCACAGGGCTTGTTTTGCTTTCATTTTTTTTTTTTTTTTTTTATTCCCCACACTACATTCATATGCAAAGTTTCCCAGTATACCATCTTCTACCAGTTTATTTTAAAAAAAGAAAAAGAACATAATCATTCTGCAGCTGTCAGAAGCGCCTGGAAAAGCCCAAGAGTTCAGTATGAAAGGTGCTATTAGGTTGGGGAAAAACACCCTGGCTGCCACAGATGGCTCATTTTCACGATAGACCTGAGGTTTAAAAAAAAAAAAAAAAAACTAGTTGTTTTGCCTGCAGCATAAACAAGGAGTACTCTCCTTGAGCAAGAGGAACTGGCTTTGCAAAGATGAGGCTCCAATCTGTCTTGCTAAATTCTGACACTAAAAAGAAACACATATGGATACATCCACAAATGTTCACATGGCAGGGGAGCGAGTCTGGGGTAGCTGCAGCAAAAGCTTGACTTTACATTGTTTTTTCATGGTGGCGTCAGTCCTGTTTTATAAATTAACAGTAATATTTTTATTGTAAAAGTAACATATGTTCATTCCTGAAAATTTGGGAAATAAAGAAAAACCTACCCATAATTTCACCATCCAAGGATGATTACAATAACTCTTTGGTGTATTTCCTTCCAGTCTTTTTTCTGTATGTGTTTAAACAAATAAACACATACATACACATATATTTACATATACATATATGTATACATCACATACACATATTCCCTGAATATATTTAAAGTAAACATATGCATTGTGTACCTTATATATTAAGGTATATTTTCTGTGTATATATCTATTATAAACATATATATTTCTTTTTTTACATCATTGAGCAGTACTATATATATATATATATACCCACTTCCATATCTTTCTTTCATTACTTAGTATTATAAACCATAATTATAGTATTGTAATTATAACAGGAACAATCTCCCTTATCATTAATCATTAGTTACACTCGCTGAGCGTTTTTAATGACCACATACTATTCCATTACATATACACATCATAGCTTGTTCGATAAGTCTTCTTATCTATAAAAAATGTTGCTAGGATTTTTTTGTTTTCTTTTCTGTAGACAATGCTACATTAGCCATCCTTATATTTAAATCTTTGGCTGTATCTCTAATTCTTTAAATTATCATATAAAGAGGGATAACATTTTTTAAGACTCTTGGGGCACTTGGGTGGCTCAGTTGGTTAAGCATCTGCCTTTGGCTGGTCATGATCCTGGGGTCCTGGGATCTTGAGTCCCACATCTTGCTCCCTGCTCAGTGGGAAGCCGCTTCTTCCTCTCCCACTCCCCCTGCTTGTGTTTCCTCTCTCGCCATCTCTGTCTGCCAAATAAATAATTTCTAAAAATCATTTTTAAAAATTCTCAAAAATAATTTTTAAAATTTTTTAAAAATAATTATTTTAAATAAATATTTTAAAAAATATTTTAAGACTCTTAATATATTGCTAAATACTTTACCTAAACAAATTCTGTTCACAGAGGTTAAGAAATATCAAGTCATATGGCAACAGTGTCAATTTGGTACAAAGATTGTAACTTCATAAATTTTCATAATTTCATGAAGACTTTGTCAAGTCTACTGGGAGTAAACCCAAATGGAACTATTCTATAGCTGACAGTTTTAAGTCTACAATGATCACTCAGATTTTAGACCGAGTATTTTAATCACAACCTCAACCCTTCAAAAATGGCATTCATGTTTTACAAAATGGGGTTTTTGTAAGATTTTATTTATTTATTTCACAGAAAGAGAGAGAGATTGAGAGAAAGCACAAGCAGGGGGAGAAGCAGAGGGAAAAGGAGAAGCAGGCTCCCCGTTGAGCAGAGAGTGGGACAAAGGGCTTGATCCCAGGACCCCAGGATCATGATCTGAGTCAAAGGCAGATGCTTAACTGACTGAGCCACCCAGGCACCCGTTACATTGTTTTGTTTTGTTTTGTTTTGAATATATTTTTTATTTGTTTATTCTCAGCGTAACAGTATTCATTGTTTTTGCACCACACCCAGTGCTCCATGCAGTACGTGCCCTCCCTATTACCCACCACCTGGTTCCTTAACCTCCCCCCCACCCCGCCCCTTCAAAACCCTCTGGTTGTTTTTCAGAGTCCATAGTCTCTCATGGTTCATCTCTCCTTCCACTTTCCCTCAACACCCTTCTCCTCTCCATCTCCCCATGTCCTCCATGTTCTTTGTTATGCTCCACAAATAAGTGAGACCATATGATGATTGGTTCTCTCTGCTTGACTTATTTCGCTCAGCATAATTTCTTCCAGTCCCGTCCATGTTGCTACAAAAGTTGGGTATTCATCCTTTCTGATGGAGGCATAATACTCCATCATGTATATGCACCACATCTTCCTTATCCATTCATCCGTTGAAGGGCATCTTGGTTCTTTCCACGGTTTGGCGACCGTGGCCATTGCTGCTATAAACATTGGGGTACAGATGGCTCTTCCTTTCACTACATCTGTATCTTTGGGGTAAATACCCAGCAGTGCAATTGCAGGGTCATAGGGAAGCTCTATTCTTAATTTCCTGAGGAATCTCCACACTGTTCTCCAAAGTGGCTGCACTAACTTGCATTCCCACCAACAGTGTAAGAGGGTTCCCCTTTCTCCACATCCTCTCCAACACACATTGTTTCCTATCTTGCTAATTTTGGCCATTCTAACTGGTGTCAGGTAGTATCTCAATGTAGCAGGAAAATCTCAGTGTGCGATTGTTACATTGTTTTTAATCACTACCTTTTATTTAGAAATACATCTCCACTAATTACTTCTTAATGTCATAATTTTCTGAATCTCCTCACTGTCAGGACCTTCCACAAGAGCAAATAGCTTTATTAGAAGGACATAGAAAATGTCCTTGTTTATCCTAATACACAGAATATTCTGAACCCACCTGAAGAATTATAAATATCTTTCAGGAGACAACATATTCTCCTAGCTCTCATGCTCCACCCTAATGTCTCCCTTGAAATACAAAGTAATCTGACAATTAGGCAGAACATTTTATGGTGTATCTGTGTGTTTTTAAATGCTGGCAGTGGGATGTCATTTTGTCCCTTTATCTAGTGGCTTAAAATCCAACTTCTGTATAAATACACTGCTGAGCAATTGTGATGATCAATATTATCTTTATCAAGGCCAATGAAGCAGTGAGCATATAGCTACTCATGGTCCCACGTGGATCTGCATAGAGTTGGATTTGAACCCACAGTCTCCATATTTCCAATGCTAGGCAATCAAGCTACTCCCCCAACACACACACACACACACACACACACACACACACACACACACACACACTGCCCTGGATGATCTATGCTCTTATGTAGAAAATTTGATGGATAGAGACAGCTCAAGCACTAAACTGGAACCCCAAATCAATAAACATAAAGACCAGGTGTTCACAAATTGGCAGCCATTTAATTCCCCTGCTATTAATGCTTTTCTTCCAGACATGAGCTGTTTGTGTACCTGTGGAGTTTGCCCTTGAAGCTGCCTTAGTGGGCCAAAGGAGGCACCCTTGAGTACTCCTAGTACTTCAAGCAATCTTCTTGGTGGGTATTTATTTCAAAACTTGGAGAAGGGGCGCCTGGGTGGCTCAGTGGGTTAAGCCTCTGCCTTCGGCTCAGGTCATGATCCCAGGGTCCTGGGATCGAGCCCCGCATCAGGCTCTCTGCTCAGCAGGGAGCCTGCTTCCTCCTCTCTCTCTCTGCCTGCTTCTCTGCCTACTTGTGGTCTCTGTCAAATAAATAAATAAAATCTTTAAAAAAAAAAAACTTGGAGAAGACTCCGATATCTAGCCAACTGGCATTCATTGACTGAAAGGAAGACTTCATGCCATTCCATTTATTAAAGTTTATTATTACAGATATTTTCAAATATTCAGAAATATTGAGATAACATAATGAACTCCTATATGCCTATCATTCATTTCCAACTTTTCTTATGGCTCATGCCTTTAGTTTTAAGGGTGATTCCGACTGATTCTCTGGAAACAGTGGGCACTCTTTTGGGGGTGGCATTACAAAGTTCACAGTGCTTAGAATATCTGTCATGGAGTTTTCCTCATCCCCATATGAGATGCAACCATCTGATCGATTTGTTAAAATAAAATACCTAAGACTCCATGTTGATTTCTGACATCCAATTCTTGGACAGCCCCATTGGCTCTACCTCCAAAGTCTATCTCCTATCTGTCCACTTGCCCTTATCTCCACTGCTTCTTCCCCAGCATGAATCCTCATCAGCATTTCTGTCCTGATTACTGCAATATAATGTGTCCCAGCTCCACCGCAATCCGGTCCCCAAAAGGCAATCCAATTACATCATCCTCCTGCTTACAACCCTCCATGACCATTTCCACTGATCCATGTAGCCAGTACATTCTTTTACAAACGTAAAAAGACCAGGGCATTCCACTTCTCAAAATCCTCTAATAGTTTTTATTACACTTGAAGTCAGAGTCCTTGGCCTGCACTTTCTACATACCCTGAACTTGCTACCATCCAGAAGTAAATTTCCAGTTTATCTTCGTTTTGCTCCCTGTACTCCAGCTGTACTAGCTTTCCTTTAATTACTTGAACATATCAAGTCACACTCCATCCACCTCAGGGCCTTTGCACTTGTTTCCCATCCCTTAACCTGTATCCCAGATCTTCCCTGTTAACCCCTTCCTGTCATCCAGGAATCATCCCATTTATCACCACCAAAACTAGCTCCTTAGCTCCAAAACATTATTACTTATGAAATTATCTTATATCATATGCTTATTATCCTTCCACCTAACAGCTCTATGAAAGAAGACACCTTTTCCTGCCTTATCCACCACTATATCTGGAGTTTCTGGAAAAAGGTAAGTCATGAGAACAGTATAAAAATTTGTTAAAGGAAAATGAATGAATGAATGAATGAATGAAACAAAAAGGAACTTCAGAATCTTATTGTAAGAAACTTATAGGTAACAGCTGCTTTTCCGAATGAGAAATGTAAACTTAATAACAGAGCAAGCTGACTTACAAGCTCTCCTGGGGGGCTTTGATAGGTTGTGTGGGACCACTGAAAATTCTAGAGAAGCACTGCCTCATACAAAGACAAAGCCAACAGTTTAAGTTAGCGAAGACTGTAGAAAGGCTCCTTTAATCCCTAAATAATATTCTTCCCTGCCTCCCCCTGCCTAATTCTCCTGTTATCAGAGGAGTGCCTGGGTAAAATGTATGCCCAGTGGTCCCTTGAGTACACACATCATGTGTCCTACTTCTTAACAACCTCCCAGCTCATAATGCAGTTCCATTTTTCCATCACTTTGCACTCCCTAATTCCTGACAGGGTTACTTTGACTCCCCATCTTGCCCCTGAAATATCTCTCCCCATTTGTACCCTAATTCTCAGCTCCCTAATTCTCAGTCGTCATTCTCTTTGGCCCTATCACCATTTCCTACAACTGACCACTTCATTCTCAGGGAACCTCTCCGTTCCAACAACCTTCATGGCATTGAACTTCTAGCTATCTTTCTACTGTTATATATTCCCTGTTCCTATGTACTGAATCTCTATCCTTGACATTCTCCAAAGTTTACATCTTAGCCCTCTTCTTTACTCGGGCTAGTCTGTGTTATCCACATCCTAATTATGGCGTGAAGTCATCTATTTGGATAGCCTAACAATAAGTCCAAATCTTCCAACTGAGCTCATCTTTTCTCCAGGACCAGCTTTCCTTCCAGATTTTCCTATGTCCAATGTTATATTTAGTCATTCAGTTAAAAAAAAAAAAAAGTGTCCCAGTTTGCTCGGTCTTCTCCTAACTTCTCCCACCAAAAACATTCCATTTTCATTTTATTGTATTGTTTAGTTAAGCCCCTTCCTGTATCATAATCAATTAATCCTCCCATTTCCCCTTCTTTTATCTGTCCCAGTAATTCCAGCCAAGTTAACCTCGAAACATGCTTTGCCCACACAACTGTATCTCTCAAAAACTGACTTTGGCTGCCCTGCCCTAAGTGACCCCACCTCTGATCATAGCATTTGCTGTCTTCGCAACTCCTTAAATGCATTCCTTGAACACATTCTCTCTCACACTATGCCATGTGGTGTGTGTATTCCCAACCACACAGAGACCCTCAGAAAGGAAGAGATGTAGTAATTATAGCTAACATGTACTGGGTACCAATAAGGTTCCACACACCCTGCCAAGTGCTCTATATCTATTTTCTCATTAAATTAATAATAGCACCTACGGTCCAGTGACGTGGCACTGCTTTATCCCCATGGCCCGGAGCAAATAAAGATTTAGGTCACTCAACCACTCATTGATGGACCTGGTGGGGACCTGTTCCGCCTAACTTTAAGACCTGTGTTCCCCTCAAAACATCTAGGTGCCGAGTGTGGTACCCATTCGGAGAAGACGCTTAGTAAATGCAAATGTTGGTAACACTCAGCATCCCAACAGAAAGATGGGGGCACTCGGTAAGTGCTGGAGGGTCCTCAGGACACAGCAGAGCGCAGGAAGAGGCAGGACCCCGTTTGCCTCATTCGTTCTCCAGGGGAGCGCCTGTCCCCCGTCAACCGAGCAACTGTTGTGATTTACAAGGTTTCTGATGAAGAGTTCCTTGCCTCCAGGACGCAGTAATAGGAGCACCTGTTCCCGAGCCCCAAAGGGTGCAACTGGAGCTTTCTGTGGGAGGGGGATTGTTCTGCGAGCGCGACATCAGAGCCGCGCAGCGCCGCCCTTGTCACTGGGCCAAGGCGGCGACCCACTGAAGCCCCGATGCCAAGGAACATTCTGTCCAGGCTGTGTGCGTGTTAAGATTCCCAGAAAGAGACAGAAACATCGGGTGAGAAGCTGAGGCAAGATTCTCTAGGCTTGTACAAGGCATTTAGCTTTTAGTTGTTATAAAAATGAAAATAATTGTGAAAGCAGGGAGAAATCCGCAGCTGCTCGGGGCTATTCATACCATAAGAGATCCCACCAGGCCCTCTTTATTGTTGCAGTTTTGGCAAATTATTTTCTTATCACACACAACCTCCTCACTTCTGTTCCTGGATAAGCACTTAGGCTCGTAAAGCTGTGGGTCAGCCACAGTTGAGCATCCTGCTCGCGGAACAGCCGGCCGTGGGGAGCTCGGGAGCCCGACCCTCCGCGAAACAGCAACTGGAGTCCATAAAAAGCTGGCCCCCGCCGGGTCCATCGGTGGCCCCCGGGTCTGGGAGGGGGCGGTCGGCCTAGATCACCCGCCATCTCTGCCGAGCCTCACTTGCCAGGATGGCCGCTCCGCGATGGCCCAGGGCCGGGGAGCTCCTTCCTGGGTGCGAACGTGCCGGCAGGTGCACCAGCCTGTGCCCTTCTGCACCGGGCTGGGCCACCGCGGCCAGAAGGGGCCGGGTGCCCACCACACATGTGTGCTGGACAAATGCGCTGGCATCTCCGGCGTGGGCAGAGAGCATGCCGCTCCCATTATCCCGGCCCATTAGGGAAGCAATTGGAAAAAAAACATTTAGCAATTTGGACAGGAGTGAGACTGCAGAATGGCTCGTTTCTCTGTGACAGCCTGCCACGTACAGATGAAAGGGAAGGCTTATAACAAATTTTCATTACCCCCAAATAAAAAAGCAACAGCAGGCAAAGCAAGGGCTTTGAGGCTGAGAGGTGGGGCCAGAAATCCACCCAGAAGACTACAAAAGAGCCTCAGCAAAACAAATCAATCACTCTCTCCAGTCACTTCCACTGGCAGAGTGCAGTTCATGCAAATGGCAATCAGGCCTGTCAGCCTGTCAGGCTTTGGCCTTCAGCTCCTCGCCTCACACTATTCATTAAGTGCACCAAAACACAGCCTGCAGGGCTCTCCCCTTGCTCAATGCCCTTGCTCACCTTCCTTCAACCTACAGCCCACAGGAACACCCACCCCCAAGATGGGAGGCAGTGACTGCAGGATTTGGTCAAGGAGAGCGACAGGGAAATTGCAAACAGCACCAGGGTCTTTGCATTTTGCTTCGCTTCCAGCTTGAGTTAGCACGGGGTGGAAATCAGACCTCAGATTCAGAAGTGCAAAGGGTCCTGTGGGGCTCCCAGAGGCTCAGGGCTGCCGTTCTCCCACCCCCAATTCAAGCTGTGCAGCAAGAGTCCAGGACACCCACTAGGCACAGACCCCAAATGAAACCCCAGCCTCTGCATATCCCACACAAGTCCCACGGCCCACTCCTGCTCTAATGAGTCTGGCTGCCCACAGAGCTGTATAATGCATTGCGCCTTTGACCTTATTAGAAGACAACTACACAAATACCGCCTTTTCCTGGCCTGGGTGTCTGTCCACAGGTATCCTCAGCACGTTTACCACGGCAGATAAAAATGAATTGTGGCGGGGGGTTGCAGGCTGGACATTGAATAAGACCGGGGCTGGAGTAGAGAGGTTTTCCATCCCAGGATTTCTCAAAACCCCAGTCTTTCATTATCCACCGCTTCAAAAACACATGTTATTAAACATCTGGGTTTTAGTGACATCCAAGACTGCACAGAGTATGGAATAAATGGGATTTGGTGTGTGTGTGTGTGTGTGAGGTGGGTGTTTAAGGATTGCTCCCCATTAGAATGCTAGTGTTGACAGCTAAAGGAAAGAGTCTGCTCACAGCCCCAAGAATATCAAGACAAGTCTCTAGTGTTACCATTTCTATTTGCATGAGAGTAAACTAGTTTGTAAAGAAACAGCATATAAAACGTATAAAGATGTTTTAGTCTCCCTAATAGGACATACGTCAAACGTCAAGGGTTTGTGATATTTGTGGTGCATACACACAGCTAACTACAGAGCTCAGATGGAGAGTGTCCCTGAATGGCTGAGCGATCTGAAAAGTGTTCGCTCAGGCAGGAACAAAGCTGTGTTGAGTGCCTTCAGTGTGCCAAGTCCCTTAGATAAGTCGTGTTTTTGAAAAGTAAACCGAGGTCCAAAAGGGTTTCCTAACTTGCTCAAGGCTCTACAACCAGAGAGGGGCAGAGGCAGGAGGGAGAGTGCAGTTTGGGGGAGGACAGAGGATTGGCAGGAGACAACCAGAGAGCCAAGGCACAGAGACATAGAAAATCTAATTCTGCCCCTACAAGCCTCCTCTGTCCCAGACACCAGCCCAGACACCAGGAGTGACAAAGAGGCAGAAGAAATTCTCCTTTAAGGAGCTTGAGACCAAGACGCTATCAAGAGGCACCACTACCATGAAACACCACGGTGAATGACAGAGGGGATCAAAGAATGAAGAGATGGTAACTGGGATGGGAAAAATATGTTTGAAAGGCAGTGATAGGTGGGTTTGACAGAGGTACTGGCCAGAAATTTCTTTCTCTGCACCCAAGGATACCATGCTGTTATTAAGGGAACTGAATACTGACCTTTCCAATTTCCTCAAGCTTTCCCAGTGCAATAGACTAGACGCACTTGTCAGGGGGAAAAGGAAGCGGAAGTCAGCTTAAGGTTAAGAATTCTTGAAACAAACTCAGTGTCCATCTGTGAATGAAAATGCTGCGTATGTATACAATGAAACATTCGGTCATAAAAAAGAATGAAATCTTGCCATTTGCAACAACTTAGATGGACCTTGAGGGTATTATGCTAAGTGAAATAAGTCAGAGAAAGACAAACACCGTATGATTCCACTTACATGTGAAATCTAAAACAAAACAAAAGACCAACAATATAAAACTGAACTCATACATAGAGAGAAGAGATTGGTTTTGAGGCATGGGCTGACAGGGTGAAAGTGATCAAGTGGTACAAATTCTAATTAAAAAATAAGTAAGTCTTGGGGATGTCATGTACAGCATAGCATCGATAGTCAGTAACACTGTATTGTGTATTTGTAAGTTACCAAGAGAGTAAATATTAAAAGTTCACATCATATGGGGGAAAAAAAAATACTATGCATGGTGATGGATGTTAACCAGACTTACTGTGGTGATCGTGTCACAATATACACAAATATTGGATCATTAGGCTTCACACCTAAAACTAACATAATGTTCTACATTAATTATATCTCAATTAAAAATAAGTAAATGGTAATGGAGGGGGAAAAAAGAATTTTTTTTCAGGAGTGTGTTGCATCTTCGCTAAGAAATTGGCACCACTCTCTGTTCTTCTTGAGGTTGACACAGTCCCTGGACAGATAAAAAGAGTAGCTTTAAGTCAAAACGTGGGTGAAGAGACAGACTTTGTGTTTTGCAGGGTGTCGCTTGCTGAATGGGGAATTTCGGAACTGAAGACTTGCTTGCCATGTGAATTTCAGCCTTGTCTGCTTCCTTCATTAGACATTGGTTTGGGCCCAGGAGGGAGGGAGATGACCTGGCATTAGTGATCTACTGGTCACCCAGAGAATAAGCTCTGCTGTTTTTACCAATAACCTGCAGGCCGTGGATTTTAGAATAAACCATTGACTTCCACAGTCAACGTTTTCATGACACCTCTCTTCCTTCTTTGAGGAATAATGAAATGATGAATAAATTCAAACTCACAGAACACCTTAAGGGTCAGGGCCCAAGAGTGCTCTCTGGCTAACACTATGTATAAGAGACCAATAAATCAATATTCAATGTCTTCAACAAGTTTGTCAATAGTTGTAAGGTGTGAGTAGTAGCATTCTCTTGTAAAGCCCCCTAACATATTCTTTCATTCATTTCCCTTTACTACTTGAACTCAGTGTGCAATGTTATCCCCATTCCAGGTCCGTGGTGACAACACAAATTACCCATTGCCACATAATTGATAAAGAACAAAACTTGAGCCCAGGGTTTTGTTTTTTGTTTTTTGTTTTAAATAAAATAATTATCCTGTTTTTTGAGTGTCAAGACTCACCAAGAATGGTACACCCATTTCTCTTATCTTTACAGTTATATACCCAGAACTTATGATCACTTTTGATGTACAGCTGAGGAATGGAAGCTCTAAGAGGGAATGCGAGTTCCCCAGATGGAGCAGCCCATGGCGGGTGCTTGGATGTGGGAAGATGTGGGTGTGAAGTCCTTAATGATCTAGAAGGCTGCTGTAGGGCCATGCTGGACTCTGAAAGTGAGCCAAATTCCACGTCTTGCTCACTGTCTCCAAGCAAATCTTTTTCGATCCTGAGCCTTTGTTTCCTCCTCTGCTAAATAAACATACAAACCCAAGACTTTAGCTTCTGAGTCCAGGGCTCGTTCCCATTGCAACACAGTGTCCACCAAAAAATCTGCTTCTCCACCAAAATGTCTACAAGCGTCCTGCTTCACTTCGTCATTGTGTAACTCTGTGTTACACGGAGCACCACTACCCAAGAAACAAGAAGGGACAAGAGTATCTCTTGGATTATGAGGACAAGAAAACAAACAAACAAACAAATAAACTTGATATCAAATCATTCAGGGGGAAAATTCTGATTTTTTCAAGAAACCACTTGCTCGTTCCTCTTCCCACTGCAAGGAGACCCGATGCTTAAAAGGAGGTCCCATGGCAAGGACAGAGCTGTGTCTCAGGGCAAAGGCATTGATGGCCAAAGAGGGGCGGGGGCCACTGGAACACCATGACTTCCAGAGGCAGAGGAGTTAAGGGATATCAGGGTCAACAGTTGTTTGGACAGCAATAGTGGGAAGTATTCTGTTGTGACATCTTTTAGTAAGGGCTATCCTGAGAACACTGCTATTCCATTAGACTTAGACTAGGGAATGGTTTGGAAAATCTAACTGTATAAATAAATGGCTTTCTGGTCTGAAGAGAAGTCTTTCTTGTAGTAAGATGATTCTGATTTAAAAGTCACGAACCGGGATTTCTCAAAGTGTGGTCTCTACCTAGTTTTGAATAAGCGTTGCACAGGGTACCCGTTAAAAATGCAGACCCTGAGGTCTCCCTGCAGTCCTGCTGACTCAGAGTCCCACAGGGGGAGCCCCAGAATCTGCATTTTAACAAGCTCCCCAGGTGATCAGTGTGCCCACTGACAGTTGTGAACCCCCATTAAAACAAAACCAAACCCACGCCTTCCATAGCCACAGTGCCCCCGGAAACAAGGACTTTGGCCAGCTAAAATAATAAAGTGAAGTTTGTATTTATCCCGGGATGCAGAATTGCTCCCCGAGGAAAGCAGCTGGCAGATATTCCTGCTGACGGGTGTCGGCCACAACTACAGCACTTATTTCCAGGCAGTGGACAATTCTTCCAGCCCGAGTGAAGCTTCAGCTTAAAATAACAATGACAGTTTTGTGCGACAGCAATGAACCTTTCGATTTATCATTCTCCAAAATCATATGGACTGCGTAATGCCATCAGATCCAACAGAGCCTTCCAGCAGCAAGCTGGGCTGCGCTTTAACCTCATATATCACGTCTGGGAGAGTCAGAATAATATCAGAGGGCTGGCTTCCATTTTGCTTTTTCTGAACACGTTCCGACTCACTTCACCTCTCAGCATAGATGCTGTACTGCTGACCCTATCCTTTCCTATTTGCTTGCTCTAGATCCTTCTCCTTCAAGTACTTTTCCAAACTCAGCCCCAGTGAGCATGCAAGGGTCTTTGAGAACATGCAGTCCTTCAGAGCCCAATGGGGGATGCCTAAAGCAATGAAGAAAAACAATAATTCACCTCTCCAAATTCCAGAGGAAGAAAAAAAATCCCAGCAAGGTAAACAGATTTGTAAATAGATGTGAAGACTTCTTTACAACATCTATCAGTTTGGTTTAGAACAAAGCATGATTAAATATTCACTGTAGACACTGGTGAATTCTGGCTTCTCCTTAGTTGGAGGCTGAGGTCAAGGATACCTGGGAGTTCCTTTTCCCTCTGCTCACCCTTCTGCTTTCTGTCTGACCCACAAAGGGCCAGAAGCACACTTTCTCCGCATAGAAGGAGAACCTACTGGGGCATTTCTTCTTTACAACCAAATGCAAAGCTGCCTGCTGTGTAAATAGATGGAACTAAGAGACTAAGTGACACCATTCTCAATGCAAAAGACGTTAACCCTAAGTTTTCACAGCAATGCGCTGGAATTCTCAAAGGCTAAAAGAGGCTCACAAAGCCCTCTGCAAAAGTAGGGCTTGTTCCACTGGTGAGCTCAGATTTTGCACTCTTTAGTTCAATCACTGACTCGGGAGGGCGTGTAGCTCAGCTGGAAAGCAGGGATCCAGGTGGAAGGCAAACGGTGTTGGGTCAAGGGGATCTGACTAACCACGAGATACGGGCCCAACATGCTTGCAGATTTCCTGATCTGGATGGGACTTCTTACCTCCTGTTAGCAGCCAGACTCCCTTTTTAAGGTAATGGCTACATTTTCTCACTTGTTCATGGAGCTTGCACAGCTTGAGATTTCTGACTCTCCCATTGTTCATACAAACGGAAATCCTAGCGGTGAGCTCTCCGAGGTTTCTTGTATCAGCCCTTCCTGTCTCTCCACCTGTTTCCTCAACGGCCATGTGCTCCCTTTATGGCACTAGCACAGTGATACGCATGATCTCAATTACCTAGAAAAGATCAAACTGTAACCTGCTGTCTTCCAGGCTTCCTGACCGCACTACCCCTACCACATCTTTTGCTCTCTCTGCTGAATAACATCCTGCCGGACTGCAGGGGGACAGGTCGAATAACGGGTTCTACCCTCCTTGGGAAAGATAGGAGCATGCCAGCAAAGCATGAGGAAGAGAGAGGATCGATTCTGGAATGTATTCTTCAAAGTGGCTAGGAGAGTAAATTTTAAATGTTCTCCCCAGAACAACGACGATGACAACAATGATGACGACGTTGCCCCCTTCAGCGTGAGTTGAAGGCTGTATTGATTAACCTTATTGTGGTAAATATTCTGCAATATACACGTGTATCAAATCACCAGCTGGTCTTATATCTTCAACTTATACAATGTTATATGTTAATCATAGCTCAATAAAGTTGGGAAAAAATCAAAAGAGGGCAGGGGTCATTCATTTTCACCCCCATTCTGCACTCCAGTGAAGCTGCCCAAAGTGGATTTACATGGACTCCCTTCCGACAGCCTGCTTATCCCATAGCCTGGGAAGAAATAGGTTCAGTGTAAGTAAATGATAATGAGTCTGTTGAAGCATTATACAAAATGGTCCCCTAGTGGCAGGAAAGAGTTAATGTACCCCCCAAAGTGCCTAACTTACAGTAGGGATGGGACTTCACTCTGGGAAAACTGAGCTCCACAAACCTAAACCTTAATGAAAGATGTCAGCAAGCCGGGAAGTCAGAAAAAGGAGGGTAATTATTATTATTATTTTTTAATCACACGTGAGTACTTTGCTCTGGTGGGTACTAACTCAGTCATTTCTAGTAGGCCAGAGGATGAAAAAGGCAAAGGATGAAAGAATAGTGACCCAAAGAGAAGAAAAAAGACACAGAGGAAGAGACATGAAAAGAAGAAAGAGCAAGTGACATGTATAGTATTTTTTATTTGTCCTGACTGCATTTGAAATGTCTGAGTTGCAAAAATTGAATCCCCCATGTCTCAAAGCCCCTCCAGGTAGTTGAAAACAGTCGCCATCTGCCTCCCAGAGGAAGTTAATCCTTGGCTTTTATCAACTACTGTAAACTCTACTTAGTGTTACTAGTTCCAGATATCAGATTCTCTCCCCGGAATTATATTTTAAGGATCTATGTATCTCTATCTTTTTGCAAAGGCAATAAAAGATCGTGTTAAAAAAAAAAAAACAAACTTCTGGTGTGCTTAAACTTTATTGTTTAATCCCCTAAATTTGATTGCCTAGATCCACACAAGATTGCTAACAATGTGAAGGTCTTGGAGGGCAATAGAGTCTAACCCTAGTAGTATAGTAGTAATAATGGTGGTGGTGGTGGTGGTCTTTCTCTCGGAACTTTATTAGAATATTTGTTGTTGTTGTTTTAAAAGATTTTATTTATTTATTTGACAGAGAGAGACACAGTGAGAGAGGCAAAACAAGCAGGGGGAGTGGGAGAGGGAGAAACAGGCTTCCTGCAGAGCAGGGAGGCCAATGTGGGGCTCAATCCCAGGACCCTGGGATCATGACCTGAGCTGAAGGCAGACGCTTTAACGGACTGAGCCACCCAAGCGCCCCTAGAGTATTTGCTTTGTAATAGATATGGCATGTTACAACATGGTCAGTCAAAAAATAAAGGTTGCTTGATAATAAAACATTATCTTTTTTTTCATGTATAAAATATATCTTTTTTTTCATGTATAAACTATCATATCTATTCTAAAAATTTAGGATAAATATATACAAAAAGAAGAGAATTCTCACATAATTCCACCTGCCAGACATAACTATTCTTAACATTTTGGGAGATCTACACATGCATTATTACATATATATTCATTATTGTATGTTGCATGTGTATATATACATATATAATTATTGTGTTAAATGAATCTTTGCATACTTTTTAGCCACATGCTCATTTTTCTTTAAAGAACTACAGTTAAAAAATATATTTTTAGGGGCGCCTGGGTGGCTCAGTGGGCTAAGCCTCTGCCTTTGGCTCAGGTCATGATCTCAAGGTCCTGAGATTGAGCCCTGCATCGGGCTCTCTACTCAGCGGGGAGCCTGCTTCCCCTTTTCTCTCTCTCTCTCTAGTTGTGATCTCTGTCAAATAAATAAATAAAATCTTTAAAAAAATACATATATTTTTATATGGATCTCTTTTCATTTCATTAATTATGTAAAATCCTAAAAATTATTTCTAATGAATGCATATGTTTCATTATGCGGGTACATCAAATATCGTTTACCCAATTTGTCTAATTTATGATCAGATATTTATGTTGGTTCCAATTATCTGTATTTGAAACAATGTTAAGGTAAACATTTCAGAACTAAATATTTGTGTACACTCATGATTATTTTCCAATTCTACTGAATGGAATTATGAGATCAAAGGATTCAGCCTTTTAAGGTTGACTCTTTTATACCGCCAACTTAATATCCTGAAAGCTTCTACCAATCTGCTCTTTTACCAGCATGTATTTTCAAAGAGTCAAATAACAGATCCCATTCAGAAAAGGTCATTTTACACTTCTGACCCCAATACAAATTTGTGGTAGGCAGGAATAATATCAGCAATATGATCATAAAGATTTTCTGTTAGGTTGAAATGATGATGAAGATTAACATGTTTATGAATTAAAGATTTTTCTAGAAACACAAATTTGGGATCTGAGGATTGCTATAATCACAAACAGTAAACATAAGAAGACGGATTACACATCATTGTATGATCAACTTTGTGGGCATAGACTAGAGAGCTCTTAATGCACACGGTGGCCTAAAGAGCAGACCCAGAGCAGAAAATCAAACTCAGTGCTTCATTCACCCATTTCCTGGTGCTTTCTTTCAACATTTATTGACTATCCCTGTTTTCACCATACTAGGTGCTAGGTTCCACAGAAGCTCAAAACTAAGAAAAAACTCTTAAATCTAGTTCTTACAATAGACCATATACTTCCCAGAAAATTCTTCAAAATTTCAGAGGCTCCCCTTAGTTGTCCAAAATGGTAACCGATCATTTTACAAAACCAAATAAGCAAAGCACATGATTCCTTAATTAATCAACGGATTTACTGAGCATCCCTTCTACACAAGGCACACCGAATACTGTGAGATGGTTTCTGCTCTTAGTAGCTTCAAATCTAACCCAAAAGACGACAATAAACACACATAAAAACTTAAATGGCAACCCATGGCACAGAAAGAAAGTGCGGCTGGAGAGACTCGACAGGCTGAAAAGTCTGGTTTGGCTCTGCACTGTAGTGGCCAGAAGTAGAACTTGGGCTGTGCCTTAACAAATGGTGGAGTGCCGATGAATAAGGGTTGGGGTGAGGAGAGCACATCAATGGGCAATCAACCTAACCAAAGCCTTAGAAGTTGGTTGCAAGGCATAGTGGGGAGGAAGAGCAGTGAGAAACCCAGGAAGACCTTGCTGGAGTGCAGACTTCAGTGCGAAGAAAAGAAGAAAATTTTGGAAAAGCAGCTGAAGCCTAGACTGGTGCACATGAGGAAAGCAGGGCTAAGGATGTAGGACTCCATCCTAAAGCACTGGGTAACAAGAGACAATTTTAGAGGAACAGGGCACCGGTGGGGACAGCATTCCAGAAAAATCCATGTCTACAGAAAGCAAGTTGACTTAGAGGTATGGAAGGAAGAGAGATCAACATTGAGAGGCCAGGATGGAGAGGTGCCTGGTGGGCTCAGTTGGCAGAGCATGTGACTCCTGACCTCAGAGTCAGGAGTTCAAGCCCCACATTGGGTGTGGAGCCAACTTTTTATTAATGAATGACCTATTAATTAATTAATAAGAGGCCAGTTTGGAGAACACAATAGTAATGTAGGTGTGAGGAAATCAGGTGCTCGAGACCAGGAAGGAGTTCCAAATATCAGAACAGCTGAGTTTGAGGGGGTGGTGGGGCTTCTGTCATTCAGTCACCCTTTCTTCGTATGGTCAGTTAAAAAACACAAAGGGATGGCAGCACATTGCCTCTCGGGTCCTGGTGCTGTCCCCTGACTCAGAGACAATCCTTATGTTAGACAACTATAAAACCAAGGGTGGATTTGAGTAACCCTTGTTGGGAATATTTTTAACATAATTATTAAAAGCTTTAAATATTAATAAGAGGCAATTCTTCTCCTTTATGAATGCATGCAGTACATATAAATTTAGACGCTATTATGCATTTTGAGATTATGATTCACATACTGTACCTCTAACTTTGGAGGAAATAAGGCTCTAATTAAACATCCTGTGTTTGAAAATGTTGGGATAATTTGCAGAAAATATTTCAAAACTTCTTTAAATGGCTCAGAAGCATTTAAACTTTTAAGAAAGACTACCTCTTGGTGAAAAGCATAAATTGTCTACTGTCTTTTTTTTAATGAGAATTTAAGAATGTTTATTAAAAAAGAAATAAATTTTCCATTTCAGCTCATTTGGCTTCATCTGCTATTAAATCCTACATATACCCAGGAGTTACACTGATGTACTTAAATATTGTTTCTGCTTTGAGATTGCCTAATGAGGCAATTAGTGGAACTCCTCAGATAGCTGGACCAAACACTTTTCGGCAGACAGAAGAGGTCCACTCAAGCAACAATGCAAAGTGCCCACACTCCCTGCCCACTTCTATTCGACACTGTGGCTTAGACAAGGTGAGTGGTGGATTTTGGAAGGCGGACAAAACCATGCACTTTGCCCACACATACAAAAAAGAAGCTTGAGGCCCATGTGTATGAAAACCACGTAAAAAGCCTAATGTTGAAGAATAGAACTTTCTCTTTGTTTCTTTCTGTATTACTAGTTTTGTGCCTGTGCTCTAATCCAAAGCCATCCAAACTGTAGTCTTTGAGAAAACCTCCTGTTACTTATTTATTTTCTTTAAATTATTGTGGGACGCTTGGGTGGCTCAGTCAGTTAAGCACCTGCCTTCAGCTCAGGTCATCATCTCGGGGTTCTGGGATCGAGCCCCACATCGGGCTCCCTGTTCAGTGGGGAGTCTGCTTCTCCCTCTCCCTCTGCCGCTCCTGCTGCTTGTGCCCTCTCTCTCTATGTCAAATGAATAAATAAAATCTTTAAAAATAAAAAAATAAGTAAATACAGATTATAGAGTTCTTTTAGACTGATTAAAAATTTTTATAAAAATTCATTTTAAGAGAAGCTATAAGAAACTATCATAAATAGAACATCTGAAACACTTGACACAAATAGAAGATAACTATAAGAAGAAATGCCATGACAATAAATTGCTGTTATTATATACCATGTTATTAAGTGCTATTGCAATGCTATTTTCTGTCAAAGCTGGGAGCCTGAGACATTTTCTTTTTGTTGCAGGAAGAGATTGGCAAAGGCTACAGAGGTGTAGCTCAGAGGCTACAGCATCAGGCCAGGGATTTTTTTCCTTGAATAACTTTATCTATCACTAAGGATTGAAAGAGATTTGAAAATAACATTTTTTTTTACATTTCCACTCAATATGATTATTTATTTAGCAAACACATGCAGACAAATCTAAGTTCTAAGTAATTAAGAACTGTTAATTCATCTCACGGTCATCATGACCCTAGTGAGGTAATGCTGTTGTTATTTCCATTTTACAGATAAGGAAAATGAGTCACAAAGGGGCTAAATCATTAGCTCAAGGTCATAAGGCTAACGAGTGGCAGATCCAGGATTCAAAATCCTATGTTTCTACTGGAGGTTTCTCAACACCCCTCCACATCATGTGAGAGTGGGTTTCAACATTCTGGGAAGCCATGTTCATACATTATCTAAGATCATAGCAGGTGTCCCCTGAACTGTCAGCCCACACTACGTATATGTCCCATGCCTTGAGGAGCACCACACTACCATCTGTCCTGACATTCCACCTTCTTGTTGAATCTTCTCTTATGGCTCAGTCTTCAATGATAGCTTTGTCCCCTCACCCTCTAAAACACTTTCTTTCTGCTACTCTCTCCTGTTAACATTGATCAATTTCAATGGTTACTTAATGTTTCAATACTAACAAATTAATAGTAAGTAGTATAAATAAATTACATTAGTTTAATATTTTTATATATTTTAATAACTAATATATATTGGTATACCTGTGAATAATGTAAGAGTGAGTAATATTAACATATTTTTCTCCCCTGATAGATTTTAAGTCCTTTAAAGGAAATAAATAGTTCATATCTCTTTGAATCAATCATTAAACCTAACAAGTAATTTATGAAAGGTTTGAAGATAATCATTTATTCTTTTTTCCAAAGGTTTTTATTTATTTACTTAACAGAGAGAGAGACAGTGAGAGAGGGAACACAGCAGGGGGAGTGAGAGAGGGAGAAGCAGTCTCCCCGCCAAGCAGGGAGCCCAAAGCAGGGCTCCATCCCAGCACTACCTGAGCCAAAGGTAGACACTTATTGACTGAGCCACCCAGGTACCCGATAATCTTCGTACTCTTATATAGCAATGTTTCCAGAGAAATAATGAGATGTAAGAAAAGAAGCACATAAGAATAAATTTTCCACACACAAAAAATAGAATTTCCAGAAAGAATGAAAGACAGAGAGCCATGCAGTCCATGCAATGGAATTCTGCCTCCCAAATATTTTGTATGTGATTTGGTAACAATATGAATTGATAAACTAGCTGTTATCTAGACCAAGTACATCACATTAGCAAGTACATTATCAAGTACCACTACGTGATTTTACAAAAGAGAAAACTGAGCAACAGAAAAAGCGATGTGCCCAAGAGTGTTAAATCCCTATTTGACTGTGGAACTCAGGGCCACCTGTATCCAAGGACTACATGTCCTAAGTATGGCACCTGCACAAGAGGAGATGGGCCAAATATAGATTTACCTCTGAGAAAATCTAAGTTTGACATCATATGTACTTTCTTATTGTGCTAAAAAAAACAATAATATATATTTACCCTCAACAAAATTTTAAGTGCACAGTATTGCATGGTTAACTATAACACAACGTTGTACAGCAGATCTCCAGAACTTTCACCTTGCATGACTGAAACTTTATACCAGTTGAATAACTCCCCATTGCCCCCTCTCTGCAGCCCCAATCTTTCTGAGTCTATGAATTTGGCTACATTAAACACCTTACATAAAGGGAATCATGGAATTCCTATGGGTTAACTATCCAGAAGTGGGATTGCTGGATCATGTGGTAGTTGTGTCATTTATTTCTGAGGAAGCACCATACTGTTTTCTACAGTCGCCGCCCTATCTTGTGTTCTCATCAACTGTGTTGTGTACAAGGTTTCCGATTTCTCCACATCCTTGCCAATACTTGTGATTTTCTGTTTTTTGGTATTTTTATATGAGCCATCCTGATAGATGCAGACTGATAGCTCATTGTAGTTTTGATTTGCATTTCCATGAAGATGAGGGATATTGAGCATCTTTTCATATATCTGTTGCCCATTTGTAAGTCTTCTTTGGGAAAAGGTCTGTTTCTTAAAAACATACTCTTTGGGTTTTTGTTTTTTTTATTGGGTTGTTATATATTTTGAGTTTCCTATTTACTTTAGATACCAACCCTTCATCAGATACGAGGTTTGAAAATATTTTCTCCCATTTCATAGGTTGTCCTTTCACTCATGATTGCTTCTTTTGCTGTACAGAAACTTTTTGGTTTGCTGCAGTCCCACTCATGCATTTTTGCTTTTATTATAGGTGCTTTCAGTATCATAGTAAAAAAATGATTGTCAAGACCAATATTCTGGAGAATTTTCTCGCCTATGTTTCCTTCTAGAAATTTTGTTTCAGGTCTTACATTTATGTCTTTCATCCAATTTGAGTCTATTTTTGTGTATGGTATAAGATAAGGGTCCAATTTCATTCCATCTCATACGAATATGCAGTTTTCCCAACACCATTTGTTGGAGAGACTATCCTTTTCCCATTGTATGGTCTTGGCACCCCTGTGGAATGTCATTTGACTATATAGCCAAGGATTTACTTCTGAGCTCTCTATTTCAGTTTTTTGGTATGCCAGTAGCATACTATTTTGATTACTGTAGATTCGTAATATGTTTGGAAATCAGGATCTGTGAGGCCACCAGTTTTGTTCTTCTTTCTCAAGATTGTTCTGGCTATTAAAGTCCTTTTGTTTCATACAAATTTTAGCATTTTTTTTCTATTGCCATAAAAAATACACTGAGATTATGATAGGGATTTCACTGCATCTATAGGTTGCTTCAGGTAGATAGTATGGATATTTTAAAATATTAAGTCTTCCGATATATGAATGTGGCATCTCTTTCCACTTATTTGTATCCTCTTCAGTTCCTTTCATGAACATTGTATAGTTTTCAGTGTACAAGTCTTTTGCATCCTTGGTTAAGTTTATTCCTAAGCATTTTATTCTTCTTGACGCTATTTAAGTGAGACTTCTTTTCTTAATTTCCTTTTTGGAGTGTTCATTATCACTGTTTAGAAACACAGCTAATTTGTACATGTTGATCTTCTGTCCTTCAAATTTGTTGAGCTTGCTTATTTTAACAATTCTTCTTATGTAATTTTTAGGGGTCTCTATGTATAATATCATGTCATCTAAAAACAGGGATAATTTTCCTCTTCCTTTCCAATTTGCATGTCTTTTATTTTTTCTTGCCTGATTGTTCTGACAGTACTTGCAGTGCTAAGTTGAATAGAAGTGGTGAGAATGGGTGTTCTTGTCTTGTTCTTGACCTGAGAGGGAAAGCTTTCAGTTTTTCACCACTGAGTATGATGTTAGTTTTGGGCTCTTCGTACATGGTATTCATTCTTTTGAGGTCATTTCTTTCCATTCTTAGTTTGTTAAGGCCATTTTTTAATCATGAAAGAGTGCTGAATTTTGGCAAATACTTTTTCTGTAACTATTGAGATGATCATGTGATTTTAATCCTTCATTCTGTTAATGCATCACATGGGTTGATTTTGAAATTTTGAACCATTTTTGTATTCTATGGATAAATTTTACTTGGTCACGCTGTATGATTTTTTTAATATGCTGTTTAACTCAGTTTGTTAGTTTTGTTTAGGATTTTTGCATCTATATGCCTCAGGGATATGAACCTATAATTTTCTTTTCCTGTGGTGTCTTTACCTGTCTTTTTATCAGGCAAAATGTTGACCTCATCAAATTAATCTGAATGTGTTCTCTTCACTAAAGTGTTCTCTTCAATATTATAGAAGAGTTTGAGAAGGATTGGCATTAATTCTCTAAATGTTTTGTAAATTTCACCCATAAAGACATCAGGTCATGAACTTTACTTTGTTGAGAGTTTTTTTTTTTTAAGATTTTATTTATTTATTTGACAGAGAGAAAGATCACAAGTAGACAGAGAGGCAGGCAGAGAGGGGGGGGGGAAGCAGGCTCCCTGCTGAGCAGAAAGCCCAATGTGGAGCTCAATCCCAGGATCCTGAGATCATGACCTGAGCTGAAGGCAGAGGCTTAACCTACTGAGCCACCCAGGTGCCCCTGTTGAGAGCTTTTTGATTGCTGATGCAATCTCCCGACTCATTATAGGTAGGGTCAGTCTTTCTCTTTCTTCATGATTCAGTCTTTGTCGATTGTATGTTTCTAAAAATTTATTCATTTCTTCTGAATTGGTTATCCAATTTGTTGGCATATAATTGTTCATAGTCTCATGTTCCTTTTTATTTCTGTGGTAAAATTGTGTTTTCATTGTGTTTTGTTGAATTTTTATAGTGGCATGCTTTGATCCTTCATTTTCTTTTGTATATATTTTATAGGTGTCTTCTTTGTAGTTATGATAGGGGTTGCATAAAATATCTTACAGTTATAAAAGTCTATTCTAAATGAATAACAAATTGACTTCAAATGTAGACAAATACTCTACAATTTACTTGGCCCCACACATTTTATGACAATGAAGTCATAATTTCTATTTATTTTGTGTACCTGTTAATATTTTTAACATTTTTATACTAGTTATTTTTATACTTCTATCTTTTAATTTCTATACAAGATTTAAGGGGGTGCCTGGATGGCTCAGTGGGTTAAAGCCTCTGCCTTCGGCTCAGGTCATGATCCGAGGGTCCTGGGATCAAGCCCCGCATCGGGCTCCCTACTCCGAGGGAAGCCTACTTCTCCCTCTCCCTCTCCCGCTGCTGTGCTCTCTCTCTCAAATAAATAAGTAAAATCTTAAAAAAAAAATCAGGAAAGTTTTCCTAACTATAAAATAGATAGAAAATAATACTTTGCATTAGCTTAATGCAAGGATTGAGTAAGGTTGTGAATATGAATGATCCCAGCAGAAAGAAATTTCTCAACAGGGGAATTCTGAAAAAGTTGAAACAAAAATGTTAAATTAAAGTTCACAGTATTACAGTATTCTGTATTTATCTATTTTTTTACCTTTATATTTTCATATGCTTTTGTGTTGTTGTTTAATGTCCCTCATTCCAACTCAAAGGTCTTCCTTTAGCATTTCTTCTAAGATGGGTCTAGTGGTAAAGAATTCCCTCAGCTTTGTTTATCTGGAAAAACCTTTACTTCTCCTTCATTTTTGAAGAATATTTTTGCCAGATATAGTTCCTGATTGGTAGGGCTTTTCTTCTTGTTTCAGGGCTTTGAATATACCATCTCAATTCCTTCTGGCCTGCAAGTTTTCTGTTGAGATTCTGCTCATAGCTTTATTGGGATTCTCTTGTACATAACACATCATTTTTCTCTTGTTGCTTTCAAAATCCTCTCTTTCTTTGAATTTCGACTTCTGGGTTACGTGTCTCAGTGTGGATTTCTTTTGGTTCCCCTTCGTTGTAGCCTACTGAGCTTCTTGAATCAGAACGTCCATTTCCTTCCCCGAATTTTGAAGTTTTCAACCATTATTTCTTTACATAAGCATTGTGTTCCTCTCTCTCTCTCTCTTCCTTTTAGGAATCCCAAAATGTGTATCTTTTTCATGGTGCTCCATAGCCCTTTGGACTTTCATCACTTATTTTTTGTCTTTTTTCTCTTTGATCCTCTGACTGGATAATGTCAAATAACATGTTTTTGAGGTCAGTGACTTTTTCTTCTGCTGATCAAGTCTGCTGTTGAGCCACTATAGTGAATTTTTCATATAGTGAATTTTAGTTATTGTATTCTTTAACATTTCTGTTTCAGTTTGTCTTTTTTTTTATTTCTGTCTATCTCTTTGTTGATATTCTTGTTTTGTTCATGCATTGTTTTCTTTAGTTCGAAGAGAATTTTCATTTTTAATTCTTTGTCAGGTATTCATATTCTTCATTTATTTAGAATCAGTTCCTGGAGGTTTATTTTGTTCTTTTTCTTGGGCCATGTTTCCCTTTTCCTTCATGTGTCTCAAAATTTTGCATTGCCATCTGTGCTTTTTTAAAAAAATAACCACTTTTTGCAGTCTCTATGGACTGGCTTCATACAGGGAAAGACCCTCACCAAACAGACTGAATAGAGATTCTGAGAGCCCCTAAAACCTCTTTTTGGGTGATTCATCTTCACTAAAACTGTGTCTATAATTTCTCAATTAAAGAGGCTTGCTGATTTCTTATTCAGGAGCTCATAATCAATTTCTCTCTCTCTCTCTCTCTCCCTCTGGTGTTGATCTGCAGCACTGCAAGCTCTCTGGTTTTACAGAAGTAAGCTGCCCCCACTCCCCTTGTTGTCAGCAGCCACCAGACATCCAAAGTATGCCAACTCCATGTCAGCACCCCAAGTCAGACAAGACAGATATTGGTCCCTTGGGCAGTTCTCTGAAAAGCTGGAACACTGGATATACATTCAACTCTTCTCTTTCTCCCTGAGGAAGAAGTAACAAAATAGTGTGCTCTTTTCTGGCACTGAGCTCTGCTGTCTTGGAGGAGGGACTGACATTGATAAAGGGAAACTGCTCTTCTTACCTGTTTTGATGTAGCTATTTTCAACTTTGTACTCACCTTGGATACTGTAATTTCTTAACTGGATTCTGGAAATCTCATAAGTATATTTTGGTTCATATGTAGTTTTAAAATTGGTGTTTCTGTGAGAGAACAAGGGATGAGACTTCCTTTTCTATAATCTTGCTGATATCACCTTTTGCTTTTTTTCATTTTCTTTAAGTAGAGTACTTTGGCTGGAATTATTTAAAAATAATTTTTTTATTGCAATACCAGGGAGGAAATATTATGAGTTGAACTGATTCTAAATGGAGTGAAAGATTTTAGATGGACTCCCAAATTGGTGTCTCATTCCGACTTCTTACATACCCACATTTACAGTTGATTACCAAGATATCCTCTGACTCAAATGATTATCATGGGTTTACTGAAATAGCTTAACTCACTAAGATACAAACAAAAATCAATTTTATTTTCCCATATTTTTTCATATGTCACCACCTCCGCAAATCCACTCAGTAACTCTTTCTTTCTTCAAACTTTTGAGATTTGGGGAAAATAAGATAGCTTTTCTTATAACTGTCAGGTATTAGCAAATAATCTCAATTTTAAAATAATAAAACACCGCATCCAGTCTAATTTCAAAACTCCAAATTCCAATCTAATCTATAACATTACCCCTCGCCCAACTCAGGTCTGATATAGGCCAAGGAGCCTAAATTAGCAGAGGGAGCATGGATGATTTCACTCTGTCCCCATTTCCTGTCTTGCTTTTCTACTGGTTTCCCTTTCATTGTGGTGTATCTGAACTGGAACAGTGGACAGGAAAGAGGTTAGAGCAGCATTAGTCTTAACTTGAATTTGGTGTTAGTGGATGCTTTTTGGATTTTGTGAAGACCTTTACCATCACTGGGGATCTACTGTCTCAGTTCTCTTGACACAGACAAGACTTCTTTCAGTGGCTGCTTATGATCCCCCAACCTCTGACTTCCAGTGGTTGCACATACATACCACATTTGCACTAGAGAGTCGTTTTGGCCCTATGACAGTTCTCTTAAATATATATATCCCTTCTACTCTCTTCTGACTTACAGAAAATATCATAAAGCTTTGAAATGTTGCAAGTCTTATTTCTTTGCTTTCCCACCAGCAGACTGCCTCAGCTAAACTTTGCCCTACTTAGGCATTCTAAATCCTGCATCTCTCAAATTCCATGATGGCATACTTATCAGGCTCTTCAAATGGTTCTCTTGGACTCCTCACTTGGCTTGAGGTGAGGACAGGGCATCTCCCCTCCCCTCCCTTATACTGATCATTCTCTCTCTAAAAAAGTCCTCACCACCAGCCTCTTTAAGTTCTGGGTGAATTCAGGGCCCTTGACAGAATTCAAATATAAAATTCATAATAAAACTCCCTGAGAAAAGTAGGAGCAGAAGGAAATTTCCTCAGACTGATAAAAAAAATTTTTTTTAATCCTACAGTTCTCATCATACTTTATGGAGAATAACTAAAGTCTCTCCCCTAAGACAAGAAATCAGGTAACATGTCTCTTCTCACTAGTCTTATTCAACATAGTGTTAGAAGTCTTAGCCAGTGTAATAAGGCAAGAAATGGAAATAAAAATCATAATATAAAAAGAACTAAAATGGTCACTATTTGCATATATTATAGAAAATCCCAAGGAAACTAACAAAACAAAACAAAACCCTAGAACCAAAAAGTAAGTATAACAAGGTTACATAAAAAGCCCATCACATTTCTCTGTGTTAGGAATGGACAATTGGAAAGTGAAATTGAAAACAACTTACATTTACAGTCACTCCAAGAAAAAATAGAACACTTAAAGTACAAAACTAACAAAATGTGCCCAGTACCTGTATGTTGAAACTTTAAAATGCTAATGAGAAAAATGAAAGGGTATCTAAATAAATTGATAGAACCACTGAGTCATGAATTGGAAGACTCAACAAACTGGTCTGTAAGTTTGATGCAAATACCATGAAAATACTGGGAAGATTCTTTTTAGATATAGACAAGCTGATTCTAAAATTTATACGGAAAGGTAAAGAACTAGAATACTCAATACATTTTGAAAAGGTGGAATAAAGTTGGAGGAATCACACCACCTGATTTGCTATATGAAATATAGTAGCTACAATAATACAGACAGTACGGTATTAGCAGAAGAATTGAAAGAGAACCACGGAACAGAGAATCAAGAAACAGAACCAAACAAGTACAGCCAATTAATTTTTGACAAAGGCATAAAAGTTATTCACTGAAGTATATAATCTTTTCAACAAATGGTTTTGGACTATTTGGACAATCAGGGAGAAACAGAAGGAAAAAAAAAGAACAGTGAAGCTTCACACTCATAACAATTCATTCAAAATGTTTCATCAATTTAAATGTAAAGCATACAACTATCAATCTTTTAGAAGAAAACAAAGAAAAAATGTTTGCAACCTAGGTTAGGGAATCAGTTTTTAAACTCAACACCAGAGACAAAATTTCTAATAGCCAAATAATAAATTAGACTTCATGAAAAATAAAAACCTTTTCTCTGTGAACTATTCTGCTGAAAGGATGAAAGACAAAGTATAAATTAGGAGAAACTATTTACAAATCACATATTTGACAAAGGGCTCATATATGGAATAGATAAAGAACTATAAACTCAAATGTAAGAAAACAAACAATTCAATTATAAAATGGGCAGCATACTTAAACAAATGCTTTGCCAATACAGATGGCAAATAAACACATGAAAAGATTTCAACATCATTAGCCATTAGGGAATTGCAAATTAAGACAACAATGAGATACCATTACACACCTATTAGAACAGCTAAAATTTTTAAAAGTACTGTCAGTACCAAATGGCAGCAATGATGTAGAGAAACTACATCTTTCATATATTCTTGGTGGGGATGTAAAACGGTACAGCCATTCTGGAAACAGTTTCATAGTTTCTTGTAAGGTTAAATGTATATTTTTCACATGACCTGGCAATTACATTTCTGGATATTTATCCTAAAGAAATTAAAAATGTGTTTACAGGAAAAAAACCTATACATGAATATTTATAGAGGTTTTATTTGTAATAGACAAACGTGGAAATGAGTCAAATGTCCTGTAACAGGTGAATGGGTCAACAAAGTGTTCTGCACCCATACAATGAAACTCTACTCCACAATAAAAAGAAACAGACTATTGATAAATGTAACCACCCAGATGTATCTCAAGGCACTTATGCTAAGTGAAAAAAGCCAATCTCCAGGGGTTAAATATTATACAATTCTGTTTATATAGCTATCTCAAAGAAAGTCATAAGGATAGAGAAGAGACCAGTGGTTACCAGAGTGGGAAAGAATAGGACTCTTAAGAGATAATATGAAGGAAAGATGCCTGGGTGGCTCAGTGGGTTAAAGCCTCTGCCTTTGGCTCAGGTCATGATCCCAGGGTCCTGGGATCGAGCCGTGCATCAGGCTCCCTGTTCAGCAGGGAGCCTGCTTTCCTCTCTCTCTGTCTGCCTCTGCCTACTTGTGATCTCTGTCTGTCAAATAAATGAATAAAATCTTTAAAAAAAATTAAGAGATAACATGAAGGATAAATTAATCACAAGAGAAATTTTCATAGAAATCTACATTTCTAAAAGTTCATATAAAAAGTTGTGAAATCTGAACATCCCATTCTTATCCCAGAATTGATAATATTGTATTGATGATAGTTTCCTGGTGTTGACGACATACTATGCTTACATAAGTTATTGTCATTGGGGATGTCTGGGTAAAGTGCCCATAGAACTCTCTACACTATTTTGTCATTTTTTGTGGGTCTTAAACTATTTCAAAATAAAAAGTTATTAAACACAGTCACATGCACACACAGATCTGACAGTGTCCCTTCCCTGTTGTAATGATGCCACTTTGCCAATAGAATTAAGCCCATATTACTTAGCATAATTTTCAAACTCTTCAAAATGTTTTCCAAGCCTACATTCTCTGTCGTATCTTCTACAGATTCTCTTCTACTCCCCCCCATATACCCAAGGCTTCTCCTTTCCAAATACCCTGGGTTTATCATGCAGCCACATCATTGCACAGATTGTTGCTTCCTTCCTCTTCCCCTGACAAACCCTTACCCGCTGTGCTCGTATAGAGGAAGAATCCTCCTTCTCCTCTTCACGTTCTGGCATCTTCCCTTAGAGAAGGAAAATGCCCATGACACGCCACAGAAGTCTTTGGGATGGTACTGCACCTTCCTCTTCATTCCTGACCTTCCCCTCAAAGACAGACAAGGTTGGCAGCAGCTAATCTGATGGAGGAGAGCCTAATGTCCACAGGTGAACAGAGTGAAATCGTACAGTATTTGTCATTCTCTGACTGACTTATTTCACTTAGCATTATACTCACTAGCTCCATCCATGCTGTTGCAAATGGCAAGATTTCATTCTTTTTGTAGCTGAATAATATTCTGTTGTATATATACAGACCACATTTTCTTTATCCACTAATCAATCAATGGACACTTGGGCTGCTTACATATCTTGGTTATTGTAAATAATGTTGCTATAAATGTAAGGGAGCATATATCCCTTTGAATAAGTGGTCTTGTATTTTGGGGGGGCAAACACCCAGTAGTGCAAAGGATGGATTATAAGGTAGTTCTATCTTTAATTTTTTAGGAACCTCCACAGTTTTCCAGTGGGTGCACCAGTCTGCATTCCCACCAAGAGTGCAATAAGGCTCTTTTTTCTCCACTTCCTCACCAATGGCTCATTTTTTTGTATGTAAAAGCCCAACAGTCAGAACCCTAGAATGAAAGAGATGTAAGTGGTAGCATTTGATCTTCAAATCAGACCTTAAAACTCTAGCAGAAACTCAAGTGTTCTCTCCTCTGTGAAGTCTTCCCAGCCTTCATGGGCACTCAGACACCCTGTCCTCCGTGTCCCCAGAGCACCTGGATTATAGCCCGTGATGTAATAATGCACTGGAGATGATATTCACTGAACTGTGAACTCAAGGGAGGACCCCCTCAGTTTCTTTCAGCTTTGAATTTACAGCAAATTAAAGAGAGTATAGCATATAGATACCTTAAAAAGGCCCCCACTTAATTATCAGAAGGGCAAACACAGGCCATTAGAAAGAGCCCTGGGGCCAAGAATCATTTGCTGCGAAACACCTCTGATACAAGACTGTATATATAAGAAGAGAGGAGGAAAGATCTCTGAGGGTATTCAAGATGGCAGGTACCTTAAAGGAACAGAACTCCGTGTTAACCAAACATGAAGTCAGAAGGGAAAAAAATGGAGAAAAATTTCTATGATAGACAGCTGCTGAACAGAGCCAGAGACAGCTGAATTGGACCATAAAGCACTAGCATTTGTCCCTGGAAAATTCCTTCAGTGAGCATGCAGAAGAGAGCATTCAGCCCCATTATCCAGCAAGGTCTCTTTTTTCCTACCTGACTTCCCTCTTTCTCTGTGTCCAGATATTCTCTTTCATTGTATCCTGGAGTTTCATCCTGTCCACTACACATGTATCCACACAAAACTATAAGCCGTACAGAAGGCATCATCAATGGCACAGAGGGTGAATTCAAGTCTAGTTTCTCTGTTTCTACCATCAGCAAGCAGACCTGTCTTCAGTAGGACAGCCAAAATGCATTCATTTTCCAATGTGCCAGGAAGATTTCTTTGGAATCGAGCAGTTCACTGTGTTGAAGTTGGGTGTGTGGGTTTTTGTTTTGTTTTGTTTTGTTTTCTAGAAACATTCTTGCTAGCTAACACTGAATTTATGACTTTGCAGAATTCCCTGAGAATAGGTGAAGTGAAAAATCGTACCCATGTTGTCAACAAATTCCAAGAATAACGTTCCTGTCTATCCATCCATACAGGGAAGTTTACATGCCATAAACATATGGATGAAAACAGTAATTCACTAGCATCACAAGGTAGTTTTTTTTAAAGTGTGGGGAAAATACAGTAAATTTTAAAGACTATGAGAAAAAAAAGTAGGATATAATCTTCCTGCCCCATAATTTTGCATCTTATGCCTCACTCATTGTAAAATACATTTGGAACATGTAAAATGTACATGCTTTAGGCTTATAAGCAGGTAAAAAAAACACTGAATCCCATAAGAAGAGAGTAAACTTTATCAATGTATTTAGGACAGAGACATATTACATAATGCATACATTTTATTATTCTCACATACTCCTATGGCTGTTTACTTTCCTCATCATGGGTGCTTATTCTTACACATGCCATGCCTGTGTACACAATATTTTTTTAAAAAGCATTTTTTTCACTTAACGTTGTCTTAACTTTATCTTTTAGGGAGGATATGTGTATGACAAGAAATTATAACTCGACAGAACATCCCGGCATAACCAGAGATTCTCTCTTCTAGCTGTGCCTTCTCACATAAGACTCACCACAGAGAAAGGTCTTGTTCTAAAATTCTCACAGATTTTCATGCTAATAATTTTCTGTAAAACTGGACTTTGGTCAAAATTGCTCTGGAAAAATAAGAACTCAAAGATCGGCAAACATCTTAAAAATTAATCATGCTAACTTTACATTTTAAATACACCCTTCTATTGTTCCTCAACCAGAGCCATTAAAATGGTGGACAGCCAATAAGTTATTATTGGCGGTTAAAAACCATATGCATACTCAATGATCCCTGCTGTGGTAAATTAGGTGGAGCAATTATTTTTTGACCCTGCTCCTGAGAAGGAGAAACTGAAGAGGAGGAACACTTACAGAAGTTATCACCCTTAGAGTCACGGGTAGATTCCGGGCTGAGATGAGGGATGTGTCATTCCCAAGACACACCACACCACAGTATTCCCGGCTCTTCCACTGGCTGGAGAGATAACAGCTATTTAGCAATATTAAGTAAAATAATAACAATGCATTTTATTTACAAGGCACTTATCCTCCACTGGCATGCAAGGTGTCTGCCTGGAAGCACAGCAGTGAGACAATTAAACTTTATTGAGCTGTCTGATGTCATCCCTGGTGGATGTTGGCATATTATAAGACCTCGCTCAGGGTTCTTTGTATAAGACTTGCCTTTTCAGTATAACTACCCTTGATTCTTTGTGTATCTCTAATTTCTTTCCATAACATCAATAAAAGAGAATATTGAGGGGAGAAAAGTCTCTTCCAAACAGGGGGTCTGACTCTCGGCTGTGATTTGCTTGGCAATTGGAGATTTTGTGTACAATCTCTTATAGCAAAAGGTGAGAAATGCAGAAGGAATGGCTTTTAGAAAAACACAGAGAACAGCAGGAAGCCCTCTCTGCCCAATTACAAGGTGATCCCAGTTCATTTTTACGGTTTGTTTCTTCTTCTTCTTTTTCTTTTTTTTTTATCACAAATGTTTCCAAACACAGTCTTGATGTCCTGTGGGGCTGCTTTTGTAAAAAGCCATAGCCTCTGATTTAAGGAGCTTCAAAAATAGCTCTCCGTTTCTTCAGTCTGAAAGAGAACAGTCAAGTAACAGCACATTTATTCTCTTTGAAAAATAGAAAGATGTCAAAAGCAAAGTTCATGGCAAAATTAGGCTGATTTGTTTTGTGCTTCTGTGATTCTGGCTGTGGAAGTAAACAGGGGGGGAAACACAGTGGTTTTTTTAATAAGCAAAAAACGCTATTAAAATGAATTTTGTGCTTAAAAACGTACCCTGGCAGGAAGAATCATCAATTATACAAGCTTTGGGAGAGGGGAAAAAGGAAAAGAAAAAACAACAACAACAACAAAGCTTGATAGCCACCATCAGACATTTTCCCCTAGTCAGCATACAATTCAGGCATCATGTTCGGGAAAAGGACAACCTCATTACTTGGATACAAATGATCTGTGGTTCTCAGAGATCCTCTGTGTTGGCTGTGACAGATGCTAAGCAGTAATCCTGCCATGAAAACTGCCAAAAGAAAAGCAGCTTTAGCTGGTATTGACTAAAGGATGGCCCCAATTTGGAAAACTTTCAGGAGATGCCCAGATGAGATTCTCCAGGAAATACCACCCAGGAAGAGGCCACTGAAGTTCTAATTGAGACAGTATCTGTAGCACTGACTTCCCTCTCCTCGCACAGCATGATTTGACACTCTGTCCAGTGGTGGCAATTCTGCTGCCCAGCCTTGCATAGTCCTTAGGATGGAGTACCAGCTAAATTACAGGGTCCTGCACTCCATGCTTTTCTTGATTTGTATATGTAGGGCCTAGCATGCAGGCAGGATCTATATGTTTGTTTGTTTGTTTGTTTTAAATTTTATTGTATTATTTATTTATTTATTTATTTTTTAGAAACAAGAACCTGTTTCGTTTCTTTTTTTTTTTTTAAGACTTTATTTATTTATTTGACAGAGAGAGAGAGAGAGACAGATCACAGGTAGGCAGGGAGGCAGACAGAGAGAGGAGGAAGCAGGCTCTCCGAGGAGCAGAGAGCCAGACGTGGGGCTCGATCCCAGGACCCTGGGATCATGACCTGAGCCGAAGGCAGAGGCTTTAACGCACTGAGCCACCCAGGCGCCCCTGTATTATTTATTTAAAAGAGAGCAAGAGCCAGAGAGATCATAGAGGGAGAGGGTAAGGGAAAGGGAGAAGCAGACTCCCTGCTGAGCGGACAGCCCAGTGCGGGGCTCAATCCCAGGACCCTGAGATCATGACACTTAACCCACTGAGCCACCCAGGCACCCCTGGATCTAGTTTTCATCTCCAAGAAAGTAACTATGTGATTTCTTCTTCCAGACCTGGCAACTGATAGAAAGTTTCCTGATTTTTGAAGTGATAAGAGTTCAAAATCCATTCTGGAAATTAGCTGGGAAATAGTAGTCCCCTTCCAAGTAAAATATACTCTTTTATATTGAATTGGACTCTGTATACTGAAATAATGAGATTTGGCATTTCTTATTGTTGTTTGTTTATTGGCTGTTTGGTTGGTTGGTTGGTTGGTTGGTTGTGGTCATTCTTAATGAGACCCAATGGGAAAAGGAGCCTACACAAAGCATACTAAATTTTCTAGATTAGGTCTTTGTTCTAACATGGTGGTACAATTAGTCATGTGAACCAAATAGCCTTTTTGACCTTCTTTCTATTCCTATTTTTTTCTATGAATATTATGTTGGCCAAGCTATCTGGCAGGGGGAGCAGGAGATGTACATTCTGCACCAACACAATGATTTTCCAGGAGCATAAGTCATTCCTAGAAGTTCTGACCCTATCTTCATTTTTCTCAAGTGCACCAAGCTCCCACATACTACAAAGCCATATAGCACATGGTATTCCTTCTGCCTGGAACATTCTTCTGCCCTCAGCTTGGTCCAGTTAGCTTCTTTCCATCCACCAGACCCCTGCCCTGTAATCACTCTTTGATTGCCTTCTCTAATGGTTCTTAAAGATTTTATTTATATATTTGAAATTGAAAGAGAGAGATCACAAGTCTCAGAGAGGCAGGCAGAGAGAAGGGGGGGGAAGCAGGCTCCCTGCTGAGCAGAAAGCCTGATGCGGTGCTCAATTCCAGGACCCTGAGAATCATGACCTGAGCCGAAGGCAGAGGCTAAACCCACTGAGCCACCCAGGAGCCCCTCTAATGGTTCTTTATCATATGTTCACTAAGCATGTGCATCTCCTTGCTACTGCTTATCACAGGTATAATTTTATAATTTTTGAGTAAGTCTTCGATTAATGTCTTAAACGATACATAGAGACTGGAATGTAATGAATGCATGTATGCTCTACACATGACCAATTTTCAGTCAACTATATAGAGATAAAACAAATCAACAAATCCACAGATAACTTAAAGAATATTTTTAACTGTTTCAGACCTCTTCCCATTTTTATCTCTCATCAATGTTTAAATTAAAGAATAGACTAGACCTAACTCATTTGCATTTCCTTTCTCTCTTTGTTCCCCATTTCTTGAGTCCACTCTTTTAATGAGACTGGAAAGGTCACTAGCAACAAAAAGTAGAGAGATAGGATCCTTAGACTTGGGGATCAAAAGTGAATGCCAATGGTTAGATCAAAGGTCAGCAATGCAGTGAATCAAGATTTTAGACCATGGCTTTTTGAAAGCATAAAGCAGAAGGAAACTTAGCAATTTTTTCCCCCATCTCTACCTCTTCTCTTTAGATAAGATAGATAACCTACAGCCTTCTCATTTATTTTCTTGGTGTATAGATAAATAGACAAGATGACAGAAAATATATAGTCTAAAAGATATGTTGTCCCAAATTGTTACAGACCTTATGTACTTTTGTCCAAGTATAGATGAATTGGCATGAATTTTCAAATATTGTGGCCATGGCCTCTAATAGCTGCTACTTTCTCTCTTTTAGTTTGACTGATCCATTTCATTTTACCATTGAATCCATCTTTAGACACACTGACGTCTGACATTCCCACTGTCTACTCATCTGGGATAGACAAAGTGCTTTCCTGAGTATGATTCTTGGTCCTACTGTTATGAAACTGGAAACTGATGGAGAAGCATTAGCCCACCAATGAGATGGGCAAGATCCCATAGACCACTCTGGTGGTCGTGTGGGACTTGTTCAGCTTCTCAAGGAACTAAGATGATAACAGACCTGTTCTGAGATTGGAATTGCAAACCGCAAAGTACTATAGAGGCTTACCAGGGCTCCAGGATGCAAAAGGTTTTCCATGAGAAGCAAATCTATTCCATTTGTGGCTTTTGCTAGTTTTGCACTATCAAGAAATGTATTTTTAAAAAACCTTTTCTACAATGCTTGCAAAAGCCACAAATTCGATACCTTTGGTTTGCATGCAAAACGTGATGCCTAATTCAGGTTAGACTTTGTATTGCATTAGCTAATGCACTAGAACTTCTTCCAAGAAGTTCCCAGGTCAAGCAGTTTAAGCTTCACATTTCAAAGACACTTTGATTTGAGACCTCAGCAAAACATTCACAAAGTAATGAATGGCCAAGTAATTGTCAAATTTAAACCTTAAAATATTTAAATGTTGTATTGCCCCATCTCAACACTCCTGATAAGCTCTCATGAAAATTATGGGCTAAAATTGACATTGATTCCATTAGTGCAATAGAGGCAAGTTCATGTCATAGAAACAGGAAATAATTCAGGTTAAAATCATTCACTCAGCTGTGACATGATAAAAGGCACAAAGTACAGAGGATCTCCAAGAGAAAAATGTATTCCTGGAAATGGTTGAAGGACTTTAAATTGGGGGGAGGGGGGAGGTGTGCAAGTTGTAAATCTCCTTTATAAGAAAATCCTCCAACAGGACTCATAGGCTGTTCTATGGCCTGTATTATTAGGTTATGAACTTTCCATGATTGCTGATTCTCACTACTGTTCTTCTACAGTCAGTTTTACTGTCTAAAAATCAGGTTCAGTTGGATTTCCCAAGGCTCTTCTTGCCTCTTCTATGGAGTTTGGTGCCAACATGGGTCAGATGACCGCAACACTCCACTCTGCAGTATTTGGGGTGACCGCATTTATAGGGTAAGTGAAACCATTCTCATTATCTTATATATATAATCTGTGAGGTCTAAGTTGGATTATTTGGTATGAAAGGTTTAAGGTATTATCATTTTTAGTAGCACTTCATTGAGAAATGTATAAGAAACATCTGAGAATTTACTGATCTTTCCCTATTGACTCTTTTACTTGTGATTCTATGATTTTTAAAAAAAAAATCTTCAAAAGAGTAACAGTAGAATTTTTCAAATATCTCTTCTTTATCTCCCAACATATCATTAAGCTTTGGATTCACAGAAGCAAAATGGCCTTAGATGATGAAGATATAGATTATGGACTGAGGGCTACATAATTAAACATGTAAGATATCAAGGTAAAGTACCAGAATACATAAAGAGGATAATTTCTTTAGTCAGCAAATGGGCAATAACAGGAAAAGAATTTTTGTCTTGGGATAGTGAGCAGTTGTATAAACATATGATGCAAAGGCTTTTTCAAATAGACATAACATTGCCATATGTTCCATCCGAAAACTGCAGAGGGACTTGGGAAAATCAGAATGATTTAAGATCGCCTATACACATCTCTGCCACCATTTGGTTAGCTGAGCCCAAGCAGCTAAAAGAGAGGAGTGTAGTTAAATAGGGACACATTGAGAGACCGTAGTGTGCCCCTGAGATCTTTGTGTTAAGATAAAGAAAGCCATCAAACATCATGAACAAACTGCTGCTTTCCTTAAGATATGGTAAAGCGTGTGCACTACCTCTGGTCGTTCAGTTCCACCAGAGCTCATGGAAGGCTTTCCTCCAGATTCAGGTCAGAGACTGCTTAACATGGCAAGGAAGGTTTAGACTGTGGGGAACATATGGATTTGCCCTTCTTCAGTACTTAGCTATGAGAAAGAGACAACGCTGCTAGGGTGTCAAAAGACCAGTAAAGTAAACAGATCCCTCTACATAAAGGAAAGGCAGCCTACAAAGCAGGCACAATGGAAACAATAACACCTCAATGCCAAGTGCAGGCTGTGCCTGCACAATATCAAATCAACCAATCAAAGGGTGAAAAATTCAACACGCACAAATGTTTTGTCTACGTAACCTAGCCTGTGTGCTTGCTTTCTTTTTGCAACTGCAGTGAACAATGGTTTTAGTATCATGTAGGCAGAGAAACCGTGCAAATAATTGGCACCCAAAGACAAGTCATTGAATTGGTTGTATAGACCACCACTCTCCATTTCATTGACTAAAGGGGGGGAAATGAGATTGTTGTAGGAAGCAAACTATACGACCAGCAGTGGCAGTCTGTTCCATAGAGCTGACTTCATTAACCTCAACAGGGTCCAATTAAATCCAGGAAGATGACCAGCCGTGATCCTTCTGAAAGTCGTTTTTCCTTCATACAGAAGATCAGATTTATTAATACACAGATATTTTTATTGTCCAATCCCTTAATAAAGAGTATAGGTGGGAACTTTTCCTGGCCAAAATTAATCAGATTGCACTTAAAACTTCAATTTAGCTGATCATTACTTAAACATTCATTTCAATTTGCTTCTCTTGCTGTCAATAGTCTTTTCTCTAGAATAAAAATAGTTTGTGTCATTTGAAACTACCCAACCATAAAGACATAAATAACGCTAGAGTGAATCAGAATCAAATGAAGTTGCTCAAATTTATGTCCCTGAAACTTATTCATATATGCATGCATGTTCTTGTTTATAACTCATTCTGCATGGCATCTGATGGGCTCCCAATTTAAGTCTTTCTTCAGTTATGGAATTCCTTAGAATAATTTCTTCCTGTATGGACTCCCCTCCAGCCCCACCATCCCAGTTCTAGTTGCCTCGTAAGTCCTACTCGGCAAATGGTGAAACCTCCAAATCTCCCCTTCCTATCTCTAAAATTTCAAACTTCATGTCATTGGGCTCATTCAGAGAAAGAATACCTCCCCTCACTTAAATTCATTGATTCATTCATCAAGGGCATCCAATATGCTATTTAACCCACTTAGTGAATTTTTTATTTCAACAATCACCATTTTCACTGCTAAGAAATCATAACTGCCAGATCTTGTTTCTTAAGTACTTGTTGTTGTTTAATAATCTCCTGTTCATATAGCATGTTTGCAAAAAATTCCTTTATCCCTCTAATTATATTATGTATTCTTAAAGTCATTTTTGGATCATTTATATAATTTCTTATCTTTCTGGTATGAAAATTTTCTATATGTGATAATAATAGTCTTTCATTGTGGCCATCAACAGATAGTATGTAATTCTTGGTTACCCAGTCTTAGTTCAGGTTTCCTCAAAACAGAGCTACAGAAAGTGGTGTAAGAAATTTATTTTTAAAAAAATCCCAAGAAACCCAGTGAAGGAGCAAAGCGAGATAGACAAACAGGAAAGACCAATGTAAGGGATTATTTGTTCTGTTCACCCAGGATTTTTGAGAAGCATAAAGAATCTTCCTAGAATAGTTTGCTAAAGGACTTCCATCCCCCATTAGTTGAAGGCTGCCCCTGGGACTGCTGACACCCTCATACTTTTGGACTGTGTTTTCCCATGGGCCAAGATGTTTCCCTAGTTTGGGAGAAGGACCTGGAGCATAAAGCAGAGAAGATATGCACTTAAGACTGGATTTGCTCAATGTCTATCTAAACATGCATGCAACCATACGAGGCTGTTGCCACTGAAATTGGACAAGGGTCTCCTGCAGGCTCTCTGTAGAAGAAGTCTCCAGAATGTATCCTGAGTTGTGATAATTCCTGATAGAGCGATCTTCCTGCAGGAGTGAACTTTGAGCAGTGACATTAACCTATAGCCTTTTATCAGCAGCATCTGATTTGACCTGGTAGTGAGGGTAGCCCATCCACTGCCTTCTTTTAAGGGTGCCTCTTTTTTTCTGGTTTCCAGACTATTCTCATTCTTATTTTTAGGAATGTCTGTGAATATTTTTTGAAATGTTTTCTTTAATGTTTCCTAGGAAAGAAAGATCTCCACCTGTGCTCAGCCATCTGCCTAATGTATAAATTAGACTCTTTTGTTATCTGTCTTAAAGCATTACTTACAAGATCACCAAGATTCCCCTATTTTCCAGTAATTTTGGATTTAAAGATTACACCCACATTCACAACATCTATTTCTATATGGTTTCACCAATGCTGACCTCCTCTCTGCTATCATTCCACTCAAATGCAAAATGCTAATTGTTGGAAGTGAGGCCCTGATCCTCTGAGGCCTGTCTGGGTCAGTCCATTTGAAATATTCTATAACTAGTGTCCTAGAAAAGTTCATCTAGTAAATATTTGATGTCATACTCTCTTTTCAATACAGAAGATTGCTTTGCTTTATCATGTCATATTAGTTTTCTAGGGCTGTCATGACAATGTATCACAGACTAAGTGGCTTAAACAACAGAAATGTATTTTCTTACTATTCTGGAGACTGGAAGTCTGAGGTCAGTGTGGTGGCAGCGTTCGTTTCTCCTGAGGCCTCCCTCCTTGGCTTGTACCTTCTTGCTCTATCTTATCATGGTCTTACCTCCATAGCTTTCCATGTCAAATCTCGTCTTCCTATAAGGACACCAGTAACATTGGATTAGGGCTCAACCTAATGACCACATTTTAATTTAATTACTTTTTAAAAACCCCTATCTCAAAATATAATCACATTCTGCAGTTATAAACGAGTAGATTTCACCCTGTGAATGGGGGTGAGGGGAGACACAATTCAGCCCAGAACACATGTCCATTAAGAATTCTTCAGATTAAAAAAAAAAAAAAAGAATTCTTCAGATTCCCTTCAATATTATTCAAATGGAATGAAACATTAGTCTAGTCTCCATGCATTTCAAATAGAAGGAGTTACCATTGCTACAGATTTTAAATCACGGGGTTTTTTTCTCCAATTTTTACTAGAAAAACATTTCGGCTAATGATCTCTTTGAATGTGCAGAAAGGAACACTGGCCATATGATAAACCAACAAGACAAAATCTTTAGGTCAAAGCTAAATATAGCAAAATCTACTTAATATAAGATTCTACAACTTATGTGAGAAGATAAACTAAGTCATAGAATCATTTTAATTAATTTCTTTTTAAACTAATATGTAGATATCATTAAAAACTTAATCAAACAGTTCAAAGGGATCTTGAATGTAAAGAAAGTCTTCCTCCCACCTCCATCCTCAGTTCCTTAGCTGTCCTTCCCAGAGGCAACCACTATTATCTGTTTCTTAATTATCACTCCAGAGATACTCTATGGGAATGCAAACATGTATATTAATGCATCCTTTTTGCTTTGTACGGTTGAGGTATACTTTACATATATTTTGTATTGTGGCTTTCCACTTAACAGTCTTCAGGATTACTCCATCTCACAAAAAGAGATGTACCTAATTATTTTCAGAGACCAAAGAATTTTTTGTTATATGGGTATACAAGTATAAATAATTTTTTAGCCATACCTACTGATGGCCATTTAGCTTGTTCCAGCCTTTTGTTGCAATCAATAAGGCTGTAATGAGTAGCCTTCTTTATACAACTTTGCACAGAAGTACAAGTACACTTGAGGGATAAATTTCCACCCATAGAGCCACAGGTTCCAATGTTATGTGTATTTTTACCTTTGAAATACATTGAGAAATTTCCCTCCAAAGAGTCTGCATCAATCTGGAATCTTACAAACAATGTATATGGATATTTGCTTCCTCACACCATGTTAATATAGATTATTATCAAACTTTCAAAGTATCGTGTCAGTTTGGTAGGTGAAATAGTGATACATCATTATTTTTCTAATTTGCATTTCTCTAATTATGGGTGAGGTTGAGAACCTTTTCTTACACTTAAGAACATTTGGATTTGTGGAGGAGGAGTCAAGATGGCGGAGAAGTAGCAGGCTAAGATGACTTCAGGTAGCAGGAGATCAGCTAGATAGCTTATCAAACCATTCCGAACACCTACAAATCCAACAGGAGATTGAAGAGAAGAAGAGCAGCAATTCTAGAAACAGAAAACCAACCACTTTCTGAAAGGTAGGACCGGTGGAGAAGTGAATCCAAAGTGACGGCAGATAGACCACGGGAGGAGGGGCTGGCTCCTGGCAAGTGGCACAGCAACGGAGCACAAAATCAGAACTTTTAAAAGTCTGCTCCACTAAGGGAAATCACTCCAGAGGTTAAGCCAGGTGAAGCCCCTGCAGGATCAGCGTGGACTCAGGTCCCATGGGGTCACAGAAGGATTGGGGGTGTCTGAGTATCGCAGAGCTCATAGGTATTACAGCAGGGAAGCCGGCTACAGAGACGGAACCGAGGAGTGAGCTCTCAACTCGGGGTTACCTTAAATCATGATCCGTGGCACAGGCCACTGCTCTGTGAGCAGGGACCCCACAAGATCCGGGGAGACACTCCTGGAAGAGCACAGGGATCAGTGGGGTTCAGAGACTCCATGCAGGGCTGTGTGCCAGAGACAGAGAAGCTTGGTCACAGGCTGGGTGAACTCAGAGCTTGGCTGGAGGCCAGGGAGATGGGAGTGATTGAGCGCTTTTCTCCAAGGGCACATTGAGGAGTGGGGCCCCGAGTTCTCAGCTCCTCTGGGCCAGAATTTGGGTAGGACCGGTGGAGAAGTGAATCCAAAGTGACGGCAATTTTCATTCCTATCCTCTGGAACTCTCTGGAAAGCGTTCAGGGAACAAAAGCTCCCAAAAGTGAACCCAGGCAGATTACTTAACCTGGCCCCTGGTAAGTGCGGTGCACTTCCACCTTGGGCAAAGACATTTGAGAATCATTACAACAGGCCCCTCCCTCCAGAAGATCAACAAGAAATCCAGCCAAGACCAAGTTCACTTGCCAAGGAGAACAGCAGAATTCCAGAGGAGAAAGCAAAGCATGGAATTCATGGCTTTCTCCCCATGATTCTTTAGTCTTGCAAAGTTAATTAATTTTTTTTATTTTATTTTTTTCTTCTGCTAAATTTTTTTTAACTTTTACCCTTTCCTCTTTTATAGTTTTTTAACTAGTTTATTTTAACAACTACTTTCATTAAAAAAATCTTTTTTGAAGCTTCAGTATTATAGTCATATTTTATCCTTCATTGTACCTAACTTTATATTTTGTATACACATAGGGTTATTTCTTCTAAAAAACTTTGGGGTACAACTTCTTCTAATAGATCAAAATATACCCTAAATCTAGCACAGGGTTTTGTTCTAGTCTCCAGTCTGAGCAAATTCTCTCCACTTTCTTTTTCTTTATTCTCCCAACCAACTTATCTTCTCAATTCCTTTTTTAGAATTATTTTTTTAAAAACATTTTCATCTTTATAGTCATATTCCATCCCTTCATTGTGTTTACCTTTTTCATTCTTTAAAATTTGGGGAGGAAGTTTCTTCTAAGAGACCAAAATACTACCAAAATTAAGTGGGTGACCCTGTTCTACTCACCAGTCTAATATATATATATTTTTTCTTTTTTATATTTTTACTTTATTTGTTTTCTTTTTTTAATTTTTTTTTCTGAACTTATTTTTACCCCCTTTCTCCCACCCCCCCATGATTTGGGGTCTCTTCTGATTTGGTTAAAGCACATTTTCTTGGGGTCTTTGTCACCCTTTTAGTATTGTATTCACTCCTTCATATATTCTTATCTGGACAAAATGACAAGGTGGAAAAACTCACCAAAAAAAAAAAAAAAAAAAAAAGAACCAGAGGCAGTACCAAAGGCTAGGGACCTAATCAATATGGACATTGGTAATATGTCAGATCTAGAGTTCAGAATGATTATCAAAATGCTGGCCGGGCTCAAAAAAGGCATGGAAGATATTAGAGAAACCCTGTCTGGAGAAATAAAAGAACAAAATCTAACCAAGTTGAAATCAAAAAAGCTATTAATGAGGTGCAATTAAAAAATGGAGGCTCTTACTGCTAGGATAAATGAGGCAGAAGAGAGAATTAGTGATATAGAAGACCAAATGACAGAGAATAAAGAAGCTGAGCAAAAGAGAGACAACTACTGGACCACGAGGGGAGAATTCGAGAGATAAGTGATACCATAAGATGAAACAACATTAGAATAATGGGATTCCAGAAGAAGAAGAAAGAGAGGGGGGGCCAAAGGTATATTGGAGAGAATTATTGTAGAGAATTTACCTAATATGGCAAAGGTAACAAGCATCAAAATCCAGGAGGCACAGAGAACCCCACTCAAAATCAGTAAGAACAGATCCACACCCCGTCATCTAATAGTAAAATTTACAAGTCTTAGCAACAAAGAGAAAATCCTGGAAGCAGCCCGGGACAACAAGTCTGTAATATACAATGGTAAAAATATTAGATTGGCAGCAGACTTATCCACAGAGACCTGGCAAGCCAGAAAGAACTGGAATGATATATTCAGAGCACTAAATGAGAAAAACATGCAGCCAAGAATACTATATCCAGCTAGGCTGTCACTGAAAAGAGAAGGAGAGATATAAGCTTCCAGGACAAACAAAAACTAAAAGAATTGTCAACACCAAACCAGCTCTACAGGAAATATTGAAAGGGGTCCTCTAGGCAAAGAGAGAGCCAAAAAGTAACAGACCAGAAAGGAACAGAGACAATATACAGTAACAGTCACCTTACAGGCAATACTTCAGGCACTAACTTCAGCTCTTTTAATAGTTACCCTACATGTAAATGGGCTAAATGCCCCCAATCAAAAGGCACAGGGTATCAGAATAGATGAAAACACAAAACCCATCAATATGCTATCTACAAGAAACTCATTTTAGACCCAAAGACACCTCCAGATTTAAAGTGAGGGGGTGGAAAACAATTTACCATGCTAATGGACATCAAAAAAACAAACAAAAAAAAAAACAAAAAAACCTGGGGTGGCAATCCTTATATCAGATCAATTAGATCTTAAGCCAAAGACTATAATAAGAGATGAGGAAGGACATTATATCATACTCAAAGGGTCTGTACAAGAAGATCTAACCATTTTAAATATCTATGCTCCTAACATGGGAGCAGCCAACTATATAAAACAATTAATAACAAAATCAAAGGAACACATTGACAATAATACAATAATAGTAGGGGACTTTAACACTCCCCTCACTGAAATGGACACATCATCCAAGCAAAAGATCAACAAGGAAATAAAGGCCTTAAATGACACCCTGGATCAGATGGACATCACAGATATATTCAGAACATTCCATCCCAAAACCACAGAATACACATTCTTCTGTAGTGCACATGGAACATTCACCAGAATAGATCACATCCTGGATCACAAATCAGGTCTCAACTGGTACCAAAAGACTGGGATCATTCCTTGCATATTTTCATACCACAATGCTCTGAAGCTAGAACTCAATCACAAGAGGAAAGCTGGAAAGAACCCAAATACATGGAGACTAAACAGCATCCTTCTAAAGAATGAATGAGTCAACCAGGAAATTAAAGAAGAATTGGAAAAATTCATGGAAACAAATGATAGTGAAAGCACAATGGTTCAAAATCTTTGGGACACAGCAAAGGCAGTCCTGAGAGGAAAATATATAGCAGTACAAGCCTTTCTCAAGAAACAAGAAAGGTCTCAAATACACAACCTAACCCTATACCTAAAGGAGCTGGAGAAAGAACAGCAAAGAAAGCCTAAACCCAGCAGGAGAAGAGAAATAATAAAGATCAGAGCAGAAATCAATGAAATAGAAACCAAAAGAACAGTAGAACAGATCAATGAAACTAGGAGCTCGTTCTTTAAAAGAATTAAAAGATTGATAAACCCCTGGCCAGACTTATCAAAAAGAAAAGAGAAAGGACCCAAATCAATACAATCATGAATGAAAGAGGAGAGATCACAACCAACACCAAAGAAATACAAACAATTATCAGAACATATTATGAGCAACTACATGCCAGCAAATGTAGATTGAAAAATTTCAATCTCCAGAAAGGAAATTGAAAGAGACATCAAAAATCTCCAAACAAACAAGAGCCCAGGGCCAGATGGCTTCCTGGGGAATTCTACCAAACATTTAAAGAATTAATTCCTATTCTCCTGAAACTGACCCAAAAAATAGAAATGGAAGGAAAACTTCCAAACTCATTTTATGAGGCAAGCATCACCTTGATCCCAAAACCAGACAAGGATCCCATCGAAAAAGAGAATTACAGACCAATATCCTTGATGAGCACAGATGCGAAAATTCTCAACAAAATACTAGCCAATAGGATCCAACAGGACATTAAAAGGATTATTCACCACTACCAAGTGGGGCGCAGGGTTGGTTCAACATCTGCAAATCAATCAATGTGATACAATACATTAATAAAAGAAAGAATAAGAACGATATGATACTCTCAATAGATGCTGAAAAAGCATTTGACAAAGTACAACATCCCTTCTGATCAAAACTCTTCAAAATGTAGGGATAGAGGGCACATACCTCAATATCATCAAAGCCATCTATGAAAAACCCACTGCAAATATCATTCTCAATGGAGAAATACTGAGAGCTTTTCCACTAAGGTCAGGAACACGGCAGGGATGTCCATCATCACCACTGCCATTCAACATAGTACTAGAAGTCCTAGCCTCAGCAATCAGACAACAAAAAGAAATTAAAGGCATCCAAATTGGCAAAGAAGATGTCAAACTATCACTCTTTGCAGATGATATGATACTATATGTGGAAAACCCAAAAGACTCCACTCCAAATCTGCTAGAACTTGTACAAAAATTCAGTGAAGTGTCAGGATATAAAATCAATGCACAGAAATCAGTTGCATTTCTTTACACCAACAATAAGACAGAAGAAAGAGAAATTAAGGAGTCAATCCCTTTTACAATTGCACCCAAAATCATAAGATACCTAGGAATAAACCTAACCAAAGAGGCAAAGAATCTATACTCAGAAAACTGTAAAGTACTCATGAAAGAAATTGAGGGAGACACAAAGAAATGGAAAAATGTTCCATGCTCCTGGATTGGAAGAACAAATATTGTGAAAATGTTTATGTTACCTAAGGCAATCTACACATTTTATGCAATCCCTATCAAAATCCCATCCATTTTTTTCAAAGAAATGGAATAAATAATCCTAAAATCTATATGGAACCAGAAAAGACTTCGAATAGTCAGAGGAATATTGAAAAAGAAAGCCAAAGTTGGTGGCATCACAATTCCAGACTTCAAGCTCTATTACAAAGCTGTCATCATCAAGACAGCATGGTACTGGCACAAAAACAGACACATAGATCAACGGAACAGAATGGAAACCCCGGAAATAGACCCTCAACTCTATGGTCAACTAATCTTTGACAAAGCAGGAAAGAATGTCCAACAGAAAAGAGACAGTCTCTTCAACAAATGGTGTTGGGAAAATTGGATAGCCACATGCAGAAAAATGAAACTGGACCATTTCCTTACACCACACACAAAAATAGACTCAAAATGGATGAAGGACCTCAATGTGAGAAATGAATCCATCAAAATCCTTGAGGAGAACACAGGCAGCAACCTCTTCGACCTCAGCCACAGCAGCTTCTTCCTAGGAACATCGGCAAAGGCAAGGGAAGCAAGGGCAAAAATTAACTACTGGGTTTTCATCGAGATGAAAAGCTTTTGCACAGCAAAGAAAACAGTTAACAAAACCAAAAGACAACTGAAAGAATGGGAGAAGATATTTACAAACGACATATCAGATAAAGGGCTAGTGTCCAAAATCTATAAAGAACTTAGCAAACTCAACACCCAAAGAACAAATAATCCAATCAAGAAATGGGCAGAAGTCATGAACAGACATTTCTGCAAAGAAGACATCCAGATGGCCAACAGACATATGAAAAAGTGCTCCACATCACTCGGCATCAGGGAAATACAAATCAAAACCACAATGAGATACCACTTCACACCAGCCAGAATGGCTAAAATTAACAAGTCAGGAAATGACAGATGCTGGTGAGGATGTAGAGAAAGGGGAACCCTCCTACCCTCTTGGTGGGAATGTGAGCTGGTGCAACCACTCTGGAAAACAGCATGGAGGTTCCTCAAAAACTTGAAAATAGAGCTACCCTACAACCCAGCAATTGCACTACTGGGTATTTACCCTAAAGATACAAATGTAGTCATCCGAAGTGGCACATGCACCTGAATGTTTATAGTGGCAATGCTCACAATAGCTAAACTAGGGAAAGAAACTAGATGTCCATCAACAGATGAATGGATAAAGAAGATGTGGTATATATATATATATATACACACACAATAGGATATTATTCAGCCATCAAAAGAAATGAAATCTTGCCATTTGGCGACGGTGTGGATGGAACTAAAGGGTATAATGCTTAGTGAAATAAGTCAGTTGGAGAAAGACAGCTATCATGTGATCTCCCTGATATGAGGAAGTGGAGATGCAATGTGGGGGGTTTGGGGGGTAGGAAAAGAATAAATGAAACAAGATGGGATCGGGAGGGAGACAAACCATAAGAGACTCTTAATCTCACAAAACAAACTGAGGGTTGCCAGGGGGAGGGGGTAGGGAGAGGGTGGTGGGGTTATGGACATTGGGGAGGGTATGTGCTATGGTGAGTGCTGTGAAGTGTGTAAACCTGGCCATTCACAGACCTGTACCCCTGGGGCTAGTAATACATTATATGTTTATAAAAAAATAATATATAAAAAAAAGAACATTTGGATTTGTGTTTTCAAAAGGCATTGCTCACAGTCTTTTTCTGTTTATCAACTGCTTATCTTTTATTAATTACAAAATAGGTTTTAAATAACCATGCGAGACTACTTATCTATTTATTATTTCTAGAAAAAGTATCAGATGAACACTGTGGGTTTCTAAATCTGCTTAGGTCTCCTAAGTATGCCTTGATAAATGAATAATAGGGAATAATAGCATTATCACTAGATAAGAAGTCTCAGTTCTACCACAGTTGGCAGCATTTTAATAACCTGAATAGATGAAGAGTTATACCATGTTCATTGATAGAACAACTTAACACTGAAGATGTCAACCCTTTCCAATTAATCTTCACATGCAAGGTAATTATAATAAAACTGCCCAGCAGAGAGGCGCCTAGGTGGCTCAGTGGGTTAAGCTTCTGACTTTGGCTCCGGTTATGGACTAAGGGTCCTGGGATTGAGCCCCTCTTCGGACTTTCTACTCAGAGGGGAGCCTGCTTCCTCCTCTATCTGCCTGCCTCTCTGCCTACTTGTGCTCTCTCTCTGTCAAAAAAAAAAGAAATGTCCAGCAGAAAATTTTTTAGTAACTCTACAGATTTATTCTAAAATGTTTGTAGAATAAAAAAAGTACACAAATAGCCAGTTCAATTTTGGGAAAAAAGAAGATCATGGAAACAGGAGTATGCTTTATAACCTTTCTTTAAAAAAATGGTAAAAGAATATTGATCAATAGAACATAAAAGTTCTCAGGGGAAAAGAAAAATGAATCAAAATCTAATCAAAAATTAATGTTGTATTCTATGTTGGCTAATTGTATATAATTTTAAAAAGGGAAATAATATAGGGAAAATGTACAGTCTAGAGAGAAAAATAGTCTTGAATTTCTACATATGCCATACTCAAAGTGGATGCCAAATGGTACAAAGATCCAATGAAGAAAAATAAAATTATAAAGTAATAGAAGAAAATGTAAAGAACATGTTTGAAACTTAGGGATAGGGAAGGACCTGTTAAAGTACATGCTCAAAGCATAAAACATCTAGATGTCTATAAAATAAAAATCATCATAAACAAAGTTAATGAACAGATGACAGTTTGGGAAAAAATATTCGTAATCTCTAAACTGAAACAGGATTAATATTTAGGATATACAATGAACTCCTGGAAATTAATAAGAAAAGGGTAGGAAACAATAGATAAAATGAGCACAGAACATTATCATGTGGTTCACAAGAGGAGAAACCTAAATCAGGTTGTTGCAGGTCAGGTTTCTTGGAAGACAGACTAGGTGATGAAAATTATAATCGAAATTTTATCAGGAATTGCTATCAGGGTAAACACCACTGTGGAAAAGAAGGAAGGATTGGGAAGAGGGAGAAGTGGATCTATAGTGCAATATCAACAAATGACTCAGCCCATCCATCCCAGTCTGCTAGGCTACCATAACAAATTACCATACATTGGGTCTTAGACAACAGAAATTTATTTTCTTATAGTTCTAGATCTACAAGTCCCAGATAAAGGTCAGGCAAGGTGGGTTTCTAATGAGAACCTTCTTTTAGGCTTGTAAACAGCTGCCTTCTTTCTGTCCTCACACAGCCTTTGATCTGAGTTATGTGCAGAGAATAAGATATCTCTCTTCCTCTGCTTATAAGGCCAGGAATACTATAGGATTAGGACTCCACTGTTATGGCTTCATTTAACCTTAATTACTCCTAAAATCCCTATCTCCAGATACAGTCACATGAGAGATAAGGGCTTCAAGATATGAATTTGGGGGTAGAGGGCTAGAACACAATTTAGTCCATAGGGCCACCTGGTGAGAGCTCCAAAGCTGGAATAGTGTGGCAGATTCTATTTTCTAAAAATGCCTGCAATCTCCTATGCCACATGTTTTCATAAGGTGACCATGATACTCCTCCCATGGAAAGGAAGGGTCTACAGCCTCTCTCCTTGAACCCTGGTAAGGTTTTATGATCATATCAGTCCACAGAAAATAATGAATACATGTCTTCCAAGGCTAGGTCATAAAAGGAAATGTAGCTTTTAGATTATTTGTTTGAATACTCATTCTTGAAGTATTTAGCTGTCACATAAGCAATCTGACTAGTCGGAGACCACCATGTTATGAGACAGCCCAATCAACCCATATGAAGAAAGCAAATGGCAAGACCCTGAGATTACACAAAGAGAGAGACAGAGATGCTCAGACAAACTCCAGCTATCTTAGCCCTCTGTTTTTCAGCTCCAGCCACCATCTGACAGAAATCATGTAAGAGACCCTAGATCATAACTTCCCTTTGATCCGCTCCCAAATTCCTGAGCCACAGGATGCCTGCAGCAGTGATGTGATATATCTATCTATCTATTTGATAGATAAGTAGAATAGACAACTTCAGAAGTGTCTTGAATTGGAACAAAAGGACTAGACTTGCCTACATTTACCACTCATTGAATGAGGATGCTTCTGGGAGATGGTGACTTTGGGCAAGGTAACACTCTTCAGCCAAGGGCACTTACCAAAAAAAGTGCTGATTACTGAAGGCCATTGACCAGCAGAACTCCCAGGAACTTGGGGGAATAAGTCCTTTAGTCTTGAAGCATGAGCCAGATGACATATCACAACATCTGCTATGGTCCATCCCTCGTACCACTTAGATCCATTTCTTTTTATAAGTTCTGCAAGCAGCAACTCCAGCATTCTGGTGGGCTTTTTCCTGCAAGAAATATAAGAAAGGGAGATTAGTGGAATGACCCACAGTTCTACAGCTGCAATTTGTCTTACGGCACCAAAGGATTCTCATTTTTTCCCTTCTTTACTCTCTATTCTAGATTCCTTTCACTCTCAGAGACTCTCCTGCTCTAGGTGACTTACCTGAGGGGTGACCCAGCCTCTCATTATTGGAGGGCCTAAACTCCTGCTCAAAAGTCTTTCTGTTGCAGCTGTAAGTGCTTATTTACATCAAAATTGGGCAACGTAGTAAAAACATACCCAGGTGAAATTTCTGAATCCTAAATACCTTCTTCCTCTCTGGATTCTGTAATAGAAGCCCTACTTCCCACTGAAGCAAAGCTCATCGGTCTGATGTGAGGATGTGGGATCCATGTAGGTGGATCAAAGACTCTAAATCCTCCCACAGTGGCACAGGCATGGACTACAAGGGAAAAAGAGTATGTGCACATTCTAGTGAAAGTGAACTGATATCCTTTTGGGGCAGAGGCTTAAGATACTCAACTTGCCATCAGGTCATACCTCAAGAGACAGTTCCAAAACTGGGGCCTTCGGCGTTGGTTTTTAGTGCTGGCAGCTCAAACGTACAGCAGTGGCAGTAGTTAGAACAGCCTTAGTGCTTAAGAGCCCAGCCTACTGAGCCCATGCATAGCCTCCTCCCTGTCACCATGGCTATTTCACCATGGCTATTTGTGTGTCCACTGCGCCATCACTGTGGTAGCCAATGACAGAGGCTAGTTGACACCACCTGGCCAAATTATTGTATCAACTTGATTGTTTAGTGCTTCCTCTGTGGTAGATGCTACTCTGGTGGGCATTAGCACGTTATAAGATTTTTACTTTTCACACTCATTCCCCTATATCAGCTCACATGCCTGTATCTCAGATCATGTCCCTAGTCCTCCAAGCATTCTCTTTCAGAGCGGGTCCCTGACACACTGGCCAAGTCATTTGCTACTGCACATAAATCCATATATACTCAAACCTTGGGCCATTTCTCTTCTTCGATAAAGACAATATACCAGATGCACCACCCAAAAATTAAATCCATTAGGAAGATTTCCCCTCACAACTACATATTAAAGCCATCCATGATTGGGCCACTTAACCCAAATGTAGTAGCTCAAAATAACATGTCTTCCTCTCACATATCTAAAATTTGAGCAGAACTTGGTTGGAAAAAGTGAGACAGCTTTAATCTAGGGAACAGAATCATGAGAAGTCTTTTTACTCACATGTCTGATAGTTGCTGCTGGCTATTGGCTGGGACCTCAGCTACTAAAGCAGCTGCAAGACCTATACATGGCCTTTTAATAAGAATATTTCGCTTTCTCGAAGCATAGTATCTAGGTTCAAGAGCAAGCATCTCAAGAAGAAGGAAAATCCAGGAGGGAAATACAGCACCTTTTATGACCTAGCCTTGGAAATCAGCATCACTTCCACCTTATTCCATTGGTTAGAACTGAGTGACTAAGGCCAGCCTCTATTCAAGATGAGGAGAATTGAACTCTATCTCTTGACAGCATCAAGATGGAGGCTCATAAAATGTCAAAGAATTTCCAGACATCTTTTTAAACCACCACAGTTTACAAAGACACTAGGCCAATCCATTTGTGAACACAGCTCAGCTTTTATCTTCGTCAGCTGTTCGTGAGCGACTTACCATTTGCCCATGAATATGACCTAAGAGAGAGGTGCTAGTGAGACAATGTGGATGACATGACAGTCTGGAACACCTGCTTGCACAGCTTACTTGGCCTCTGGCTCTGCTTAGGCTGGACCCCAGATGTATCATTTCCATCTTACAATGGAGAATTGCTGGGCTTGTCCAACTTTATGACTTGGTAGGTCTGACAAATCCTATCTCATAATGGGAAGTGCTGGCCACATGGTCACTTGATTACATATTGTCAGGTGCTCCATCCCTACCAGAGTCCAGAAGCTGGCTAGGAGCTAATTTTTGAGTGGCACATAATTATTCACTATAGATAGCATGCCCTTGTTCCAGAACTCTAGGGCTTGCCTAAATCCACAGAGCATCTTTTCCCACATCGCATACCTCTAAAATTACGGATAAGCTGAATTGTATATCCTAACTTGGCAGGACTGCTAGCCTAGCATCCTGGACCTTCTACCAAGCTTTTTTTTTCTGGTCTGGGCCTCGTGCAAAGCTGACAGCCTTTCCCAGGGAAGACATGGCCATCAAGCCCAAAAAGAGGCCACTGTATTTCTTTCTTTGTGATGGGAAATACAAGATGCAATAATTATTGTTGTTTTTGTTACTCTGAGATGGAAAGTCCTGGCATGTTCCAGACCACTGCCTTCCTGAAATTTCACTAAGATGATTAGTCAGTCCCTGGATCTTCACAGTGTTCATCTCATACTCTCTTAAGCACATGTCTTAATGTGGTTTCCAATGTACTTACTGTTTCTTGCTACATCTAGTCAAGTTAGCATAATGTCATTGATGTAATAGAAAAGTATGTTCTGCAGGATGTCCAGACAGTGTGGGTCTCTTCAGACTATATTATGACAAAGAGATGGCTATTAACATTTGTATTTATAAACTGTACATGAATACTACTTTCTGTTTCAAGGGAATACAAACTGTTTCTGATCTTCCTTTCTCATTGAGCTGAAACAGAATGTACTACCAGACTGAAGGCTGCATCCTACATACCTCAGGTCAATAGTACTCTCCTTTAGAAAAGATACCACATGTGGCAGTCTGGAAGCAATGAGACTACACTTAGTGGCACTTATACTAGTCCACTGTCATCCTTCAGAGTCCTTCTGGTCTTTGCAAGTGCAAGACTTGGGAATTAAATGAGAGTATCATGGGGATGACTTCTGAATTATATAGATCTTTAAGAGAGACACAAAATTCCACCTACCCCCTGACCTCCCAAGGTTGCATTTTTTATTTTATTTTTATTTATTTATTTTTTTTAATTTTATTTATTTATTTGACAGACAGAGATCACAAGTAGAAAGGCAGGTGGGGCAGTGTTAGGGAGGGGGAAGCAGGTTCCCTGCTGAGCAGAGAGCCCGATGTAGGGCTCGATCCCAGGACCCTGGGATCATGACCAGAGCTGAAGGCAAAGGCTTTAACCACTGAACCATCCAGCACCCCTCATTCTTATTTTAATGAGGTGGTAACAATTATGGAGTTTGGCTTTCCCTGCTATGGTAGCTCTTACCACACAGAAACAGAACCCATGCTAGGTTCTGCCAAGTCCCTGACTGCCACTCTGATCTGCCACTCATTTCAGCAATCATGTCTGACTTGCTTCTGATGGTTAAATGCAACCATGCCAGTGTCTCTAACCCAGGTGTCTCAGGCCTCTAGTATTTTGTGATGCTATCATCCTTATTACTCTCAGTAAACCCAGTTCTAGTTATCTGTTTTTCCAATTAAATAGAGAGAGTTCTCTCAGCCAAGATATTTCATGGTCCCATCCTTTTCCAATCCGTACTCTTGTCTTGGCACAGTAAACCTGTCTAGATTGGGGTTTAAAATATCTATGGAGTTTCCCCTACTTTTATGTTTGAGTTCTAGGTCTGGACTTTGGCTTTTTCTGCTTTCCAGCAGCCAAAAAGGCCTTCCTTTTCAAACTTAGCCTTTACTTATTGATTAATGAATCTTGACCATTTATTATCTTTTTCTAAAGCACCAGTTTCCCCTGACAATAGCCATCTAATTTAATTGTTCATATGATTATCATTTCCTCCATATTTTTTAAATGTTGGCTGCATTGCACCCACTAGTGCATTTCTTTTCATTGGTACACCCATAGTTGAGGAGTGAGAAAAACTTCAACAGTTTCCCTGCTACCTTTTACAAGATCAGTCTCACCCTGATCCACTACCACCAGTAGGAGGGATGTGGTACTCAATGCCAACAGGCCAGAGGAAAATCTAGCCCTAGAATCCTCTCTTAGTGTGTGTGCTCCCTCAAACTACCCCACCTTGGGTATGACTGTTGAAGATTGTGTTCCTAAGAAAGCAGATACTGACATGGAGATTAGCATGAAGAAAATTTATTAGAGAACGTTCTTGAGATAACACATGTGAAAGAAAGGAAGGAGGCAGATTAACAGAGGGAGCAAAGGGTCTGCGATTCAGTCTCAGCAAAAATTTCACCTGATCCCATAAAGAGCCTTGTAGGTAGGCTGGTCCTTCTGAGCTGTCCCATGTCAGGATGAGAGGTTTGGGCCTGTGCTTCCAAATAAACCAGTTATTGGATGTAGACTGCTTCTGGAAAGGGCACATAAACCTGGACAAGGCAGCTCTCTTCTCCCAAGGGTAATTTCTGGTATGGGCTGACAGCTGATAGCCACCAGACAAAAGCATTCCCAGATGGAGGAATTAAGTCCATTCCTAAAGGAGGATCTGGGCAACACATCACAGTATCCATGACACAAGTATAGAAAAAGATAGATTCACTAATAATCACATAAACACAAATTTGAACAATTAGCTATCTCTTATGGCCATCATATTGTTAGAGATGTAGGAAAACAGGAGAATATATATAAGAATATAAATGAGTACAGATGTTCTGCAAACAATTTGTCATTATTTAATTAAATTAAATTATTTAATTAAATTAAATTAAATAAAAATATACCTCATGACTCAACAATTCTATAAAAAGTCTAACACAGGTCTATAAAATTACATGAACACGAATATTCATCACAGTGCTGTTTGTGGTAATGCAGACCAGGAGGAAACTAGGTCAAGATCACTAGAGAAATACATAAGCAATATATAGTGGTTGTAACACATTAGAGTGAATGTTTACAAACAAGAGGGGCAGGGGAATGGGAACTAGGTAAAGAAATGAAGGTGAAAAATTAGTAAAATAAAGAGAGGTCATGAATGAACCAGGGATTAACCAATGATTAACCCTTTGCACCTGAGGTCCCCATGGGAGCATGAATGCAAATATATTTAAAAAATTGGGCAAATTTTCTCTTATGTACGTTTGAAATTCAAAACCTAATAGGAAGAAAGTCAAGTTGGTTAGAAGAGTACTCCTAGAAAAATTCTTTCCAGTTGGAAAGATACCTCACAAGGCTTTAGACTTAGAATGACACAGCTTCCGACCTACTTAGACACTTGCAGAGGAAAACTCCTGTGTGGTCACCCTAGCTTCTCTGTTCATAAGATGGCACAGACTGGATCTAAGACACCAATCAATGCCAATTACAAAGGTTATTATTTGCCTGTTCAACAGACTCTAATAGAGTCCTTTCTCTTTAATAATCTTCTAGAAGGAGAAATGGAACACGAGTGCCCCATTCTTCTTACCACTGACCCCAAAAGGAAAAGAGGAAAGGCCCTGGCCACTTCAGGACACACTTTGTCATCAGAACACAGGCACCATTAGATTCTTTTCTGGTCTGTGCCTTGTCCTGAGCACACTCACGCCAAATCTCTCCCTTCCAAGCTTATGCCAATATACATTGCTTACGGTGTCAGCCTCCCCATTAATTAACCCCACCCTTGATAGCTCCTAAAGATTCAACTGGAAAGAGCATATTAAGATCAGCCAGCTAGCCCACAAGAAATCAGCAGGAACTGAAAACAGAAATTGCCGGTCCCTTTTCAAGGACTACCCCCAACAGGGATTCTCCTGAAAATTCCCGAGGACTGCCCAGGGCAGTTTTCTGGCCCTTCTTCTGATCTTATCTCTCTGCCCCTCCCAAGATATTGGCTGGTCTTTCAGACAATACATAACAGAAAACATTGGAACTTCTTTTTACATTTAGTTTGTCTCTTTTTTTTAAGTCTGTATTTGTGTTTATTTTTTTATATGCTGTATCATCACTATGGTAAAGATGTGTAACTTAAAAACAAATAAATGCACATATACCAGCAAAGCATGCTCATATCATTTTACTGATGGGGCAAGATTCGGAAGGCCTGAAACCTGTGCCCTTCGTCTCCAAGGTCTGGACAGAGTCTTGTCCTATTCCTCCATGCAGTTGGCCAGCGACCATTGGACTTGCTCCTGCCAGCTCCATTCTTCAACCTTTTTATTGTTTGTCTTTCCCTTGGTTCTAGACCAAATTCCTGTGAAGTCCTTCCTTTGTTTGGCACATGGCTGTTATTAAAGCTTTTATCTCCTTCCCAGACTGAAAGGTCTTTGATTTTCAATATTCTTTCTGTGCCTTCAATGAATCTGCCAGGTCTCCCTTAGGGCTTGGCCTCTGATCTCCAGCTGTGGCTAGGCAGACAGAGGAGGGAAGGCTTTGGGGAGGCACAGATCTGCCTTTACTTTACTGCACTCCTACTAGCTTCTCCCCACATCTCCCATCCATCTTATTGGTCCACTCATTGCTCCCAACATGCCGCAAGGAAAAATACTATAACCACTTCTTGAGGGGAATTTCCTTTCCTCTATTCTAGAAGCTCTCTCCTTTCCAGATTTTACAGATGTAAACATCTTTGTTTATGATGTATCATAGACCAGACACCAACTTGTCTTCTGCTATGTAGCATAAGTATAATCTAAGTAGAATATTCATGCACATACATAATAAGGTTCTGTTTCTAATAATTAAAGGAAGAAAAGAAAGAAAATCTAAATAACCTAGAGATCAATAAAAATCAGAACAGGTATTAAAGACAGGATCGAGGTACTAAAAAATAGTGCTAGTATGCACAAGAAACTTGAGGATCTGAATATGGTGCCTAACCCATAATAGGTATTCAATAAATATGGATTATTCCTGATTGAACCTTATTCGTTCAAAGGAGAAAAATAGTCTTTTCCTTTATACATTGCTTATAACTGTGTTTTCATTTAAAAAAAAGATCCATAAATGTGTCTCCTATGATTTTCTTATAATTAGCCATGGAGCACATAACACAATCCGATTTATGTGAATTGAACACCTTCCCATCTGAGCAGAGAATGTTGAATTTTGCAAAGACATAGAAGCACTTGTGTCTATGGCTTAGAAAGCGATTTCATTTATTGCCCAAACTGGGACATTCTTGAGTAATAAGTACAATGAGATAACAGACATGAAGGGAGTGTCCCAGACAAATCAGATGTCACATGGTCATCATATGACCTACCGAACTGAAGATGACATTGATTTGAATCCAAATGTATAAAGTGATTGATTTCTCATTACATTATTCATTGTCATTCAGCCAATTACATGACTCAGTACTTAAGGGTTAGTTAAGACCAAATGAAAAGGAAAACCCTAAACTTGAATAAATTAAATCTACCATAATGTTTTTGTTGACCTCTAATCAGAATTGGGCTCTAATCAATTTCTTTTTCTCTGAGTCGGTCACAAATTTCATTACCTGATTCTGATATTAAATTTAACAATTAATATCAGTTCTTGTTTTCTTAACCTCTGAGCAGCTTTAGAGATGAATGACCATTCACTACTTTTCAAACCACTGAATTTCTCCTGTTTTCTGACACCAAATGTCCGGCCTTAGCCCCACACTGGTTTCCAACTGTCCCCCTGCCCACGTCTGGCCCCCATTATAGACTATTTTTCCTCCATCTCTTCCCTCTCTTCTCACATTATATGCCCTCTGGGAAGCCTGATTTTCTCTCCCAGACATCTAGTAATAAATGATTCTTAAATCTTTACCTCTTGTCCAGATCTCACTTTTTACCCGAACTCCCAACCTATGTAACTGACTGCTATTGGAATTCTCTACTTAAATGTCTCCCAAGAACCCCCAAGAATTGAATAAAGTTGAATTATGTTAAAATCTCTGTTGAATATCTCAACATCTCAACAACAGCCCAGTCTACTCTTCTTTTGGTGTTCCCTGTCTCCAAAAATGACATTACCATGAAGTCAAAAACCCATGTTTCTTTCTTGACTCCATATTCTTTTACTCTCTGTGTCTGCTGGGTTGCCAAGTCCTGTCAATTCTATATCCCAGATGTCCTTTTCTCTCAATCTTCACTGTGACCAATCTTGATGAAGCTAACACCATCTCCCAGTTTCTTACCTAGTCGTTCATTCCCCCTCCAGACTTCCCTCCTCTAGTGCCTTTCTATATTGCAGTAAAAGTGATTTCTAACAGTGCAGATTTGTTCCATTTGCTTTTCTCTTTCAAATTGCTCTCTGGTTTTTAAATGTAGTTTGAACAACATGATATGAATGTCCCCCCACCATCTAGCCCTGCCCACCTATGCACACTGTTCCCCTTCCTCTTCCCTTTTGGGCTCTATGCAGGCATTCCCTAACACAGTCAGGCTTGCACTTATTTCCTATTGCCACTACTGGGACATTTCCTGCCTCATCTAACTTACTCCCACTCATCCTACTGCTACTGACTCAAATATCATTTCCTCAAGGAGCCAGTGTCTGATCCTGAAACTATATTAGGTTTCTTTCTATGTGTTCCTATAACACACTTTCTTTGTATTAGGTTGAAATACATGAAACTGCCTTTGTAAGTCAGCAATAGTTAAATAAAAGAAAATTCATGTAGTCAAAGCTAATACTTGTATCTGCTAAACTGCAAATTCCCTGAGGGTAGGAACCTGGCCCATTTCATACACTGTCTCACACATTTCCTAGCACATGGTAAATAGTAGTGTTTGTTGCATGAGTAAATGAATGAATGAACAAATAAATTAAATACGTTTTCCAGAAATGGGTCATCATGCTAATCAATCTAATTTGAAACTCTAACACTTTTCTTCTTAAAAATGATAACTGTTTTCTGTTACACAAGTGTTTGGCCACTCAGATTAAATATGGAAAATATATATTCTGAGTTTTTGGCAGAGTACAATTAGGTGAACTGATAAGCAGCATCTTGCTCTACAGAGCACAAACCTGAACTGACCTCATATAGGTTACCACTTTTTTTTTTTAACATATAATGTATTATTTGTTTCAGGGGCACAGGTCTTGTGGATTCATTAGTCTTACACAATTCACAGCACTCACCATAGCACATACCTTCCCCAACGTCTATCACCCATCCACCTCATCCCTCCTACCCCTCTCCCCTCCAGCAACCCGCAGTTTGTTTCTTGAGACTAAGAGTCTTTTGGGAGGAGAAGGAGGAGCAAGATGGCCGAGGAGTAAGAGAACTAAATTTCGTTAGGTCCCAGGAATTCAGCTAGGTAGTTATCCAACCACTCTGAACACCTACAGATTCAATAGGAGATTGAAGAGAAGAACAGCAATACTAGGAACAGAAAAGCGACCACTTTCTGGTAGGTAGGAGGTACTGAGGAGTATGAAACTGAGACAATATTCAGGAATAGACACCACGGGGGACAGAGGCCAGCTCCCAGCAAGCAGTAGAGCAGCAGAGCACAAAATCAGAACTTTCAGAAGTCTGCTCCACTGAGGGATGTCACTCCAGAGGCTAAGTGGGGGGTGGAGCCCTCACAAGCACAGTGTGGTCTCAGGACCCTCGAGAGTCACAGGAAGACCAGGGTGCCTGAATGTGGCAGAGCTCCCACGTATTGGAGCATGCAAGCTGGCTGCAGAGATGGAGCCAAGGAGGGGACTTGCAGCTCAGGGTTGCCATAACTGTGATCCAAGGCACAGTTGGACCACTGCTCTTTGAGCAGGGACCCCAAAAGTGGCAGATCCAGGGAGACCCATCTTCCTCCCCCCAGGGGAGTGGTGTGGGACTATGCTGCAGGAATCGGCTGGGTTTAGAGACTCCAGACGAGGCCATGCACCAGAGATAGAAATGCTCAGTCACAGGCTGGGTGAGCACAGAGCGTGGCCAGAGACCAGGGAGATGGGAAGGATTGACTGCTTTTTTCAGAGGGCGCACTGAGGAGTGGGGCCCCGAGCTCTCCACTCCTACAGGCTGGAGAGTGGGAGACCGCCATCTTCACTCCCGTCCTCCAGAGCTCTATGGAAAGCATTCAGGGAACAAAAGCTCCCAAGAGCAAACGCAAACAGATTATTTAGCCCAGCTCCTGGCAAGAGCAGTATAATTTCGCCTTGGGCAAAAACATTTGAGAATCATGGCAACCTCCCCCAGAAGATCAGCAAGAACATCCAGCCAAGACCAAGTTCACCAATCAATGAAAACTGTGAAACTCCAGAGCTAGGAGAATGTAGCACACAGAATTCATTACTTTTTCCCCCATGATTCTTTAGTATTTCAAGTTAAATTTTCTTAATTCTATTTTTTTATTCTATTTTTTCAATTTTTTTTCTCTCCTAGTTTAGCTTTTTTCTATTTTTAGCTTTTTAAAATTGTTTTGCCTTATCAATACCCTTTTAAAAATCTTTTAAAATTTTCATTAGAGTCATATTCTGTCCCTTCATTATATTTAAACTTATTTTTTGTATACATGCGAGTTTTTCTTTCTTTAAAATTTTGGGATATAGTTTCTTCTAACAGATCAAAATATACCCTAAATCTAGTGTATGGCTTTGTTCTAGTCTCCAGCCCGATCACATTCTCTCTCTCTCTCTTTCTTTTCCCAAACTACTTTTTATCTTATCAATTCCTTTTTAAAAATCTTTTTTTATTTTTAACTAGACAGTCATATTCCATTGCTCCATTGTGTTTACCCTTATTTTTGTATATATGTAGGTTTTTCTTTCTTTAAAATTTTGGGAGGCAGTTTCTTCTAACAGACCAAAATACACCTAAAATCAAGGGTGTGGCTCTATTCTATTCGCCAGTCTATTCATATATTAATATATGTGTGTTAATATATGAATTTTTTCTTTTTTTTTTTTTCCTTTCTTCTCGCACTGGTTACATGTCCCTTCTGATTCGGTTCATGTATATTTTTCTGGGGTCTTTGCTACCCTTTTAGTATTTTGTGCTCTCATTCATCTATTCCTCTCTGGATAAAATGACAAGGCAGAAAACGCACCTCAAAAAAAAAAAAAAGAATAAGAGGCAGTACCAATAGCTAGAGATGTAATCAATATGGACATTAATAAGATGTCAGAACTAGAGTTCAGAATGACCATTATAAAGATGCTAGCTGGGTTTGAAAAAACCATGGAAGATACTAGAGAATCTCTTTCTGGAGAAATAAAAGAACTAAAATCTAACCAAGTTGAAATCAAAAAGCTATTAATGAGGTGCAATAAAAAATGGAGGTTCTTTCTATTAGGATAAATGAGGCAGAAGAGAGAACTAGTGATACAAAAGACCAAGTGATGGAGAATAAAGAAGCTGAGAAAAAGAGAGATAAACAACTACTGGACCATGAGGGAAGAATTCGAGAGATAAGTGATACTATAACATAAAACAGTATTAGGATAATTGGGATCCCAGAAGAAGAAGAAAGAGAGAGTGGGGCAGAAGGTTTGCTGGAGCAAATTAAAACAGAGAACTTCCCTAATTTGGAGAAGGGAACAAGCATCAAAATTCAGGAGACACAGAGAAGCCCCCTCAAAATCAATAAAAACAAGTCAACACCCCATCATCTAATAGTAAAACTTACAAGTCTTAGCTATAAAGAGAAAATTCCAAAAGCAGCTCAACAACAGGTCTGTAACATAAAATGGTAGAATTATTAGACTGGCAGCAGACTTATCCACAGGGACATGGCAGGCCAGAAAGAAGTGGCATGATATATTTAGAGCACTAAATGAGAAAAACATGCAGCCAAGAATACTATATCCAGCTAGGCTGTCACTGAAAAGAGAAGGAGATATAAAAAGCTTTCAGGACAACCAAAAATTAAAAGAATTTGCGAACACCAAACCATCCCTACAGGAAATATTGAAAGGGGTCCTCTAAGCAAAGAGAGAGACTAAAAGTAACAGACCAGAAAGGAACAGAGACAATATACAGTAACAGTCACCTTACAGGCAATACAATGGCACTAACTTCAGCTCTTTCAATAGTTATCCTGGATGTAAATGGGCTAAATGCCTCCAATCAAAAGACACAGGGTATTAGAATAGATAAAAAATAAGACCCATCAATATGCTGCCTGCAAGAAACTCATTTTAGACCCAAAGACACCTCCAGACTTCAAGTGAGGGGATGGGAAACTATTTACCATGCTAAGAACATCAAAAGAAAGCTGGGGTGGCAATCCTTATATCAGATCAATTAGATCTTAAGCCAAAGTCTATACTAAGAGATGAGAAAGGACAAAATATCATACTAAAGGGTCTGTCCAACAAGAAGATCTAACAATTTTAAATATCTATGCCCTTAACATAGGAGCAGCCAACTATATAAATCAATGAATAACAAAATCAAAGAATCAAAGAAATACATCGACAGTAATACAATAATTGCAGGGGACTTTAACACCCCTCTCACTGAGATGGACAGATCATCTAAGCAAAAGAGCAACAAGGAAATAAAGGCTTTAAATGACACACTGGACCAGATGGACATCACAGATATATTCAGAACATTCCATCCCAAAGCAATAGAATACACATTCTTCTGTAGTGCACATGGAACATTCTCCAGAATAGATCACATCCTGGGTCATAAATCAGGTCTCAACCTGTACCAACAGACTGGGATCATTTCCTGTATATTTTCAGACCACAATGTTTTGAAACTAGAACTCAATCACAAGAGGAAAGGTGGAAAGAACTCAAATACATGGAGGCTAAAGAACATCCTACTAAAGAATGAATGGGTCAAGCAGGAAATTAAAGAATAATTGAAAAAATTCATGGAAACAAATGAAAATGAAAACACAACTGTTCAAAATCTTTGGGATACAGCAAAGGCAGTCCATAGAGGAAAGTATATAGCAATACAAGTCTTTCTCAAGTACACAACCTAACCTTACACCTAAAGGAGCTGGAGAAAGAATAGTAAAGAAAGCCTGAACCCAGCAGGAGAAGAGAAATAATAAAGATCAGAGCAGAAATCAATGAAATAGAAACCAAAAGAATGGTAGAACAGATTAATGAAATTAGGAGCTCGTTCTTTAAAAGAATTAATAAGATTGATAAACCCCTGGCCAGACTTATCAAAAAGAAAAGAGAAAGGACCCAAATCAATACAATCATGAATGAAAGAGGAGAGATCACAACCAACACCAAAGAAATACAAACAATTATCAGAACATATTATGAGCAACTACATGCCAGCAAATGTGACAATCTGGAAGAAATGGATGCATTTCTAGACACGTATAAACTGCCACAACTGCACCAGGAAGAAATAGAAAACCTGAACAGAACCCTAGCCAGAAAAGAGATTGAAACAGTCATCAAGTATATACCAACAAACAAGAGACCAGGGCCAGTTGGCTTCCCAGGGGAATTCTACCTAAAATTTAAAGAAGAATTAATTCCTATTCTCCTGAAACTGTTCCAAAAAATAGAAATGGAAGGAAAACTTCCAAACTCATTTTATGAGGCCAACATTACCTTGATCCCAAAAACAAAGGCGCATCAAAAAGTAGAATTATAGGGGCGCCTGGGTGGCTCAGTGGGTTAAAGCCTCTGCCTTTGGCTCAGGTCATGATCTCAGGGTCCTTGGATCGAGCCCCACATCGGGCTCTCTGCTCAGCAGGGAGCCTGTTTCCCCCTCTCTTCTCTGCTTGCTGCTCTGCCTACTTGTGATCTCTCTCTCTCTGTCAAATAAGTAAATTAAAACCAAAAAAGTAGAATTATAGACCAATATCCCTGATGAACACAGATGGGAAAATTCTCACCAAAATACTAACCAATAGGATCCAACAGTACATTAAGAGGATTATTCACTACGACCAAGTGGGATTTATTCCTGGGCTACAAGTTTGGTTCAACATCTGCAAATCAATCAATGTGATACAATACATTAATAAAAGAAAAAGAACCATATGATACTTTCAATAAATGCTGAAAAAGCATTTGAAAAAGTACAGCATCCTTTCTTTAAAAAAAAGTCTTCACAGGGTAGGGATAGAGGGTACATTCCTCAGTATCATCAAAGCCATCTATGAAAAACCTATAGCAAATATCATTCTCAATGGGGAAAAACAGAGCTTTTCCACTAAGATCAGGAATACAGTAGGGCTGTCCACTACCACCACAGCTATTCAACACAGTACTAGAAGTCCTAGTATCAGCAATCAGACAACAAAAAGAAATAAAATGCAATCAGCAAAGAAGTCTAACTCTCACTCTTTGCAGATAGTTTATGCGAAAAACCAAAGACTCCACTCCAAAACTGCTAGAACTCAAACAGGAATTCAGTGAAGTGTCAGGGTATAAAATCAATGCACAGAAATCAGTTGCATTTCTATACACCAACAAGAGAGAAGAAAAAGAAATTAAGGAGTCGATCCCATTTACAACTGCACTCAAAAACATAAGATACTTAGGAGTAAATCTAACCAAAGAGGCAAAGAACCTGTACTCAGAACTATAGAGTACTCATGAAAGAAATTGAGGAAGACACAAAGAAATGGAAAAATGTTCCATGCTCATGGGTTGGAAGAACAAATATTGTGAAAATGTCTATGCTAAAGCAATCTACACATTTAATGCAATCCCCATCAAAATACCATCCATTTTTTTTCAAAGAAATGGAACAAATAATCCCAAAATTTATATGGAATCAGAAAAGACCCTGAATAGCCAGAGGAATGTTGAAAAAGAAAACCAAAGTTGGAGGCATCACAATTCCAGTCTTCAAGCTGGAATCATCAGCTTGATGATTACAAAGCTGTATACAAAAACAGACACATAGATCAATGGGACAGAATAGACAGCCCAGAAATGGACCCTCAACTCTATAGTCAACTAATCTTTGACAAATCAGGAAAGAATATCCAATGGGAAAAAGACAGTCTCTTCAACAAATGGTGTTGGGAAAATTGGACAGCCGCATGCAGAAAAATGAAACTGGACCATTTCCTTACACCACACACAAAAATAGAATCAAAATGGATGAAAGACCTCAATGTGAGACAAGAATCCATCAAAATCCTTAAGGATAACACAGGCAGCAACCTCTTCATCCTCAGCTGTAGCAAATTCTTCCTAGAAACATCGCCAAAGGCAAGGGAAACAAGGGCAAAAATGAACTACTGGGACTTCATCAAGATCAAAAGCTTTTGCACAGCAAAGGAAACAGTCAACAAAACCAAAAGACAACCAAAATAATGGGAGAAGATATCTGCAAATGATATATCAGATAAAGGGCTAGTGTCCAAAATCTATAAAAACTTATCTAACTCAATACCCAAAGAAGAAATAATCCAATCAAGAAATGGGCAGAAGACATGAACAGACATTTCTACAAAGAAGACGTCCAAATGGCCAACAGACACATGAAAAAGTGCCCAACATCACTCAGCATCAGGGAGATACAAATCAAAACCACAGTGAGACACCACCTCACACAGTCAGAATGGCTAAAATTAATAAGTCAGGAAATGACAGATGTTGGTGAGGATGTGGAGAAAGGGGAATCTTACATTGTTAGTGGGCATGCAAGGGGTGCAGCCACTCTGGAAAACAGTATGGAAGTTCCTCAAAAAGTTGAAAATAGAGCTACCCTACCACACAGCAATTGCACTACCCTAAAGATACAAATGTAGTGATCTGAATAGGCATGTGCACCCAAATGTTTATAGCAACAATGTCCACAATAGCTAAGCTATGGGAAGAGCCTAGATGTCCATCAACAGATGAATGGCTAAAGAAGATGTGGTGTATATATATAATGGAATACTACACAGCCATCAAAAAACCAAAATCTTGGCATTTGCAATGACATGGATGCAACTAGAGGGTATTATGCTAAGCGAAATAAGTCAATCAGAGAAAAAAACTGGTATGATGTCCCTGATATGAGGAATTTAAGAGGTAGGGTAGGGGGTTGTGTGGGGAAGGAAGGGAAAAATAAAACAAGATGGGACTGGGGAGGGAGACAAACCATAAGACACTTTTAATCTGAGGAAACGAATTGAGGGTTGCTGGAGGGGAGGGGCATGGGAAGGATAGGGTGGCTGGGTAATGGGACATTGGGGAGGGTATGTGCTATGGTGAGTGCTGTGAATTGTGTAAGACTGACTATTCACAGACCTGTACCCTAAAACAAGTAATACATTATATGTGAATTTAAAAAAAAAAAAAAAGTCTCTTATAGTTTGTCTCCCTCTCTGGTTTCATCTTGTTTCATTTTTCCCTCCCTTCCCCTATGATCCTCTGTCTTGGTTCTCAAATTCCTCATATTAGTGAGATCATATGATAATTGTCTTTCTCTAATTGACTTATTTCACTTAGCAGAATACCCTCTAATCCCGTCCAATAGGTTACCACTATTTTATTTTATTTTATTTTATTTTACTGTCAGAGAGACACAGCAAGAGAGGAAACACAAGCAGGGGGTATAGGGGAGAGAGAAGCAGGCTCCCTGCAGAGCAAAGATTCCTACGTGGGGCTCGATCCCAGGACCCCAGGACATGACCTGAGCCAAAGGCAGACACTTAATGACTGAGCCACCAAGGTGCCCCTAGGTTACCATTCTTGATGAGAGTGACAGAAGGCAAAGACTCCAGGGGAAGCTAGACTCAAAAACTCTATATATTCTAAAATTATTTTGCTCCTCTGAGAAGTCCTATAGTGACACCTTTGAAAAGGTGACTCCCAAAGTTTTAATTTGTAAAGCTCTTTAAGAATGGGATACTTTCAGTAAGCCTCACTCAAAAGGCCTATCATTTTGAATATCACATAGCCTCTCCAAAGATGAATGTGGGCATGCTAGCACTTCGCTAATTTCCTTTAACTATGGCAACTCTTAGCGAATTGCTGCATTAATGAGGAAGTCATTGCCTATATGGTGTCTGCAAACAGAGGAGTGTATCTTTGCCTCAGTTCTTCTGACAAGGGTAGTTCTGCCTTAATTATTTATGATCACACACCACAGCATAGGAGCGCCCACAAATAGTTTGTATGAGTAATGAAGTTTTAGTAATAAGAGACTTCACTCCATCCTGCTGCTGTTAGAGCTTACAGAGCAGGGTGAGAATTTAAGGTTTTTGTGGATTAGTGAATTGGGAATTAGCAGGATTCCCTAGGATAGAGTTCTAAATAATACAATGAAAATAAATATCTACAAGTACAATTCTTTTTTTTTTTTTTCAAGTTCTTTAACAGCCCTCAGAAGACCCTGGATGAACCACAAGGAAAATGATAAGAAATGAAGCAGCTAATGATAACAATAATTACGATAATAATACTGCTTATATAACTCTTTATGGGTATGTCTACACAAACATGTGAGATGGATGTTGAGACAATTTCTAAATAATTCAGAGCACACAGCTTACAAATGTAGGCAGAGGGCAGCTGGGAAGAAGAAAGTTCATTTGTTCAGAATCCTCCAGTCCGTATTGATCAAACTGGCTAAATGATTTCTCATATTTCTCTTGAAAACTTCCTACTCTCTTTTTTAATCTCAATTCTGCACAAAATTTACTTTTGATGATGGCCAAGTCTCTTAATCTCTCCAAGAGTAAGTTTCTTTATGTTAAGCAGAGGGACATCCAGTTGAGACTATGGTATCTTTTCCAGCCCTGGGGTTTTGGGTTCTATAATATTTGAGATCATAGGTCCACTGTCACTTATTCTTTCACGAATGACGTACTGAGCAGCCACGTATACAGCAGGTCCCAGAATAAGGACCCAGAAGTTCATCCTAAAACTGTAAAGACAGTATTAAGCTGTTTACCACAAATCTCTTTTGCGTCTCCAATCCTTTCACAAACAACCACTCCTGTTCTGTCTTCTGTTTTCATCAGGACCTTGGGGAAACATGAAGAGCTTGAGAAGGTGTTTTCAGAAGCCTGGGGTGTAGGCGGTATGTTCCTCCTTCCTTCCTCACACAGCATTCTTGACGTTGGCCAATAGAGTGAATATTTCTCTGGGTTTCTCATCTAGGAATGGACCTGAAGGCAGCCTCCTGTACTCACTCAGCTAAATAAAGAACATCAGAGAGCAGAGGAGCTCCAGTGACTCAACAGCTGGAAGAGAAAAGAATGCGCCAGCCAAGGCTAAGGGCATTCCAGAATGAAAGATGAACCAAACACCCCCAGAGGGCAAAAAGAGGGCATACGATGGCTACATTAAGTAATTTCCAGGAGCTACTAAGAGTGGCCAATTTCAGTTGGCCCCCCTCAAAAAAGGAACAAGTAACAATTCATTTTAGGCAATAAAATGAGTGGAAAGTACAGAGAAGGAAAAGACATTGTAAATTATTGGATCTGCCAGATTGAGTTTTTCAGTTATACCACACCCAGTGAAACCATAAAAAGAGGGGGAAGCTGACCTGCAAAAAATTCACTGCCTTGAGGATATGTGTTTAATCTACACCCTCCTCCTGAGAATAACCCCTTGGTAAATAATTTTATATTAAAAGATTTTATAGTTTTATTTTCTTTGGCTTGAAAATTATATGTGAGAAAAATACATGCTCTTGTGTATAAAGGGTTCTAGGGCCTGAGTCAACACTTTGCTTTCTCATAACACCAATTATTCTCATTAATATTAACAAACTTTAAAAATGCCTACATTCAGCCATTCAACAAATATTTATTGAATGCCTATCGTAAGTCAGGTCCAATCTTAGGTGTGGAGTATACAGCAGAGATATAATAGATATGGCCTGGGACCTAATGGAGCTCAATAGTCTAGGGGGCAGATAGACAATAACAAACACAAAAAAATAAAGCATTTTTTTAAAGCTCTGAGTTTTTTAAGAAAGTATAATGGGGACGAGGGTAGGGAGCATCTAATTAAGGGAAAGACTTCCCTGGGGAAGTGACAGTTGATCTGAGACCTAAGGGATAAGGAGTTAGTGGGGAACGCATAATTAGGGCACAGCTAAATACCAACCATGCTGACATTGGAATGGGTCTGGCATATGGAAGGAAATACCTGTGCATGCAAATGGAGATTTACATTTTCAAAAAGCTGCTTTGTTTATAAAAATGCAATAAATGCTCCGTGATTTTTAGGCAAAAATATACTGATAAGGTTGGAATAACTTCGGTCAAACCTGAAGAGAATGGTTTCTTGTCAATGTCAAAAAAAGTATCTCTGAACAATAAAATACCTGCCTTCATCTGGGCATCTGTCTTATTTTCATGTTCAATTTTAAAATTAAATCTAAAGATCCCCAAAGACCTTTTCCTATAGCCTTCTTTCATAGTCTACTCCAATTCTGAACTACCCTAGTGCCAATACTATTTCTTCATAGCACATTTTGTAAGAGTTTTCTTTCTGTATGTATCTTCAATAAGACTATTTATCTGCATATTTACAAAATAAAGTGTAGGGGCGTCTGGGTGGCTCAGTAGGTTAAAGCCTCTGCCTTCAGCTCAGGTCATGATCCCAGGTTCCTGGGATGGAGCCCCTCATCAGGCTCTCTGTTCAGTGGGGAGCCTGCTTCCTCCTCTCTCTCTCTGCCTGCCTCTCTGCCTACTTGTGATCTGTCTGCCAAATAAATAAATAAAATCTTAAAAAAAAAAAGTGTAATCACCACTCTCTGCATATACCAAAAGCCTTTGGTATAATTTTGAAGAATGTTAGCAAAATCTTTCTCTTTTCTCTAGGAAAGATTATATTAGAGTTCCCATGAGTGTAAAAAGTCGTTATGGAGCATTTGCCCAGTTTCTGGTCCAGTATTTTTTAATAGAAAATAAGTATGTTATATGCATATATGACAAATGTATGTATATGGCATGGAACCAAAAAATAAGACAATGAGGGGTGCCTGGGTGGCTCAGTGGGTTAAGCCTCTGCCTTCGGCTCAGGTCATGATCTCAGGGTCCTGGGGTCAAGCCCGGCATCAGGCTCTCTGCTCAGCAGGGAGCCTGCTTCCCCTTCTCTCTGCCTGCCTCTTTGCCTACTTGTGTTTGCTGTCTGTCAAATAAATAAATAAAATCTTAAAAAAAGACAATGAAATTGTTTTCATAAAAAATGAATTCATATTTGACCTGTAAAATGGACACAAACCAAATGCCATCTACAAAGTAGACCTATAGTGAAGCCATCTAGCACCACCAAGCATGACTATTTCTCTGTTCATAAACTTGATCAGTTCCCAAGGCTGTGCTCTCTTTTCCTATTTATTTTTTCCCTTCTCTGGCCTCGTGCCATATTTGCATTACCAGGGTTACACTTCTATATTGCCTGTCTAGACCTTTCGGGAACCTCTTTTCTTATGAATTACCACCACACGCTCTCAACACTAACATTTTCCTCCTAGGTTTATTCATTGTCCTTTCAGAGTTTCCCTCATTTAAAACCAAATTCTCTACCCAAAAAACAGCAAGTGGCGCTGAGGTGTTCCCGAAATCCAATACTGCTTTAATAGAGTTATATAATTGTACATACACAGTGTCTGTAATTTTTCCGTATTTATGTGCCTGTTCCATCTCTGTCTATTTCTCTTATTACCATATCCATGCAACCTGCTTACAAGAGCTGTCAAAACAATACAACATATAAACTCAGAACAGGTTCAATGAACTGTTTCAGCTGCTTTTTCTTCTCATTTCCTTCCACGAGCTTCAGGAATCCTTGGGCTTCAGCAGTGGGAATTGCAAAACCCTCAGGGCAAGTCCCTCTGTGGCTCGTTCTGCATCTAATCCAGAGGCTATAAGTAATTCCAAACAGCTCAGGTGACCCCAAACATCATTCAAGTTTGTCGATATTCTCCCTAACTTCGCCCGAGTAAGGGATCAGTCGGCAAGGATGAGCACGGAAGGGGGAGCAATTCAGCGGCACCAAGTTTCTGCCTCAAGCACCGGCCTGGCAAGTCCCTTAATGAGACGGAACTTGAGGCTCAGCGAACGACTCTCTCCATTCCCGGCTCAGAACGGAAAGAGAGGCTTTAAGTGCAGAAGGTGGATTCAAGTTAGACGCAGAGATAAATCCTCTGAGAACATGGTAAACACTCGAATATGTTACCAAAGGAAGCTGAAGGATATATTTCCCTGGTGGATATTTGTTTATTTTTTTAAGTACATTTTCTCCATCGTCTGGGCCTGCAGACAGATGGTCCTGAGAACCCAGGGAAACAGCCTTGGTGACCTTTGATGCATACCTGGCTCCCTCCCATCTCTCCTTAAAGGTCACGTCCATCAGTCAGCAGAGAGGCTTTTCCCTCCCTCCTACCCCGCACTTCCCTCTTTGTCTTTCTCCTTCTACCCCGTTGCTCTCCTTTCCACCTCTTACAACAACTTGTCATGACACACTCGCCCTCGTTTCTGGTGTGGCGAGCCAGCTGTTCGACATTCGCCAGCGCGCCACCCTCCGCATCGTTCTCCTGCCTCCCCTCACCTTCCCCAAGAGCAGCCACGTCGATCCTTCCAGACTTGAATCAGGTCAAGCCATGACTCTGCTCAAAAAGCTCCAGCAGCTTTCCAGCTCACTCGGTTGAAGAACAAAATTCTGGCCACAGCGAGAAAAGTTCCCGTACGATCCTCCCAGCCCTGCTCTCTCGTGTGTTATTCTGATCACGTCTTCTTCCCCAGTTGCTCACACTTGCTCCCACCACGCTGCTGCCTTGCAGTTCCTCAAACATACCAAGCAGGCTCCTGCCTCGGGGTCATTGCACTTGCTTCTCTCTGCCTGCACAACTGTCCCCACCCCCAGCATCTTCGTGGAAGCTTGGCGCCCTCCCCCACTTCACTCGCTCACTCCCCTTCCGTCAGTGTCATCAGATCAGATGGATCTTCTCTGACTGTTCTTTGCAAATTAGCACCCACCACCCCCAGCGCCACCTTCCTCACCCTTTTACTGACTTGCCTAATTCTACAGCAGGCATCACCAGCTTCCATAGTGCGTACTGATTCATGCTTGGACCTTTGCTTCTCTGAGGCACTCCTTGCTTCTCCCCTCCTCTGCAAACCACATTTTCTTGGTTCTCACTGCCAACTGACTGCCAGCAAGGGGAAGCCATGGGGAGGCACTCGTTGAAGACTAGAGGGAAGAAAGAAAGAGCAGCCAGCCTATTTCTCCCTCTGTCTCTCTCTGCTCTCGGGTGACACTGACAACAGTGAACCCAGTGTCTCCCTGATGGCTTTCAACTCCCACCCGGACAACTCTGCCCTCAGGCGTCCCAGCTGCCCATAAGCATCTTTATTCCTGGGCTCTGGAAACCCTGATTACTATTACCCCCCAGTCCCACAGATGGTGGCAGCTCATCTCAGAGTTGAAGTCCAATTGTTTCTGAGGTTCTTCAAGGCTTCCAAATATTTGAAACTTGGTTCCCATGTTAAACTCCCTGCTTTGGGTAGCCTGGATTAGCTCAGCTGGTTGGGCATCGGACTCTTAATCTTGGCTCAGGTCCCATGATCTCAGCAGGGTCATGAGATTGAGCCCTGTGTTGGGCTCCGTACTGAGCATGGAGCCCAACTGGGATTCTCTCTCTCCCTCTCCCTCTGCTCCTCCCACCCCCACTCGCGCGCTCTCTCTCAATAAATAAATAAATAAATAAATAAATAAATAAATTTTAAAAGCCTCCTGGGGTGCCTGGGTGGCTCAGTCAGTTAAGCGTCTGCCTTG